>NW_028227257.1:79822410-80257410 GCF_978045245.1 Mus caroli
TTTATTGTTGAAAATAGTTTTTGCTATTTCCATATTTCTTGGATTTTTTTGTTATTCAAATGAATGTGTGAATTGCTCTTTCTAACTCTATGAAGAATTGAGTTGAAAATTTGATGGGGATTGCAATCGAATCTGTAGATTGCTTTTGGCATGATTGCCATTTTTACTATATTAATCCTGCCAATCTACAAGCATGGGGGAATCTTTCCATCTTCTGAGGTCTTCTTTAGAGACTTGAAGTTCTTGTTGTACAGAGCTTTCACTTGGTTGGTTAGAGTCACACCAAGATATTTTATATTGTTTGTGACTTGTGAAGGGTGTCATTTCCATATTTTCTTTCTCAGCCTGTTTAGTCTTTGAGTATAGGAAGTCTACTGATTTGTTTGAGATACTTTTATATCTGGCCACTTTGCTGAAGTTGTTTATCAGCTCTAGGAATTTCCTGGTGGAGTTTTGGGGGTCACTTAAGTATACTATCTTATCATCTGCAAATAGTGATAGTTTAATTTCTTCCTTTCCAATTTGCATCATTTTGACCTCCTTTTGTTGTCTAATTGCTCTGAACTTCAAGTACTTTATTGAATAGATAGGGAGAGAGAGGGCAGCCTTGTCTAGACCCTGATTTTAGTGGGATTGCTTCAAGTTTTTCTCCATTTAGTTTGATATTGGTTCTCTGTATATTGCTTTTACTATGTTTAGGTGTGGACCTTGAATTCCTGATCTTTCCAAGACTTAACATGAAGGGATGTTGAATTTTGTCAAATGCATTTTCAGCATCTAATGAAATGATCAAGTTCTATTTTTTTCTTTGAGTTTGTTTATGTAGTGGATTGCATTAATGGATTTCTGTATATTGAACTGTCCCTGTAGGCAACAGCAGATGATGGTGAGGATGTAGAGAAAGAGGAACACTCCTCACTGCTGATGGGACTGCAAGCTGGTACAACCACTCTGGAAATCATCCTGGCAGTTCCTCAGAAAATTTGTCATAGTACTACCTGATGACCCAGCTATACCACTCCTGGGAATTTACCCAGAAGATGCTCCAGAAGATGCTGAACATGTAATAAAGACACATGTTCTACTATATTCTTAGCAGCCATATTTATAATAGCCAGAAACTGGAAAGAACCCAGATGTCCCTCAACAGAGGAATGGATACAGAAAAATGTGGTATATTTATATAATGGAATACTACTCAGCTATTAAAACCAATGACTTGATGAAATTCACAGGCAAATGGATGGAGATTGAAAATATCATCCTGAGTGAGGTAACTCAGTCACAAAAGAACACATATGGTATGTACTCATTGATAAGTGGATATTACCCCCCAAATTCAGCATACACAAGATTCAACTCACAGACTATATGAATTCTAAGAAGAAGGAAGACCAAAATGTGGATGCTTCAGTGCTTCTTAGAAGGATGAACAAAATACTCACAATAGGAAATAGGGAGACAAAGTATGGTACAGAGACTGAAGGAAAGGCCATCCAGAGACTTCCCCACCTGGGGATCCATCCCGTATACAGCCACCAAACCTAGATGCTATTGTGGATGCCAGAAAGTGCTAGCTGGTAGAAGCCTGATATGACTGTCTTCTGAGAGGCTTTGCCAGAGTCTGAGAAATACAGTGGCAGATGCTTGCAGCCAACCATTGAATCTAGCACATGGGTCCTAGATGGAGGTATTGGATAAGGGACTGAAGGAACTAAGGGGGGTTGCAGCCCCATGGAGGGAGCAACAGTGTCCATAGGCCAGACCCTCTGGAGCTCCTGGGGACTGGACCACCCACCAAAGAATTGAACATGGAAATACCCATGGCTCTAGCCACATATGTGGCAGAGGATGGCCCTGTTGGACATCAATGGAAGAGGAGGGCCTGAGGGTGTTTGATGCCCCTGTAGGGGAATGCCAGGGAATGAAGGGTGTGGATAAGTGGGGAGCACCCTCATAGAGGCAGGGCAAGGGAGGATGGGATATGGGGTTTCTGAAAGGGATACCTGGAAAGGGGAAAGCATTGGAAACATAAATAAAGAAAATATCCAATTTAAAAAAAAGTGCAACTTTTTTTCAGTCCAGGATTCTAAATATTAGGACTTCTCTCTCAGCATAGGTCTGAGGGAGACCATAGGCTCATAGCATATTAATAAATGTCATCTCTACAAATATTGATGGAGTGCCAGAAGATATAACGAAAAGGTAGAATAAATGTTTATTGAGTGAGGCCATGGTTTTGTTGAATAGCAACAGGAACAGCAAAATGCTAATGGAAGGCAGCACCTGAATGAAGAGAGTTCCATGAAGACCTAAAAGGAGAAGGCAGTTTCTCCAAAGAAAACTCTCAGGGTGAATTTTGAATGACAATATTAGAAAGATGCAGAAATCCCCCTGTTGGGCAGTGTGTTATGAAGGCCCCTGGCCTTTTGCTTGACATACATTGCTCTTAAGACTATGTCTCTTCTGTCAGAGATATACAATGTCTGACCTCTGTCTTCTCATTTTTCTGGCATCAAATTCAACATGACTGGCAATATAAAATGACATTTTAGAATCCTATTGTTTTATATATTTTAGGATTGTAGTGGTACCACCATAGAATCTACTTTTTAAAAGAAAAAAAAATCCCTGGAATTTCTTGACTTTCATGTGCATTATTTTCTTCAAAGTAGAAGACAGTAAATATTTAACTTTTATTCTGCATCCCCTCCTCATTTTATGAAGTGTTGTAAGAATGGAATAAAACATTCAGGTTCTACTTTGTACCTTATTTAAATTCATGTCTAATGAGATTGAAGGATCCAGTTTAGTGTAAGCATTAGATTTGAAATGAAAGCTTTATGATAAAAAATCTTTATATTGTTTGTGCCAGTGACTATATTATATATTTATCAGTTCCAGAGAATTATATAGAAGACCTTTACCCACTAGTAATGTTTCTCATGCTTTCAAAGACTAAACTTCCGAATAACGAAGAGGAAAAGAATAAGAAAATATATGGATATAAGAGATCTGGTCCACAGGAGCATACTCTGTATCTCACAAAGTATCTCACCCCGGAAGTCTTTGTTCCTGACAGATTCATGTATGAGGGAGCCATTGCTTTCTGTTTTGTATCCCTTGGTGACACTGGAAGTTTTTAATGGAAAATTTCAATATAATGCTCTTACAGACGACTGTTTAAACTAAGTTGGTCACAAAGCAAAACCAAAATTATGACCCTGATGATAGGGACTTGCATAGATGAAGAAGGAAAGTTAATAGAGGAGGAAGATAAGAGACATTAGGGAGAGGATAATTTGAATATATTATCTATGTTTGAAATTGTCAAAGATATTCAATACAAATAGGAAAAGTACAATGTCCCCTGTTTTATATGCTCGCTGTTATAAATCTAGAACACACATGGTAAGAGCAAAGTGTTGATGGTAAGGGTATTATTGTCACAATCAGTGCAGCAGCAGCTGATGGTTCTAACCTCCTAGGAATGCTGGCCTGTTACCTTTTTCCCACTTACAGTGCATATTGTAACATAAATGTCATACATGTAAGTCCATCATTCCTACCTTAGCAATTCAAGTAACATATGTATACACACACACACACACACACACACACACACATGTACAGGTCCAGACCCAGGCACAGGCACACACACGTACATAGTTTTCAGAGTCTTTTCTATGTTAGTTTACTGCATTTGAACTGTGCTTACAATATAAGCCAGAATTGTAGATGTTCTCTCTGAGCTTCACTTGTGTGATTCGGCAAGCCTGGGGATGATTTTCCTCTTCCAGAGGTTTCCATAACCTTATCGGTTCAGGACTATTATTCTTAGGAAGAATCAGATACCAATGTTAAAAGCTTTTTTTTTTTTTCCACTTTCCTTCTTAATGTGTTCAACTCCTTTACTGCTTTAAACTTCTATTAGTGAGGACTGGCTTGCTAGTCCCTCATTGAAATCTTAATTCTCAGGATTTGATCTATGTTTTGAGCACAGCAAGAATTTTTATTTTGTTTTATTATAAAAATTAACTAAGATTAAAACAGTGCTTTGGGGGAATTTATATAACACCCCTGTACTGGCTGGTTTGGTGTGTCAACTTGACACAAGCTGGAGTTATCACAGAGAAAGGAGCTTCAGTTGAGGAAATGCCTCCATGAGATCCAGCTGTAAGGCATTTTCTCAATTAGTGATCAAGGGGGAAGGGCCCCTTGTGGGTGGGACCATCCCTGGGCTTGTAGTCTTTGGTTCTATAAGAGAGCAGGCTGGCCAGGCGTGGTGGCGCACGCCTTTAATCCCAGGACTTGGGAGGCAGAGGCAGGCGGATTTCTGAGTTCGAGGCCAGCCTGGTCTACAAAGTGAGTTCCAAGACAGCCAGGGCTATACAGAGAAACCCTGTCTCAAAAAAACCAAAAGAAAAAAAAAAGAGAGCAGGCTGAGCAAGCCAGGGGAAGCAAGCCAGTAAAGAACATCCCTCCATGGCCTCTGCATCAGCTCCTGCTTTCTGACCTGTTTGAGTTCTAGTCCCGACTTTCTTTAGTGATGAACAGCAATGTGGAAACATAAGCTGAATAAACCCTTTCCTCCCCAACTGCTTCTTGGTCATGATGTTTGTGCAGGAATAGAAACCCTGACTAAGACAAATTGGTGCCAGCATAGTAGGGTATTCCTGTGACAAACTGACCATGTTTTCGGGAGGACTGTGGAAGGACTTTGGAACTTTGGGCCAGAAGATCCATTCAGTGTTAAGAGCCTTGTAAGATGTTGTGTAGGAGCTTGGAAGATAATGTTAAGAACCGTGCAGAAGATGGAGGCCTGGCTTGTAAAATTTCAGAGGGAAGATTAAAGACTGTTTTCAGGGCCACTGCTATTTTGATTGTGAAGATTCTGTTGTTCTGGTTAGCTGGGGCTGAGAATCAGCTGTGATTAACAAGATACCAGAACTACTAAAGTGAAAACTTTACATTACTGGGACAATTGATGCTGGTTAGCTGGAGCTAAGAAATTAGCTGTGATTAAGAAGAGACCAGCATGAGGTGACATCTTCTGGGAAGTGTTTTCTGAAAGCACAAAGGGGCTGTGTTCCAGAGATAGCCAAAGTTGTACCTTGTGCAGCAGCAGGACTTGGTAATGTGTAAGAGTCACCCAGGTGGTACTGGTTTTGAAGGCATGAAGGGGTCACGGAGAGCAGCTGAGGCTTGGCAATGTGAGAGTCCATGGAAGGCGATTGGTGAAGGTGCAGCCTCAGTTGCAATTGATGGCCCAGGACTGAAGGGGTCAGGCAGTGTTTTGGAGGTGCCAGTACCATGAGATGACCAGCAAGAATGGCAGCAGCAGTGGAGTACAGGCATCTGAAGCCTAGAGGATGAGGTGTGCCCTAAAGGGCAGAGCTGGAGAAGTGACCCAAGCCCTTGGAGGAATCCAAAAGATTGGGAGTGGATCCCAGACAATGGACAGTTGGAGTTTGATTTTGCTTTTCATTGTGACTGTGACATGATGCTTTTTCCCTCTTGAAGGAAGTATTTTAGTGGAACCCACAGTTAAGAGACTTTTAATTGTAAAAAGACTTTGGATTTTCGAAGAGATTGGATATTTTAAAGAGAATGAAATTTTAAGAATTTGTAAAGACTGTGGGACTTTTAAAGTTATTTAGATTGTGAGGATAAATAAGAAAGTAAGGGCTGAGGCTTAATAGTGATGTGTTTCTGTGAAAAGTTGAGAAGGGGTCAATTGTACTGGCTGGTCTTGTGTCAACTTGACACAGCTGGAGTTATCACAGAGAAAGGAGCTTCAGTTGAGGAAATGCCTCCATGAGATCCAGCTGTAAGGCATTTTCTCAATTAGTGATCAAGGGGAAAAGGCCCCTTGTGGGTGGTGCCATCTCTGGGCTGGTAGTCTTGGTTCTATAAGAGAGCAAGCTGAGCAAGCCAGGAGAAGCAAGCCAGTAAGTAACATCCTTCCATGGCCTCTGCATTAGCTCCTGCTTTCTGACTTGTTTGAGTTCCAGTCCTGCATCCTTCAGTGATGAACAGCAATGTGGAAATGTAAGCTGAATAAACCTCTTCCTCCCCAACTGCTTCCTGTTTGTGCAGGAATAGAAACCCTGACTCAGAACCCCATTGATGAATTTAAACTGTTGACTTTTTTTTTTCTTCTTCTTCTTCTTCGTCTGAAGAGGCACTTCTCTAAGGTGGGATATTTTGGGTTTGCTTATAAATCACAATGATTATCAAAATCTATTAGATTACATATTCTGGCCCCAAATTCACAATTGTCTTCATCAGGTAAATTTCTAAGTTATACTTAACAAACAAGTAATCAAGAGAATTATTTAATGAGCAACTTTTTACACTAATATTTTTTTTATTTTCCCAAATTCATAATTAACTTTTCTCTTAGTTTTGAGTTCTGACACTTATCATTTCCCTGGTAAATTAAATTATGCTGTACATTTGAAATCTTTAGGCATCAGAAATACTATTTTGCTACAAAAATAGATTTTTTTTTCAAGAAAAGTTTTCTCTTTGCATCTCTGGCTGTCTTGAAACTCACTCCATAGACCAGTTTGGCCTGAAACTCAGAGATCTATCTACCTCTGTATCTTGAGTTCTGGTATTAATAGTGTATACCACTACCTCCCAGCTCAAAAGCAGAATTTTCATTGCTATAAATCCTAAGTTATAGAAAACCAAGTCTTGTTCCTTTAGATCTCAATTGCTCTACCTCACCCAGTTTTTGATTTCCAATCATGCACAGAAATGTCACAAAGAGGTGTTTTTGTTTGTTTGTTTTTTCTACTGACATGCAGGAGAGCTGAAATGAGTAATTCATCCACTGACTTATATTTTAGTTATGTGAAGTGAATACTAATGAAGTATAATGTGGAAACTCAAGCCTTAAAATTTCTGTCAAAGATTACATTAGAGCTGGGCATGGTGGCCCATGCCTTTAATCCTAACATTTGAGAAGTATAGAAATGAAGCAGATTCTGTGAATTTGAGGCCAACTTGGTATACAAAGTGAGTCCATGACATCCAGGGATGCTGCAGAAAGAAATCTTGTCTTGAGAAACAAGACAAGAGACAAAGAAACACACACACACACAGAGAGAGAGAGAGAGAGAGAGAGAGAGAGAGAGAGAGAGAGAGAGAGAGAAAGGGTTAATCACTGTAATCAGTGTCCACCCCAACACATTTCTGGGCACAGTAGTAGGTATCACAATCCTCTGTGGTACAAAACATCATATTTATCCCCTCCCCACATGCTAATATCAACATTCATGATATGGTATCTTTTGTCAAAGAATTCTACATTGTGAAGACTCCAGTGGTTCTCAGGAAAAACAATGAGAACACATGTGGTAAAGAATAGAAGCTTTCTATTCTTCATGGCTTCCTCAAGAGGCTTTAAGTGACACCTGTTAAACACTAGGATAAATCCTCTAGGCAAGGAATCTGCATGCAGAGAGACATTTCATTGTAAACTTAATCTCTTGAACCAACTAAGTCAGAACACCTTCACTATTTCACATTAGCAGAATGACTCATACATCTTGCATTACACTGTGCATCTGTTATTATCAGAACTTTCTACCTTCATGTTGATAGCTTAAGGTGTTTGAGCTCTCCTCATCCTCTCTCTCTTCTCTCTCTCTCTCTCTCTCTCTCTCTCTCTCTCTCTTTCTCTCTTTCTCACATCTGTCAATTATCTATCATCTATCTATCTATCTATCTATCTATCTATCTATCTAATCCATTGTCTGTCCTCTATTTATCTATAATATATTATCTTCTATCTAAAGCTCCTACAATCAAGGATTTCTTCACATTATAGTTCTTAGTAATTACAGTGGACACTTTTTAGCTCTTGTTTGTGGGTAGATAAAATTATAGAGCTTTCATCAGAATACTATTGGCTGAGTTCATTGATTGATTCATAATTTTTTTTTCTGTGTAAAATGCAGACTTTTCCTCACACTTGATTATTTCACAGACTGGGACAAAAAAAAAGCAATAAAATTTGTGCATGTGATTTGCATTTGTGAAATCCCAGGTCTGGTTTCATCTTTGAATTGTAAAACTAGAGTTTATACTTATAAACCATGGAATTTTGTCTATGAAGAGCTCTGCATTTCCACAACTGTAAGTGATAATCACCAAGTTCCTTAAACAAAAAGCAAAGGCCCCAGTCATTTTAAAATTGTTGTGGTTGGAGTTTGTGAAACTTACAGAAAGATGTCAATTATAATAGCAAAGAAGAAAGGTAACTGTGCTGCATGTCACATTGCACGGTGTAAAAGTGGCCCGGGCACCATGGATTGACTGGCAGTCAGTGTTTACAAGGCCTTTTCTGTGCATTCTCTTCTGATTTACCCTTCTTTTTCCTATGTCTCTGAGTGCTTCTTATTCATTGAAAAGTTAGAGATGGGGAGCAAAGCTTGGAAAGGATATACACACTTATGTATAAGTTCTCAAAAAAATAAATAAAAACATTTAAAAGAAATCAGAATGAAGATGGTGCTGACAACTATTTTATACCCCAGAAGCTTATTCTAAAATGACTTGAGTGTTTAAGCCTTAAAATTGAATTTGTATGCTTCACAATGCTTCATTGCTTATAAGGAGCTTTGGAGTACATGAGATTAGTTATACACCATCATAATGATGTAGAGAAGATATGAAAAAGCCTCATTCCAGGTGGAAATAAATGTCCTGTCAGATAGATAAGGAAATCTGCTAAGCTAGGTCAAAACTTATTTTTCAGCTAGGAGAAGCATAGAAAGAAATCATCATGGGTGAGATAGTATTTGACTGAATCTTTTAAAAATATTTTATTGGCATGTGTGTGTGTATGTATGCATGCATATGTGTGTATGTGAATGCATGTGTATGTGTGTTTCTATATACTATATACATGTCACAGAACATATGTGGAGGTTAGAGCACTATTTGAAGAGTCAGTTTTGTTCTTCTCCCACAGATGGGATTCAAGTCATCAGGCTTGGCAACAAGGTGCCTTACCAGCTGAATTATCTCCACAGCCTTTGATGGAAACTTTAAGGCTGAGTTGCTTCTGTTCAGTTGAAATTGAGAAAGTGACCCTAAGACATTACCATTACAATCTCATAGAACAGTGTGAGAAAGTTATGGAAGTGGGAAGGATGGGAGATGTTAGAAAAGTAGGATCCTCTTAGTGTAGCCAGAGAAGAACTGCAAATAATCTGTGTTTATATGGAGTGCTATATATTACATTGTAGTGAAAAGACAACTAAATTCAAAGTCATATATGAGTTAGAAATAAAGTCAATTTTGATAGCTTCTGTTTTCCCAAGGCATCAAAATGCATACAGAAAGAACTTGAACACCATTTTAGTTAAAATGTTCTAAAGTCTCAATTATTACAATATTTAATGAGGGAGTAGTGAAATAAGAATAATACAGAACTAGTATAATTGAAAAATTGGGAAGGTAGAAGAACTATCATAAGGCCCCAATTAAACCCACAGGAGAGGCTGAAAGAGTTATGAGGAATGATTGTGTCTTAGTGGTTTTTGCAAGATAGCAAATGGTGTAATGTTAATAGGAGCAGACAACCAGCGGGATAGATGATGACTAATACAATTTTTTTTTTTGCTTTAGATTGAGTCTATGTATTCATCATGTTCTTTATATTTTTGTAATGTTTTAGACTAATCCACCCTAGGCTCCCAGTATTCATTTTATTACACAAGTTCTAACTCAGATAAATTTTCTCTTATTGTTAGGCTTACACATTGTACTGCCCATTAGGATAGATGCACTGTTGGATGCTTTTAGTAATATTTATAGGTCAGGTTATATAAATAACATTGGCTAATTAGCAAACCTAAATCAAATATAGAAGAACTAAGAGAAATTCTGTCTTTAATACTAGAAACTAGATATTGAAATTCACAATACTTTAGCACTAAATAGAATATTAAAATAATATCTAGTTGAGACTCAATAATATTAAAATAATCCTAAGTAAGGGTTAATTTGAAAATGACAGAATTAATTGACTTATTGATATAAACCCATGATATCACTTTCATAATAGAAACCCTATTTTCCAATCATTATAAAAATAATCAAAGAGAGAAGAAAGCCATCCTCACATGTGGCTTTTTGCTTTCTATAAATGTTTTCTTGTGAAGTTAGTGGAAAAAGACTCTACAAGGTCATTTCTTCAGTAACCTTTGTCAACGTCATTGCTAGTAAAAACATATTGAGTGGGGGTTTAGTCTTTAAGCAAGGCCCATCTGGCACTAAATTCTTTTGGATAGAAGAGAAGTGCTGACAACATTTTCTTTGTTGAATTTTAATTTTAGAGGGGGTTTGCTCAGCTTGGGTGCAGGAGTAAAGCCAGAAAGCTGTGCTTTCCAAGGTATTTGCACAGTTCCTATTTTCTCTATGTTATGTGGTCAATCTTATCATCAGATGCAGTGACACAACAATGATTCATTTGTCATTACCTAGAGTTGGATACAGAACATAAACGAAATGAAGTAACATAATAGTTGAATAGGCATATTGAACCAAATTACTTTCTGTAAAATAGTTATGAACTTGTTCCAATTTTGGAAAAGATGAGTCAAAGATGAAAGCATAAGTAAGGGAACAACGAGTTATGACACTGTGTAGACCAACAAAGAATGCCTGTGTTTTACCCAATAAATGTACAATGATTTTACTGGGTCTATGTTGAGAGTTTGTGTTCATTTCCATATAAGTTTCTTAAATGAGACACCCAGTAAAGGATGCAACATTTGTTTTTCATAAATCATGAAGTCAAGTCCTTTCATTATTCTAAAGCCATTTTTTTCCTAGTTGCATGCAAGCTTTTCCAATATTTCTCAAGTTGGGGCTGGAGAGATGGCTCAGCGGTTAAGATCACTGACTGCTCTTCCAAAGGTCCTGAGCTCAATTCCCAGGAACCACATGGTGGCTCACAACCATCTGTAATGGCATCTTATGGTGTGTCTGAAGAGAGTGACAGTGTACATCAAAATAAATAAAATCATTTGGGAGGGGATGACAGGGAGGGGACAGCAAGTGGGATATAAAGTGAATACGTAAAAAAAAAAAATTTAAAGTGTCAAGCTCCATGCAAAATATTGTATCATATAAAGTACTTAATTAACTATCAGCTGGCATTTTTCTTGTCCCACAGACAGAGATGAATTTATATTCCTAATCTTCCTGTCCCCAATGTAACTGACATGCAATCCCATATCTGTTACAACTTATGTTCTAGAAGGTAAATTATGTATAAGTAAAATTAAGACATTTCCAGATCATCCAGTTTTTAACAGTAATTGGCTGCTCTTCAGTAATGAAGAGTAATTAATTAACATTTCCTAAATGGATTATTGGTAGGAATGTTTTGTTGGACCATAACATGTTGAGGATTACTTAAGGAGAAGTAGCACGATAGTTTCCAGTAAAATGTGTTAACTCATCTATTAGAAAAAGCACAAAGATCTATAAGATCTATGGTATTATCATTATTTAACACATGTAGTGATATATTAATATTCATTTATAATATTATGAGTAATTACTGTATCGGATGGTCATGCACATGTGACAGTGATGGATATGGAGGTCAGAGATGTTGCAGAAGTGGCTTTCCTCCTTCCATCATGGGTTTTCTGGGGATTGAACTGAGGTTATCTGGCATGGCAGGAAGTGTTATTACCCAATAAGCCATCTTACTGGCCCCTTGTAATATATACTGAACATTTTCAAAGCTCAAAAATAGCTGAATATAGCAAAAATGTAACTCAACATTTTATTAATCATTAGCTCGTTTGTACAGAGTCCATTGGAGCAGAAATTTAAAAATATGCTTTTTAAAAAATCAGGGTACGAAAATTCTCATCTTAGTCCTGACATGTAAGGCACCAGGTAGCAATCTTTCTCATCTTTCTCCAGGAAAAAAAAAATGTGGACAAACTGAAAAGTGATAAAATTTTCAACTCATTAGAGAACTGTGTTTTCAGGTCACACCATCTAAGGCACAAATGAAGCCAAAGCTGCACCTTACCTCTGCTTATCAGGGGCACAGGCTGGTGAGAATGTATAAAGGAAAATGTTGATGAGTTGAAGTGAAGCATGCACTGTCATAAAGGAAAAAAATAATGTACGGACCACAGCAGCAGTGAGAACACACTTTCAGGAATTCTTCCTTGAGGAAGCATTTGAGCATCTTCTCTGCCATGTTTTGACAGGAAATGGGTACAGCAAGGACTGTCACCATTATTTTAAACTAACACTGTTTTCCACAGCAAAGACTTCCTCGCCATAGAAAAACTTTGCCAAAGCATCATCAGACCTTGTCCATGGACACTGCTTCCCCTCCAATCCCCTTCAGCTTTGTTGTCTTGTCATACAGTGGTAGAAGAAAGTTCTACCATTAAGAATAATTTATGAGACCCACATTGAAGGTACCAACCTACAAAAAGTTTGTTGGTCCACTATAGATTACAGAATAAAGAACATGTTTTCTGTAGGCTCTGCTACCATGGCAGGGTTTAGGGAAACAGCAGATGACAGTGAAAAACTTGCCTAATGTGACTGCTCTGAGTATAGGTCACTAAGTAAAAGAAACAGAGACATGGTTTTTAAAGGGCTTGGGAAAATATATACAGGCATAAAAATAGCACTAGACTTCTCGTCAGAAACTATGGAAGCAAGAGGAGGGTAGATGAACTGGTTTCAAGTTTTAGAAGGAAACATATTCCAAAGTACAGCATTTGTATTTTACTTTAAAATCTAAATCTTAAAGCATGAAGCTAACTGACAGAAATGATAAGTGCAAGTAAAATTAATTTTATATAACTAGAAAATGGTAGAACCAAAAATACAAATGAAAATAAGGGGAGAGCCTGGGTGTAGGAGGGCGATGATTTTAGACTATTTTTATTCTGTGGTTTAGATAGATTATATTCTTTGTCTTAAATTTTTGATGGGTAAAGAAGGTAAAATAATATTTAAGTCACCAGATTATTAGGACAACAAGACAGACTAATTTTAAAAGTACTTATGATCAATTACATGCAGTCTATAGTATATACTATGAAATAATTTTTACTACTATTACTATACTGTGACACATACAAAGGAAAATGACAATAAGTCAAAATTAGAGCCAACTCTTTTTTGCCTGACATCCTGTGCTTTGCAGTACTTTGGATATTATGTCAAATGTCTTAAACTGTGGATGACTTTCTTGAAATTCTAGGCATAAGACAATTATTAGAGGTGAAGATAAAAGATCATACATGGGTCATTTGTAGGAAATAAATTACTTTCCCAATGCTTAATGTGTGAAAACAGCCTTGTAGTCTGGTACAAAATGCAATATGCATGTTTTTATTCCAGTATTAAATTTTTCATTATATTAGCTAATTTGAAGAATTATTTAAAGCAGATTGAAGTGAAATTATATACTCAGTTTTTTCATATTTCCTTAGAAATAAATGGAACACAATACAATTCCAAATCTGTACTTCAATTTGAACTTCCTGCTGCAAAATCGGTCAGATAGAACTTAAGATGAGAAAGAAGAAAATAGAAATGCCATGAGCTCAATCTTGGCCCAAGCCTGTGGATGCCACAGCCTCAGGCACTGATGTGTGTCAGCAGTATTCAGCAAGAACTTCAGTTCATAGCTACCCCAGGAGTCTGAATCTCTTACACATCTGACCCATGTGTCAAGAAGTAAAGGTTACAAGTCATATTCCTCCTGGCATAGAAAGTCCTCACAGAGCAAAAAATGGCCCAAGGAAGAAGTATATTTTCCTAGCATGTAAAGCAATCTCTGCCCTTGTAAATATTTGAGGTCTTTTTGGATGGCTGATAGAAATTTACTGAAAGAAACACGAACATTTAAAAAATAGCTTCTATAGCTTTAAACTAGATTTCTATTCATTTGGGAGAAGGGGGCACCTTCTTCTTTGGTTCATTTGATATCAAATTGAATCCATATCCTCATGCTGTGTGACTGAGGATTGTGCCATCTATTAAATTAACTGGAAAAATTGGCAACCCTCTAGGTTTAGTGCATCAGAGTCAAGAAAATTTCTTGTCCCTACAAAGTGATTTGATTGCAGCCCTTTCAAAAAATCCTTCCCCCAAAATGCAAAGAAAACATTAAATTGTAGTATAGTGAACAAACATTCTGTTTCACAAGAACACAATCACTAAAAATAATGTTAGGACAAAGTTGGCAGAATGTCTTAGCTGGTAAAGATACTTGCTGCTGTGTTTGATCCTTGGGATGCATGTTGTGGATGGGAAGAAATGATTCCTGCATATTATCCTCTGATATACACACACATGCTGTGGCATGCACAGACACACAATAAATAAGAAAACAATAAAAATTTAAAATAATGTTAAATTTCCACATTCATGCTCACTATTAGACCAAAGGAAAGACATAGGAGTTGGTATAAACTTGAGTTTGAATAAATATTTCTTCTTTTAAAATGTGGTTTGTTTTGATTTGGATTTCCCTGATGACTAAGAATGGTGAACATTTCTTTAGCTGCTTCTCAGCCATTCAGTATTCCTCAGTTGAGAATTTTTGTTTAGCTCTGTACCCCATTTTTAATAGGGTCATTTGATTCTCTGGAGTCTAACTTCTTCAGTTCTTTGTATATATTGGATATTAGCCCTCTATTGGATGTAGGATTGGTAAAGATCTTTTCCTAATCTGTTGGTTGCTGTGTCCTTTGACAGTGTCCTTTTGCCTTACAGAAGCTTTGCAATTTTATGAGATCCCATTTGTCAATTCTTGATCTTAGAGCCATTGGTGTTCTGTTCAGGAACTTTCCCCATGTGCCCATGTGCTCGAGGCTCTTCTCCATTTTCTTTTCTATTAGTATCAGTGTATCTGATTTTATGTGGAGGTCCTTGATCCACTTGGAGTTGATCTTTGTACAAGGAGATAAGAATGGACAGATTTACATTCTTCTACATGCTGACTGACAGTTGAACCAGCACTATTTGTTGAAAATGCTGTCTTTTGTCAGCTGGATGGTTTTAGTTCCCTTGTCAAAGATCAAATGAACATAGGTGTGTGGGTTCATTTCTGGGTCTTCAATTCTATTCTACTGATCTACCTGCCTGTCATTGTACCAATCCAATCAAAATGTCACTCAGGTGACAGCAGATACTGGTGAAGATTTGGAGAAAGAGAAATACTCCTCCATTGCCAGTCAGATTGCAAGCTGGTACAACCACTCTGGAAACCAGTTTGTCAGTTCCTCAGAAAATTGGACTTAGTGTTACCTGAGGACCCAGCAATACCACTCCTGGGCATAAATACTCGGAAGATACTCCAATATGTAGTAAGGACACATGTTCTACTATGTTCATAGCAGTCTTATTTATAATAGCCAAAAGCTGGAAAGAACCCAGATGACCCTCAACAGAGCAATGGATACAGAAAATGTGGTACATTTACACAATGGAGTACTACTCAGCTACTAAAAGCAATGAATTTATCAAATTCTTAGGCGAATGGAGGGATCTGAAGGATATCATCCTGAGTGAGTTAACCTAATCACAAAAGAACACACATGGAATACACTTGCTGATAAGTGGATATTAGCCCAGAAGCTTAGAATCCCCAAGATACAATTCACAGAGCACATGAAGCTTAAGGAGAAGGAAGACCAAGGTGTGGATACTTCGGTCCTTCTTAGAAGAGGGGACAAAATACCCATGGGAGGAGATACAGAGACAAAATGTGGAGCAGAGACTGAAGGAATGGCTGTCCAGAGACTGTTCCAACTTCTGATCCATCCCATGCATAGACACCAAATCCTGACACTATTGCTGATGCCAAGATGTGCTTGCAGACATGGCTGTTCTCTGAGGAGTTCTATCAGCATCTTTTTTTAAAAAATATTTTTATTACCTATTTTCCTCAATTACATTTCCAATGCAATCCCAAAAGTCCCCCATACCCTCCCCACTTCCCTACCCACCCATTCCCATTCTTTTGGCCCTGGCATTCCCCTATATTGGGGCATATAAAGTTTGCAAGTCCAATGGGCCTCTCTTTCCGACTAGGCCATCTTTCGATACATATGCAGCTAGAGACAAGAGCTCCGGGGTACTGGTTAGTTCATCATGTTGTTCCAACTATAGGGTTGCAGATCCCTTTAGCTCCTTGGGTACTTTCTCTAGCTTCTCCATTGGGAGCCCTGTGATACATCCAATAGCTGACTGTGAGCATCCACTCCTGTGTTTGCTAGGCCCCGGCATAGTCTCACAAGAGACAGCTATATTTGGGTCCTTTCAGCAAAAGCTTGCTAGTGTATGCAATGGTGTCAGCATTTGGAAGCTGATTATGGGATGGATCCCTGGATATGGCAGTCTCTAGATGGTCCATCCTTTCATCACAGCTCCAAACTTTGTCTCTGTAACTCCTTCCATGGGTGTTTTCTTCCCAATTCTAAGAAGGGGCATAGTTTCCACACTTTGGTCTTCATTCTTCTTGAGTTTCATGCGTTTAGCAAATTGTATCTTCTATCTTGGGTATCCTAAGTTTTGGGCTAATATCCACTTATCAGTGAATACATATTGTGTGAGTTCCTTTGTGATTGTGTTACCTCACTCAAGATGATGCCCTCCAGGTCCATCCATTTGGCTAGGAATTTCATAAATTCATTCTTTTTAATAGCTGAGTAGTACTCCATTGTGTAAATGTACCATAATTTCTGTATCCATTCCTCTGTTGAGGGGCATCTGGGTTCTTTCCAGCTTCTGGCTATTATAAATAAGGCTGCTATGAACATAGTGGAGCATGTGTCCTTCTTACCGGTTGGGACATCTTCTGGATATATGCCCAGGAGAGGTATTGCTGGATCCTCCGGTAGTACTATGTCCAATTTTCTGAGGAACCACCAGACTGATTTCCAGAGTTGTTGTACAAGCTTGCAATCCCACCAACAATGGAGGAGTGTTCCTCTTTCTTCACATCCTCGCCAGCATCTGCTGTCACCTGAATTTTTGATCTTAGCCATTCTGACTGGTGTGAGGTGGAATCTCAGGGTTGTTTTGATTTGCATTTCCCTGATGATTAAGGATGTTGAACATTTTTTCAGGTGCTTCTCTGCCATTCGGTATTCCTCAGGTGAGAATTCTTTGTTCAGTTCTGAGCCCCTCTATCAGCATCTTACTGGCACAGATGCCGATACAGTTGCAGCCAACCATTGGACTGATCCCGGGAACCCCTACTGGAAGTTTTAGGGGAAGGACTGAAGGAGCTGAAGGCAACAGAAACCTCATAGGAAGAACAATATTATCAATAACTGGACCCTTCATAGTCCCAGGGACTAAGGCACCAACCAAAGTGCATACATGGGCTGGTTTGTGGCCCCTGATACATATGTAGCAGAGGACCTCCATGTCTGTCTTCAGTGGGAGGGGATGCGCTTAGTCCTGTGGAGACTTGCTGCCCCAGAGAAGGGGGATGCTAAAGAGGTGAGGTGTGAGTGGCTGGGTGCATGGTTGGATGAGCATCCTCTTAGAGGCAAATGAGAAGGGGGAGGGTTGGTGACTCATGGGGGGACTGGGAAGGGGGACAACATTTGAAATGTAAACAACATAATTAGTTAGAGGAGGGGAAAATAATTAATGTATACAATTTGGTGAGTTGGTACTTTTGTAGCCATGTATGTTATCATCACCACCACCAAGATAACAAAGCTCCATTATCTCAAAAAGGAAAGCATAACAGAGTGAAAATATCACTAAAGGACATTATATGCATGCAAAGAGGTGTCAGAGTGAAGTCTTTTACTCTGAACAATTAATGTGCAATAATAAAATGAAAGGCTTCCTTTAAAATGTGGTTTGGAAATTATTAGCTCAGTACATATAATTGACATACCTTTGACTGAGGTATAAAGATATGGGCTGTACATTTT
Organism: Mus caroli; assembly: GCF_978045245.1. Classification (NCBI taxonomy): domain Eukaryota; kingdom Metazoa; phylum Chordata; class Mammalia; order Rodentia; family Muridae; genus Mus; species Mus caroli. The sequence goes on from NW_028227257.1 coordinate 79,840,383, forward strand.
GCTCTTGGAGCTTACAGTGTGGAAGAGAAGTCAGATAGTTATTCAGTCTAATTAAATAAAATATATCAGTGGAATATATGCAAATTAAACTGTTTTTTTCTAAAAAATGGATTGGTTTGCCGGATGAGAAGAAACCAAGAATACTGTGTCTTATTACCTCATTTTATAATTGGGAGAGATATATTTAGGGATTAGTATGCTCAGTCTTTTTCTGGTATGAAATATTTGACAGTGAGCAAAACAGATTAAGATTTCTGTCCTCAAAGACTTTAAAATCCAGTGGAGAAGACAGAATATAAATAAAACATGAAGTGATGTACAAGAAAAGTTGTAGTTACTGCTATGGGAAGAGAAGTATAATGAAAGCAAGGGTGGTCCGAAACACAGAGGGCTTGGGAGCAGTGAATAGTTAAATTGTGATTTAAGTAAAGAGATCAGAAAAGGTCCCAGAGGGAAAGATAAAGATGACAGATTTGAAGATGGTGAGAAACAGACCATTGCAGATACCTGGAGTGCCATTACTCGGGTTCAGACAAAAATCACCTCAAATATCTGCCAGTATGAGCACATGTAGTGTGGTTGAGAAAAGCTAAGAAGCTATGAGACAAAGTGGCAAATTTGTAACCATGAGTGTAGAGCTTTAAAACCGTAGTTAGTGTTTGAGGTCATTGCATCAACTTTTTTTTCCCCTCAGTATGAAGCCATGACTCATAGAGAAGTTTTAAGTAAAGAAAACGCCTTACCTGACTTCAGCTCTAACAGGATCCCCAAGGCTACTTAGGAGAATACACTCTAGGGACAGGAGGAAAAGAAGGGTGTCAAGCTAGGAGTTTCTGACATCCAAGCAAGAGATAGATAATGATGGTTCAGGCAATGAAGAGTGGGGGGCAGATGATAAAGCTATTTTAAAACCACAGTCAAGAGACTTCTGATTCACCCAATGAAAATAAATTGACATGTTAAGGTGACTCAAACAGCTTTAAGCCAGGGGTCACCCAGAAAGGTATTATACAGAAGGGGAAGTGACCAAATACTTAAACTCTTTGACATTTGAAGTCAAATAGGCTGAGGAGAGGACGAAAATAAGAACATGAGACTGAGAATGAGAAAACAGTGAATGAAAGATTGAGAAGAGTCTAGTATGATATTGTAGAAGTCAGTATACAGTATATATGAAGAGAGAGGAAGTTATGATTTCATGTAATTCCCGTCAAGGTGAGGGCCACTGGAGGATGTGGATTTGAGCAGAGAGAGAGAGGAAGTGATGATGTCATGTAATGCCCATCAAAGTGAGGGCCACTTGAGGTCTTCGATTTGAGCAATTCGGAGGCTATAATAGATGGGGTGAAGATTCTAAAGAATAGGATTTCGAGGAAAGGAGAAAATGATTGGGAGAACAATTTGAGATTTCTTTCAGTTTCCCTTTCTGAAACAATTGCTGACAAACATTGTAGAGACTTGAAAGGTAGAGAGAAACTTAAGACAAAAGCAATGTTATCATGTTTTTGAGATTGTGGTTACTACCTAGCAGGGAATATGTGTTGATGAAGAACAACTGGAGGTCTGGCTATCCATGAGTGAGAAGAGTGGATGGATCTTGAGGAGAAATAGCAATGTAGTTTTTGATAATAACATGAAGGGGCCAGTGAAATGGATTAGTGGCTTAAGGTACTTGCCTCTAAATCTGATGACCAGAGTTCAGTGTCTAATACACAGTGGTGGAAGAAGGGAACCAACTCTTGAGAGTTGTTTTCTGACTGCTACATGTGCACTGTAAAATATGCAAACCCAACCATATATATCATCAGTCAGTCCATCTACCAGCCAACTATTCAATAAATAAGTGCACGAAAAAAATTCTTTAAATACCATGTAGGCTCATTGGTTGGGATAGGAGTGGAGATGGATAAGGGCATCCAACAGAAAGGATATGGTGAGGATATAGCAGTGGTTGTATGGGGCAAGTGTTCTAGTTGTTTCTTTTTACAAATTGAAAGCAAGGTCATCAGGTTAAACTTGTTGACAGTTTTGAGAGAGACTCATATGTAATAGGGAACAAAAGCAGGGGAGATTGGCAGTAGAAGGTGCTGCCCTGAAATTCAGGAGAAACTTGTCTATATGAGAGAGTATGTTCTTCAGCTTTATCCAAGTGTGCTTTGTGGCATTAGCCTGTGAGGAAGCATGAACTGACCAGAAGAAATTGTCTTTCTCCTTTCTTATCAAGCTTAAGTAGTAAGAGCATCATCAACCCTTTAAATTCACCTTCAACTCTTTACCTTGCCCCTCCAGTTCATAATGAATCCTTGGCAAAGTTAAGGTGAATCAACTGTTAACCCTACTTGTTTCTTAAGGTCATACAACAATTCAGAGGCATTTAATGGACTATCATAGATTCCTAGGATATTAGTTTCTATGAATCCCTGCAGTTATTTTAAAGGTGAATAATAGTATTAATGAAAAAGAGTGAATACAGAAATAGAAATGTATATGGGTCATTTTGTACTTCAAGGACTTTCAGTATGAGTCATCTTGGTTTTTTTTCTGGTTTGCATGCTCCATTGGATAGTATAAAAGAGTCTGTTCTTAAACAGAAACTGTCTACCCATTAGTCAAGGAATTAAAGTCTATAAACTTGGAAAGTGAAAGAGTTATTTCCATTTTCATGATTCATGTTATGTTTCTGTTCAGCAAACAAAGAATATAACACAAGTAGATTAAAGTGATTGCTCATCTTTTTCTTTACCAGCAATAATATCAAGTAGCCAGCACTGTAGGAATTGAGTCACATTATTAATTATTCTTTGCCCTTGGTGTCTAATATGTCAGAAGAAATTTTCTCTCACAAATTGAATGATGAAGACAAAATTTAGTCCTGGTTTATTTGTGGTTCTACATGATGTAGACAGTACACAAAATGGTACCATAAGTCTATAATCCCTTTCTGTGGTATCCTTAAAGTGCAGTGGTGAAGAAATCTCAGAAGGCTGAAATTCAAGCATTTCACTTGGATGATTCATTCTCTAGAAAAATTAAATAGCTAGATGTAAATGCCTATGCTTATTCATTAACTGTGTTCAGTAGTTTTGTGGGATGGTCTGAGACATTCATGAAGCATGTCTGGAAAATTGGTGATAAAGAAAATAAAGCAAAGAAATGAAGCTATTTGAAGATGTGTGCTTATGGGAATGCCTAGTGATGAGTGACCTCAATAGATTGTGACATCATGAGTCAAAAGAATCCCATAAGCAGTTCTTTGGACAACAAGTTATTTTTCCAACCACCTCTTACCTAGTCTAATAGAAACATTCACAATGTGACTTTGGTGTCATGAATAGAAGTTTCATATGGCCACTAGTTTCTGTGTTTGAGGACAAAATTTATTTATTTATGGCATTGGCATCTTTACTACTCAGCTATTAAAAAGAATGAATTTATGAAATTCCTAGGCAAATGGATGGACCTGGAGAGCATCATCCTGAGTGAGGTAACACAATCACATAGGAACTCACACAATATGTACTCACTGATAAGTGGATATTAGCCCAAATCTTAGGATACCCAAGATAGAAGATACAATTTGCTAAACGCATGAAACTCAAGAAGAATGAAGACCAAAGTGTGGACACTGTGCCCCTTCTTAGAATTGGGAACAAAACACCCATGGAAGGAGTTACAGAGACAAAGTTTGGAGCTGTGAGGAAAGGATGGACCATTTAGAGACTGCCATATCCAGGGATCCATCCCATAATCAGCTTCCAAATGCTGACACCATTGCATACACTAGCAAGCTTTTGCTGAAAGGACCCTGATATAGCTGTCTCTTGTGAGACTATGCCTGGGCCTAGCAAACACAGGAGTGGATGCTCACAGTCAGCTATTGGATGTATCACAGGGCCCCCAATGGAGGAGCTAGAGAAAGTACCCAAGGAGCTAAAGGGATCTGCAACGCTATAGGTGGAACAACATTATGAACTAACCAGTACCCCCAGAGCTCGTGTCTCTAGCTGCATATGTATCAAAAGATGGCCTAGTTGGCCATCACTGGAAAGAGAGGCCCATTGGACACGCAAACTTTATATGCCCCAGTACAGGGGAATGCCAGGGCCAAAAAGTGGGAGTGGATGGGTAGGGGAGTGGGGGGGGGGGAGGGTATGAGGGACTTTTGGGATAGCATTGGAAATGTAATTGAGGAAAATAGGTAATAAAAAAAATTAAAAAAATACCTCTAATTTAGAAAGTAAGTAATAGTTCAGTGCTTATTCCCCTACACATGACAGGGTGAGCCATGCCTGTGTTTTTCTTAAACTCCGTAACACTGTACTTGAATACTTAGAGTCCTTTTCGAGTAGCCAGGAAAACTGAAGTTGGAAAATAACGAAAGGTTAGTAAATAATTATGAAAAATGTAATTTGTGTGATTCTTTAGATTGTGTACCTCCAAAGTCCAAAGAAAGAAACCAAGTTATTCTTTCATTCAGGTGGCTCAGCATCATTGTAAATTGAAGCAGATTTTGTAGAGTATAAGGAAGAGATGGCTGGTCTAGTAAATGCAAGGAGTCATCTTTGGAGTTTGTGTCTCATTATGTAAGGAACAGGAATTATTGAGAGCCTATGAGCTAAGAACTGACTAGATTCAAGTAGAAATTTAGGGCATATTCTCTGCAGGACAGGATCAGGGCGAAACTGCTTTCAAGTATAGAGACTAAGTCCTGTGCTGCTATATTTGCTTATTTGTGACAGAGTGATTGCTGTTATGATGCTGAATACACAAAGTGGAATTGAAGGTTCACTTTAACAAGGTTGCTAAAGGAAAACACACAGGCCTTTGAAATGGATGACACAGCACATCCCATGTAGGGGATGTTGTCTATGTGTGATGTATCCGGGGTAGGAAAGAAGTGCACTTTTAGTATAATGGCTACAGATTTTGTTTTAAAGTCCAGAGAATAAAAATAAAATTGAAAGCAAAGGAGACATTGTGATTTTCATTTGTGTGACTGAAAGAAAATATTTCCAATAAGAGAACAGAGGGAGGAATGCTATGCCTCATTTCTACATCATACTTAAGCTCACAGAGTGAGGCACTGTTGTAAGCATATTTTTGTTATTTATTTTGGGTATAAATCTGATGGCAGTTTTCATTTTTCTTATTTTATAACTGAAATTTGGAAATTTCAGGCACACACAAATAACTAATTTATGTACTGTTGAGAACAAAATGGACAGTCTTGAAACTAAGGCCATGCCAAGGAAGAGAAATGGGAAAGAAATTTGTATCTAATTTGCAGATATTGAGGTCTGAGCTCAGGGGTAGGGTGCTTGCATAACAAGCTCAAGATCTTGGGTTCAGACACAAACACCAGAAAAAGAAATTATAAACATAAGATTAAAACAAAGAAACAAGTGAAAACAAACAAACAAAAGCCAAACCAAAGCAAGCAAGCAAGCAAGCAAGCAAGCAAGCAAGCAAGCAAGCAAGCAAGCAACTCCCTCTAAAAAACCAAAACAAGGAATGAATTTATGCTGCACATTTGAGCTATTTGCATAATATCTGAAATTAATAAGCTGACTTGCCAACCTGAGGTCCTAGGTATGAAAATCAAGCCATTAGTTCAAATCTCATTTTAAGCAGTGATGTCCAGGGCAAGATAGAAGCTGTGATAGGGCAATGGTTTCACTACAATTGATGATCTTAATTTAAAATTATCGATCTTCTGTAAGAAAACCTTGGAGCAGATGCAAAATTAAAATTAATCACTTTGAACATTAAAATCAATGGACAAATAACCATGAGAAGATTTGCAGTAGTAAGTCACAGAAATCACCTTACTTACTTCACTGCATACTCACAAGTTTAAAAAGATGCTCCTTAGGGATGGGCCAGTTATTTATACCTTCCAAACAGAGTTCCTTTCTAAAGTATCCCATACACACGTTGGTGAGTAGTTCTTAGGTAAAAGTCTGGAATTCATGACTTCCTTATGAATGTGTGGCTTGGAGTTGTAAATAGATTAGAAGCTTCCCTATGTGCATTCGGGAAATCTTGCTTAGAAAGTGTGGCTTGTATCTCTTAACCAGTGCTGTGACTGAGAATGGAAGTAAGCTGGCTCTAGGAAAATTATGCAGAGCGATTCAAAACTATGCTCATGCTGGTGAAACGGGGGAAAAGTGAGAGTATTGCTTCCAAAGCTGATTTTTCCAAAAATCATTTTTTAAAATGGCTTTTTAAAAATTATTTCTTCTTGTAATTCACTTCTTAAAATATATATATATATATAAATTATATATTGCATTAATGGCAATACAATACCTAATGGTGTACAGAACTTTATCTTTTTCCAATGGATAAATCTTTCTACTACTATGCTTGTCATATGTAATTGGCATTTTCTGGTTATAAATTACAGAATAACATTAAAGGATAGAAAATCATGTCATCACTCTGTATATGTAACTATTGTGTTGTTACATATTTTGTTGATATTATATTATGTATCTATACTTTCTATTCATTTATCTTTTAAATTTAACATTAGAATTACTCTCACAAAATAGATCGTGAATCTGTGTATTAATATAGACCTATTTGTGCCTCTGGAGGTGCTTTCCACAGTTGCTAATATTTCTGGAGGGTTGATGGTTCCTGGACTTTCCCCCATCCCCAACTCACTTTGGCATGTCTATTGTTATCATCTTTGCACCTCACATTTGGAAAGTCTTGTTTGTTAGACTTTATGAGTGTAGCTTCTGATATTACTAGTAGTCATAATCTTCCAACAAGTTCCTATGGCTATTATAATATTTCTGCCCTCTCTTCTATAAAGTTCTCTGAGACTTACAGCAGGAGTATTTGTTATAGAGGGGAGAATAGCAAGATGCATGTGACTTGATCAGGAAAATGGAAAAGGGCTCTTTAGGGATGGGAGGAGATAAATATTGAAGATTGTGAAGGAGGGAAAATGATGAATAACAGGAATAGAAATGTTCTGAAAGGAAAAATAGGAGAAAGAGGCTTTTTTTAGGCATGATGAAGGTAAATACAGAAGAAAGAGTTGGATAAAATAACCATAAGGATCATACTATTAACTATTACCCGATATAAGATACAATTTGCGAAACACATGAAACTCAAGAACAAGGATCAAAGTTTGGACACTTTGCCCCTTCTTAGAATTGGGAACAAAATACCCATGGAAGGAGTTACAGAGACAAAGTTTGGAGCTGAGACAAAAGAATGAACCATCTAGAGACTGCCATATCCGAGATCCATCCCATAATCAGCCTTCAAATGCTGACACAATTGCATGCACTAGCAAGATTTTGCTGAAAGAACCCTGATATAGCTGTCTCTTGTGAGACTATGCCGGGGCCTAGCAAACACAGAAGTGGATGCTCACAGTCAGCTATTGGATGGATCACAGGGCCCCCAATGGAGGAGCTAGAGAAAGTACCCAAGGAGCTAAAGGGATCTGCAACCCTATAGGTGGAACAACAGTATGAACTAACCAGGTTTCATATGTATCAGAAGATGGCCTAGTGGGCCATCAGTGGAAAGAGAGGCCCATTGGTCATGCAAACTTTATATGCCTCAGTACAGGGGAACACCAGGGCCAAGAACTGGGAGTGGGTGGGTAGGGGGATGGGGGGAGGATATGGGGGACTTTTGGGGTAGTATTGGAAATGTAAATGAGGAAAATAACTAATTAAAAAAATAAAGTTGTCTAATATACAGAATTCCATGTGTAAATATTCACATAGAGCTGAATGACCTTTTCTTATCTTGGTTAATAGTACTCCCTCTAGAAGTAGAAACCACCTATCAAAAACTCAAATACCAGACATTGGAAGTCCTCTTTTTAGTTTCCAGCCAGGGCTGTCCAAGAGACTTCCCAAATGTACAGCCTATTTCTAGTGCCCAGACTTCCTCCTAGAGTTGAAAAGAAGTCCTTATTGCTCAAGATACCATGCACTTCAGATAGAGGCCCCAAAAACTCTTAAGATGGAATTGACCTTGATGCCTCCTTCCCTGAGGACTAGCTTTCATAGTACCATGAAAGCAGTCAGGCAAGATTCCAAAGGATGGCAGCAACCAACAATCCTACCAAGTTACTAGGATTATGAACCATATCAATGAACAGGATGGCATGATGACCTTAAGGGCACTATGGTGGCAACCAATAGATCTCTACCTGGTCTTATAACTGTTCAACAAGAGTGAAACCATGAGTAGTCCTGAAAACCTAACTAACTACCCAGTGCTAGTGAAATCATAAATCTTGGAGGAGAATCCAACATAATCCTTAACAACAGTCTATAAACATTTGTCCTTATACCCACAAATAAATATAGTCTTTATTGCTCGTCCAGGAAACAGACAGAGGCCATCAGAGAAAACACCAATGCACTTGTGGAACCAAGTACCAGAAGTATATTTTGAGACAGGAACAAGTTGCTACTTTAAACCATCATTATTTTTGAAATAAACAAATAAAGCAAGTTAATTTTTCTGACATATGATTTTGTCATATGTGTATGTAATAGTCCCATTTATACCTGAACACATAGGACATGTTACTAATCAAATTATTATAGTTCAGAAATTGTCTTTAAATTTTTATTTTTATTTTTGGTAACATTTCAAATATTTCTCATGTGACTATATGCACAGTATGTGTTGCTGGATGTTGAGTTTTTGGGTATTGATGGTCCCCTTCTTCAGTGACCCATAACACTTCATTTCTTACATAGTCCTCACTTTAAAAAGATGGTAAGTTTAAATCAAAGAGCATGTACAATTTTCCAGATATAAATACAAGTCTTATGAGTCGACTTTCATAAATATTATTTGTATTTATGCATATAGGTATTTTGAAAAAAAATGTATGTCAGGAGCAGTAATGGGACAAGCTAATAACTAGCAAGTGATCATCCTGTGATGGCCTGCTTTGGATTATTATATAATCTGTGATAGGTTTGCCCTTATTAATCAAAACTGTAAGGGATTCATTTTAGGAAATATTCCTGCTATTGATATACTTTTCCTGTTATTATTAAATATGTACAACAATCACCAAGTAATAGCACACCTCTTTGGAGAAGATCTCTGCAGATCCATGAAGATGTAATGTCTTATAGACTATGCTATATAGAAAAATAGATGACTTCTTAATTCTTAATGATGATCCTATAAGAGTTCCTAAAATCATATCTGTGATTATTAAGCTCTTTTATAATGGGACTTCCATTACATCATTTTCTTCTTTTTCAAATTTATTTATTTATTTATTTACACTTCATGTTTTAACTCTGCCAGTCTCCCAAGTGTCACCAGTTAATTCCTCTTAGGTAGTAACTAGACTCTTCTACTCAGAGCACATTTCAAGAGGTTGTAAAAACAATTAACCAAAGGTCATAAAAAGGGAACTAATGATTTATTATAGGTGCTAGGATAGAAGATAAAATATTGACTGGGTTTATCAAACTTCAAAGTTCACTAATAACTTAGTTATGGTTTTAAACCTTTAGTGAGCTCGTGAAGCTGAGCTAGGTGCTGGGAGTTTAGCTAGATAATTACTCCTAATGGATATGCATGTAAGTGTTCTCTGTCATAAACTTCTATTTCAATTTATGATTTGATTTTGTGTAAGAACTTTTGATGAACTTTTTAACATGTGATCATGTATTCTGAAAGATGTTTACGTGCTGAGGACAAAGAGAAGCATCAGAACTGAGGTGAGAAGAATTGAGGTGAGAACTGATCTGTGAGAGAGAACTGAGCTGAGGAGAAGTTTTTAGACAGAAAACAGTTTAGACAGAACTGAACCCAAGAAGAACTTAGAAGTACAGTCATCACTTTCAGCGAAAAGGCATTGAGTGTAAGAGCATTGTGACTTCAGAACAGGAGGAGAGAACAAGACTAGGAGAATGCAGAGTAGAGTAACTTAGAAACTATAGGTAACATAAAACAAAAGAAAACAAAAGAAAAACTAAGAGAGCAATGTGCAGAATGCAGAGGAAAAGAGGATAAAAGAAGTTGCAGAGAGCTGAAGGAGCAGGCAGGCTTCTCCTTACCATGGAACAGAACAGGTCTTTCATAATAACAAGGCAGGCTTAGTCTTAGTAAAAGGAACAAAGCTTTTTGCTTACAAATGTGGGTTAATTCATTTAGCATTAAAAGGGGAGAAGTTTTTCTTTCTCTATGCAATAAAAATTGGAGCTCATTTTTCATCCAGAATGAGTGAGTTCTTTCTGCACCATTGCTTGGTCTTTTTGCTCCATATGCGTATGTAAGTACGGATGTGTGTATAAGTATGAAATTGTGAGAATGCATGCAAGCTGAACCCAACTGGTTTGAATAAAACTGTATAAATGAGCATGTGTGAATCTGTATATGAACTTATGTGAAATTATGCATATATAATTTAAAAAGTTTTTCCTTCTGTGAGTGTTATTCTCTTATCCTGGTTCAATAAAATTTTACTGCTCCAAAATTCCCCGTGGCCTGATAAGCATCCCCTTACACTACACTTATACCCACCTATCAGCACCTAGAGTAGAAAGGCCACTAAGTACTTACCACACTTTCTCCATTCAGGACACTGATTCTAGGTAATACATGGCCTTAGCTGGTAAAGCTAAGAAACTCAATCTCCTCCTTTGGCCCCTATAAATCTCTGTAACTGCACATATTCCCCAGAAGAGGATATGACCATCCTATACCTGGAACATATCCAAGATACTCTTATTTCTCTGTGTGTCCCTGCTCATGAAGTTAGAGATTGTGAGAATCTCAGGTCTGATGCATATTCATACACTTTATAAACCCTCTCTCCTTTGAATGATCATGTGTTTCAAAATTTCAAGAAAGACAAATCAAAGAAAATATGAATAACCCCCTGGATGAATTCCAAGAAAATACAAGCATTGGAATGAGTTAAGGATTTGAATCCTGGATATGGAAATGAAATTCAAGAAAGAGTTTAGAAATAATGAAGAAAAACCGAAAATTTTCTGGAAATGAAAATTCAATAAATCAAATAAATCTTCAATGGGAAGCCCTGAGAATAGAATGAAGGATAGATTATCAGAGCTTGAAGCCAAGGCAGATAACATCTTAGCAAGGAGAATATGCCAATAGGGGATAAAGGGATACAAATGTCAAGGGGAGAAATCAAAGTATCTGTATCTGGATGGTATAATATTGTATACTACTCTTTCTTTCTTTCTTTCTTTCTTTCTTTCTTTCTTTCTTTCTTTCTTTCTCTCTCTCTCTCTCTCTCTCTCTCTCTCTCTCTCTCTCTCTCTCTCTCTCTCTCTTTCTTTCTTTTTATATGGCTGTCTCTGGTGAGGCTATGCCAGTGCCTGGCAAATACAGAAGTGGGTGTTCATAGTCATCTATTAGATAGAACACAGGGCTCCCAGTGGAGGAGCTAGAGAAAGTACCCAAGGAGCTGAAGGGCTCTGCAACCCTATAGGTGGAACAACAATATGAACTAACCAGTACCCCCAGAGCTCATGTCTCTAGCTTCATATGTAGCAGAAGAAGACCTAGTCGGCCATCATTGGGAAGAGAGGGCCCTTGGTCTTACAAACTTTATATGCCTCAGTACAAGGGAACTCCAGGGCCAAGAAGTGGGAGTGAGTGAGTAGGGGAGCAGGGCAGGGGGGAGGGTATAGGGGACTTTCAGGATAGCATTGGAAATGTAAATGAAGAAAATATCTAATAAAAAAATTGAAAAAATACTACTCTTTCTAAGGACTTTCTTTCACACCTCATAATTCCCTATTCTTCCAAAGTATTTCACCTCCTATCATGACTTCTTTTTTTTTATGATATACAAACAAATGTAATTAGTTATCTAACTAATTGGTACTAAATGCTTTGTACTAGATCCATGTGGTTAAGTATGTTGTATAAAAGCACATTTCAACATAGACGTGCAATAAACCAAGCTAAATAAGTTTGTATTCCCTGCCACTCCATTAAACAACACTCTCTCAGTCAGGCTTTCTATTCCTGCACAAACATCATGACCAAGAAACAATTTGAGGAGGGAAAGGTTTATTCAGCTTACACTTCCACATTCCTGTTCATCACTAAATCTTAATGGATACAGGAATTCAGGAGTAGAACTCAAGAAGAACAGGAAGCAGGAGCTGATGCAGAGGTCATGGAGGGATGTTACTTACTCGCTTGCTTTCCCTGGCTTGCTCAGCTTGCTTTCTTATAGAACCTATGACTACCAGCACAGGAATGGCACTACCCACAATGGGCCTTCCCACCCTTGATCACTAATTGAGACAATGCCTTATAGCTGGATCTCCTGGAGACATTTTCTTAAGTGAAGCTCCTTTCTCTGTGATAACTCCAGCTTGTATCAAGTTGACACACAAAACCAGCCAGTACAAACACCCTTTACAGTAGCCATAAGTAATATAAAGTAACTTCATGTAACCCTAACCAAGCAAGTGAAAGACTTATATAACAAGATATTCAGGTATCTAAAGAAAGAAACTGAGGAAGATAACAGAAGATGGAAAGATCTTCCATGCTCAAGGATTGGTAGGAGTAACATAATAAAAACAGAGGACAAATTCCCAAAATATATAAAGGGCCCAAGAAATTAGATACTGACTAACCAAATAATGCAATTAAAAACATGTTACAGAGCTAAACAGAGAAGTTTTAATAGGTGAACTTCTAATGGCAGAGAAGCACTTAAGTATTTAACATCCTTAGTCATCAGGGAAATGCAAATCAAAATGATTCTGAGCTTCCATCTTGTGTTGGTTGAAATGGCTAAGATCAAAAACTCAAGGTGGCAGGCATGCTGGTGATGCTGGTGAGGATGAGGATCAAGGGGAAACATCCTCCATTGCTGGTGGGAGTGAAAAGTTGTACAACCACTCTGGAAATCAATCAGGTGGTTTCTCAGAAAAGTGGGAATAGTTTTACTTCAAGGCCCAGCTATGGTACTCCTGGGAATATATCTAAAGATTCTATGACATATCACAAAGCTAATGCTCAACTATGTTCACAGCAGCTTTATTAGTAATAGTCAGATATTGGAAATGTTCCTCAAAGAAAAATTTGCCATTCTAGGTTTTTATTTTTAAAGGAATTTCTCCAAGAAAGTCTCACAGAGAATACAATAGAAAAACTACAAGAATGGCTGTGAATTTTGCGCTTAAAGATACTGGTTGGGTTATTAACACATAAATAAAAATTCCTTTTCACTATATGAATTCAGTGGAGTCTTTAGGAAATTCTTCATCATTGTTCAAACTGTCTAATAGCTGGGAATTTTCTTGAAAGATGACTGGCCTCATCTCTTTCTGTATTTTTGAGATTCTAATGTGAATGTATATTTGGTATTTGGTTATGGTCAAGGGGACCAGGAATAGACTCTATGAGTGTTGCCTCAGCTTATCAGTTTGCTTTGACATATTCATTTACTTACTCATTTATTTATTTTTGTATAATGGGCTGAAGATATTTGAGATACCATTTTATGAGTAGATATTTCAGAACTTGGGTTTAGAAGTAATGATATAGTGTTTGGTTCCTTATGTGAAGTGGCCAAAGGGGCAGTCACTATTTTAAATGGGCAGTGTGTCATGGAGTCATTATCTACTGTGTGTCTGTCTATATTTCCTGCTTTTATGTTCTTGGAAACATAAATAATGAGAGAAGAAGCAGTAAAATTTATTTTCAAGCAGACACCTTCCTTCAGGAATGAGGATTCTGATCTGGAGGACAATATGAATATCTTCTAATTTTCAGGGTATGGGATATTCTTCTTTTGTATTAATCTTACATTATTTTTAAATTTAAGAGTTATTGACTACTCAGCCATACAACAACAAGGGATGTTAAATTTGTACCTTGGGTTCTGAAGTTAGCTTACCTCTGTTATATAACAGTGTTCAAAGAAAAATCAAATGAAAGAAAAAGCAAGAAAGAGAGAGAGAGAGAGAGAGAGAGAGAGAGAGAGAGAGAGAGAGAGAGAGGAATTGCTGAATAAATGAGTGAATGAATTAAGTATAATTAATACTGTATGACCTTGATAATAAATTCACCATTATTCAAAAATTAAAATTTAATCATCAGACCTAGTTAAGTTGTGCTTAATTAATGACTTAATTCCAAAACTGTTAAGGTTACAGATAGTGTTTCAAGTAGAGTTCATTTTGTGTTATAAAAGCAATGCATAGTAACTGCAGAAAACTTGAGAGCTCTGAAGGGATGGACTAACACTCCAGCCTTCATCACTTTCTATCAATAACTGTTATTAATGTTCCAATAGAACCATTTACTGAACAAGCGTCTTTGTACTCTCTAAGCTGGTCCAAGGAAACGGTTTCAGCACTATATTTCTTTCCTTCATTTGGCTAGCTCACAAACAGTATACCTGCTCCTGTGTAAATTCTACATTGAAGGTCAGCAGTGAGAGCAAGGATTTTCTCTGGAGCATGACCTACTGGCATGTCCAACTGTGTCTGCCCAAGCACAAGTTTTCCCATGCTGCTGAGAAAATGGGAGCAGTCAATGTCTCCAGCAGCTGCAAAATGTCTGTTATTTTCAGATTTCATCACGGGATGTTTTCCTAAATCATTCACTGGAAAGTGACACTCAGCATGGGCTCTGCTGTGCTTGAGAGTCCCTGGACCCAAGGGCAAGGATATCTGTCTGCTCTACTGGGGATCCATCTGTGCAAAACATCCTTTGATGCATCCTTCATCATGTCTGCCTTTGCACTCTGTCAGTCAAGGCAGAGCACAACTGAATGCACAGGTAAATATCATTGACTCCTTGGTGCTTGGCCTCTTCAGTTTTCACAGCTTCCTCTTCTACTGTTAGGCTGAATGTGGTTACACAGGCTTAATGCTGGTACAATTCCTTGCTCCAGGACAGAACTTCCATCTGGTACTCTTCTCCAGAGGCAGGTCTCCTCCTTAAAACACAGATGTTTTATCGTAGGGACTGGACTTGCAGACTAGTGCTCAGAGACTTTCTTCCCAGAAACCCCCACTGACTATTTTCTCAGCAGTTTAGTTTCATTTTTCTCCCCATTTTTCTCTCCCTTGGTTAGAAAGCTATCTTTTGGTGGGTGGGTAAAGGAGTGATTGTAGGCATTGCTCTCACTAGTAATATTTCTTCCAAATCATTTGTGTCTGTCTCCAGAACTATTTTCCCCCTAAGGGCTTAGACTTCTGGAAAGCAACTGTGGGATGGCAGCAATTTTCTCTGCTTTCCACTGAGTCACATCTTTCCCCAAGGCATTTCACACTATAGAGAACTGGCTTTAATTGGGACAGTGGAGTCTTGGGTAACAAAGCAAACTATTTTGAGAAGATATTGGTTTCTATCTGAAAACAAAATACTGTCTTCCTACACCAGTGAAAGATAGGTTTTCGTGTCATAATTTACTTTTTATCAAACTCTTAACCTTTTAAAACTAATTAATAACTTTTGACCTCTATGCCACAGGCTCTGAAAATTGTGACCTTAGATTATTAAGTATTTCAAAACATTCTTGTTTGTTATTCCATTTCAGGATAGTTTCAGTCAGAAAAGCCTACAAGGTATTGAAGTGTTTACTTGATGCCTTACAAGATACTCGTGGAAGGTAAAAGTTCATGATTAGCAGTTCAGATACAACACAGATAAAAGGTTTATTAACCTTCAAGGCTAAGGAAGAGCTATGATTGCACAGCTATTCTTTCCACACACACTGATTGACTATTGTCATGAACCAGGTACTGAATGAGATTGCTACCCATTTATAGTAGAGATGTGTATCATAGTAATTTTGGCACAGTGACTACCATTCTCAAAATAAGTGTTTTACTTTTCTGTGAGGATTTTTGATACTCTTTTTTTTTCTTTCTTTTTCTTTATAATGGGCCATGCACACTTTAAAATACTACTGTCTGGAAGCATGTCCTGCAGTAATGACAGGACTCTGGATGCTGTCCTAGTAGGGTGGCTCTATATGAACCTTCAGTACTTCAAATGTAGACAGTATAATTAAGAAGGATAAGTTTGAATTGGGGGGAGGAACTGAAAGAGATGATTCAGAAGTTAATCTGCTGCTCTCACAGAAATAGTGGGTTCCCTGCAATTATAGTGGGTATCATACAGCTGCCTGTATGTAACTCCAGCAGCAGAGCAAGCAACAGCTCATCTGGCCTCCACAGGTACCATATGAATGTTATGTATATACATCAACTTGGACCCACACACATACCCATACAATTTTAAAGGTAAATAGTTTGAAAGTTTTTTATTGTTAAGTATTTTCATAAATGCAAGTAATATGTTTTCAACAAATCTAACCAATTTTTTTCCTCACAACATCATATTCTGTTTTTTAAGCACACTGAGTGCTTAAAATACACTTAGTGTGTATTTATTCCATTTCAATATAGTTTTATGCAAAGAAGCCTACAAGGTATTCAAGTGTATGTAGGAGTATGGGACCATCTACTAGCCTGTAGTAAATAGAGCATAGTAGCCTCTCAGGGGCCACATCCATGAACAAAACTGACTTTTGGTTCTCTAGAAGCCATCAACTACAATAGGACCTCAGTTACAGCATGGCACTTCCTCAGCTCTTCTCTTATCTGTACTGGGATTTTGGTTCACTTGACCTTGTATAGATTTGGATCATGGAGTCCCAGGTGCTGTGAGTTCATGAATGTAATGGTACTGTCATGATTTGCATGTATTATATTTACTGATGTCCAATCCTACTTGTTACCACAAGCATTCTGGACTCACTTTCATGATAATTCCTGCGGCTTTTAGAAGAGGGTATGACATAGATCTCTCATGTAAGGATACGCACTCCATAGACTCTTCCTTTCTGCATGTTCTAAATCATAACTATCTACTGAAAAAAAAAGTTTCTCTGAGAGTTGAGAGATAGACTAATCTATGGCTATAAAGATCAGAACTTATGGTACATTTTATTATTACTTACTTTTAGCAGAATAATAGTAGTAGTAGGTCTTCTGCAAAGGTTGATGACCTAATTACCCATGTGTGTCCATGTAACAGTACCAGGCATGGGTTACATCTTGTGGAGTGGGCTTTAATTCTGGCAATATAGTGATTCATTACTCTGAAAGCATTCACATCACTATTGAACAAAGGGTCATGTTATGCCAGTCCAGTTGTTATTTCTCAAATTGTTCACAGCTGTAAGACTGTGAATGCTCTCCTCTCCGATTAAGATACATAGTTCCTTCCAACACCGTGAAAGCCAGTGGGGATAAAGTATGCATAAAGGAATAAGGTAGGTCAGAATCAGTTTGATTTGTTCATGTTCTATGACTCAAGAATGCAGTGTCTTTAGCTATAGGGTCGTATCATCAAGTTCTGAAGAGTAATCAAAAGCAACAGCAACAGCCACAGCCTATAACATTTTGGGCAGTCCAGAGCATCCCATAGACCAACAACTCAAAAAAAAAAATTAGCCACATACATGGCAGTAGGCTTCTCCATTGATTCCTTATAGTATCAGGGACAAGCATTGTCCCTCTGCTCTAGGGTAATTCCATTTAATTTTTTTTTTTTTTTTGGTTTTTCAAGATGGGGTTTCTCTGTATTTAATCTCTTTAATGTGCATATAGATTTTAGGAAGCTTCTATACTGTGAAGTTATCATATGGAAGTTTTTTATTGGATATTTTCTTTATTCATATTTCAAATGTTACCCCTTTTCCATGTTTCCTCTCCTGAAGCCCCCTATACCATCCCCCTTCCCCTGCCTCTATGAGCATGCTCTCCATCCATCCACCTACTTCTACATTGCTGCCCTGGCATTCTCCTATACTGGGTCATCAAACAACCTCAGGCCCAAGTGCCACTCCTCCCACTGATGTCCAACAAGGCCATCCTCTGCCACATATATATGGCAAGAGCCATGGGTCCCTACTTGTGTACTCTTTTTCTGGTGGTCCAGTCCCCAGGAGCTAGGGAGGAGGGTCTGGCCAGTTGACACGGTTGCTCCCCGTATGGAGATGCAAACCCCTTCAGCTCCTTCAGTTCCTTCTCCAACTTCTCCATTGGGGGCCCCAAACAGTCCAATTGTTGGCTGAGAGCATCCACCTCTGTATTTGTCATGCTCTGGCAGAGCCTTTCAGGAGACAGTCATATCAGGTTCCCATCAGCAAGATTTTCCTAGCATCCACAATAGCATCCCAGTTTGGTGACTGTATATTGGATGGATCCCCAGGTGGGGCAGTCTGTGGATGGCCTTTCCTTCAGTCTCCATATTTCCTCCTGTGAGTATTTTGTTCTCCATTCTAAAATGAACTGAAGCATCCACACTTGTTCTTCCTTCTTCTTGGGCTTCATATGATCTGTGAATTGTACCTTGGGTTTTCAGAACTTTTGGCTAATATCAACTTATCAGAGAGTGCATACTGTGTATTCTTTGTGACTGAGTTACCTCACTCAGGATGATATTTTCAAGTTCCATCCATTTGCCTGTGAATTTCATGAAGTCATTGTTTTTAATACTGGAGTAGTATTCTATTGTGTAAATGTACCACATTTTCTGTATCCATTCCTCTGTTGAGGGACATCTGGGTTCTTTCCAGCTTCTAGCTATTATAAATATGGCTGTTATGAGCATAGTGGAGCATGTGTGTTTATTACATGTTGGAGAATCTTCTGGGTATATGCCCAGGAGTGGAGTAGCTGAGTCTTCAGGTAATACTATATCCAATTTCCTGAGAAACCACCAAATTGATTTCCAGAGTGGTTGTACCAATTTGCAGTCCTACCAGCAATGGAGGAGTGTTCCTCTTTCTCTACATGCTTGCCAGCATCTGCCATCACCTGAGTTTTTGATCTTAGGCATTCTGACCAGTGTGAGGTGGAATCTCCAAGTCATTTTGATTTGCATTTCCCTGATGACTAAGGATAGTGAACATTTCTTTAGCTGCTTCTTGGCTATTTGAACTTCCTCAGTTGAAAATTCTCTGTTTCATTCTGTTCTCCATTTTAAATAGTGTCATTTAGTTCTCTGGAGTCTAATTTCTTGAGTTCTTTGTATATATTGGATATTAGCCTTCTATCAGATGTAGGGCTGGTAAAAATCTTTTCCTAATCTATTGGTTATGTTTTTTTCCTATTGACAGTGTCCTTTGCCTTACAGAAGCTTTGCAATTTTATGAGGTCCTAATTTGTCAATTCTTGACCTTAGAGCATAAGCCATTGGAGTTCTGTTCAGGAACTTTTCCCATGTGTCTATGTGTTTCAGAATTTCCCCCACTTTCTCTTCTATTAGATTCAGTGTATCTGGTTTTTTGTTGAGGTCCTTGATACACTTGGACTTCAGCTTTGTACAGGGAGATAAGAATGGATCAATTTGCATTTGTCTACAGGCTTACTGTAAGTTGAACCAGCACTATTGGTTGAAAATGCTGTCTTTGTTCCAGTGGATGTTTTTAGCTCCTTTGTCAAAGATCAAGTGACCATAGGTGTGTGGGTTCATTTATGGGTCTTCATTTCTATTCCTGCCTGCCTGTCACTGTACCAATACCATGCAGTTTTTCAATCACTATTGTCATGATGTAGATGTTGAGGTCAGGGATTGTGATTCTCCAGAAATTCTTCTATTTTTGAGAATAGTTTTTGCTATCTTGTGTTTTTTTTTTTTTTGTTATTTCAAATGAATTTGAGAATTGCTTTTTCTAACTCTATGAAGAATTGAGTTGGAATTTTGATGGAGACTGGATTGAATCTGTAGATTGCTTTTGGCAAGATGGCCATTTTTACTATATAAATCCTGCCAATTTACAAGAATGGGAGATTTTTCCATCTTCTGATGTCTTTGATTTCTTTATACAGAGACTTGAAGTTCTTGTCATACAAATCTTTCACTTGGTTAGTTAGAGTCACACCAAGATATTTTATATTGTTTGTGACTATTGTGAAGTGTGTCATTTCCCTAATTTTTTTACCCATTTATCCTTTGATTAGTAGAAAGACTACTGATTTGTTTGAATAAATTTCATATCCAGCCACTTTGCTGAAGTTGTTTATCAGCTGTACAAGTTTTCTGGTGGAGTTTTGGGGATCACTTAAGTATACCATTATATCATCTGCAAATAGTGATATTTTAACTTCTTCCTTTCCAATTTTTATCCCTTTGACCTCCTTTTGTTTACTAATCGCTGGAGCTAGAACTTCAAGTACTATATTGAATAGATAGGGAAAGAGAGGGCAGCCTTGTCTAGTCTCTGATTTTAGTGGAATTGGTTTAAATTTCTCTCCATTTATTTGATGTTGGCTGCTGATTTGCTGTATATTCCTTGTATTTTGTTTAGGTATGGGCCTAGAATTCCTGATCTTTCCAAGACTTTTAACATGAAGAGATGTTGAATTTTGTCAAATGCATTTTCAGCATCTAATGAAAAGATCATGTGATTTATTTTTTCTTTGAGTTTGTTTGTGTAGTGGATTATGTTTGTGGATTTCTGTATAGTGAACCATCTCTGTATTCCTTGGATCTTCATCTACTTGATAGTAGTGAATGATTATTTTGATGTGTTCTTGGATTCAGTGTGCAAGGATTTTATATAGTATTTTTGCATTGATATTCATAAGGGAAATTGGTGTGAAGTTCTCTTTCTTTGTTGGGTCTTTGTGTGGTTTTGGTATCAGCATAACTGTAGCTTCATAGAATAAATTGGGTAGTGTTCCTTCACTTTCTATTTTGTGGAATAGTTTGAAGAGTATTGGTATTAGGTCTTCTTTGAAATTCTGATAGAACTTTGCACAAAACCCATCTGGTCCTGAGCTTTTATGCTTGGGAGACTATCAATGACTGCTTCTATTTCTTCAGGGGTAATGGGAAAGTTTAGATGGTTTATCTGATCCTGATTTAACTTTGGTACCTGGTATCTGTCTAGAAAGATGTCCATTTCATCCAGGTTTTTCAGTTTTGTTGAGTATAGGCCTTTGCAGTAAGATCTGATGATTTTTTAAAATTTCCTCAGTTTCTGTTGTTATATATTCATTTCTGATTTTGTTAATTTGAATACCATCTTTCTGTTCTCTGGTTAGTCTGGCTAAGAGTTTATCTATTTTGTTGATTTTCTCAAAGAACCAACTCCTGGTTTTGTTGATTCTTTGTATAGTCCCTATTGTTCCTACTTAGTTGATTTCAGCCATGAGTTTGATTATACCGTGCCATTTACTCCACTTGTGTGTATTTGATTCTTTTTGTTCTAGACCTTTCAGGTGTGCTGTTAAGCTGCTAGTATATGCTCTTTCCAGTTTCTTTTTTTTAATATAATTATCATTGTTTTTTTTAATTTTTAATATTTTTTATTACGTATTTTCCTCAATTACATTTCCAATGCTATCCCAAAGTCCCCCATACCCCCCCCATTTCCCTACCCACCCATTCCCATTCTTTTGGCCCTGGCATTCCCCTGTATTGGGGCATATAAAGTTTGCAAGTCCAATGGGCCTCTCTTTCCAGTGATGGCCATCTTTCGATACATATGCAGCTAGAGACAAGAGCTCCGGGGTACTAGTTAGTTCATCATGTTGTTCCCCCTATAGGGTTGCAGACCCTTTAACTCCTTGGGTACTTTCTCTAGCTTCTCCATTGGGAGGCCTGTGATCCATCCAATAGCTGACTGTGAGCATCCACTTCTGTGTTTGCTAGGCCCCCGGCATAGTCTCACAAGAGACTGCTATATCTGGGTCCTTTCAGCAAAATCTTGCTAGTATATGTAATGGTGTCAGTGTTTGGAAGCTGATTATGGGATGGATCCCTGGATATGGCAGTCTCTAGATGGTCCATCCTTTCATCACAGCACCAAACTTTGTCTCTGTAACTCCTTCCATGGGTGTTTTGTTCCAAATTCTAAGAAAGGGCATAGTGTCCACACTTTGGTCTTCATTCTTCTTGAGTTTCATGCGTTTAGCAAATTGTATCTTATATCTTGTGTATCCTAAGTTTTGGGATAATATCCACTTATCAGTGAATACATATTGTGTGAGTTCCTTTGTGGTTGTGTTACCTCACTCAAGATGATGCCCTTCAGGTCCATCCATTGGCTAGGAATTTCATAAATTCATTCTTTTTAATAGCTGAGTAGTACTCCATTGTGTAAATGTACCATAATTTCTGTATCCATTCCTTTTTTGAGGGGCATCTGGGTTCTTTCCAGCTTCTGGCTATTATAAATAAGGCTGCTATGAACATAGTGGAGCATGTGTCCTTCTTACCGGTTGGGACATCTGGATATATGCCCAGGAGAGGTATTGCTGGATCCTCTGGCAGTACTATGTCTAATTTCTGAGGAACTGCCAGACTAATTTCCAGACTGGTTGTACAAGCTTGCAATCCCACCAACAATGGAGGAGTGTTCCTCTTTCTCCACATCCTCGCCAGCATCTGCTGTCACCTGAATTTTTGATCTTAGCCATTCTAACTGGTGTGAGGTGGAATCTCAGGGTTGTTTTGACCTAAACCTGATAAACAGCTTCAGTGAAGTAGCTGGATATAAAATTAACTCAAACAAATCAATGGCCTTTCTCTACACAAAGAATAAACAGGCTGAGAAAGAAATTAGGGAAACAACACCCTTCTCAATAGTCACAAATAACATAAAATATCTCGGCGTGACTCTAACTAAGGAAGTGAAAGATCTGTATAATAAATTCAAGTCTCTGAAGAAAGAAATTATAGAAGATCTCAGAAGATGGAAAGATCTCCCATGCTCATGGATTGGCAGGATCAACATTGTAAAAATGGCTATCTTGCCAAAAGCAATCTACAGATTCAATGCAATCCCCATCAAAATTCCAACTCAATTCTTCACCGAATTAGAAAGTGCAATCTGCAAATTCATCTGGAATAACAAAAATCCTAGGATAGCAAAAACTCTTCTCAAGGATAAAAGAACCTCTGGTGGAATCACCATGCCTGACCTAAAGCTTTACTACAGAGCAATTGTGATAAAAACTGCATGGTACTGGTATAGTGACAGACAAGTAAACCAATGGAATAGAATTGAAGACCCAGAAATGAACCCACACACCTATGGTCAGTTGATCTTTGACAAGGGAGCTAAAACCATCCAGTGGAAGAAAGACAGCATTTTCAACAAATGGTGCTGGCACAACTGGTTGTTATCATGTAGAAGAATGCGAATTGATCCATTCCTATCTCCTTGTACTAAGGTCAAGTCTAAGTTGATCAAGGAACTTCACATAAAACCAGAGACACTGAAACTTATAGAGGAGAAAGTGGGGAAAAGCCTTGAAGATATGGGCACAGGGGAAAAATTCTTGAATAGAACAGCAATGGCTTGTGCTGTAAGATCGAGAATTGACAAGTGGGACCTCATGAAACTGCAAAGCTTCTGCAAGGCAAAAGACACCATCAATAAGACAAAAAAAAAAAAAAAAAAAAAAAAAAAAAAAAAAAAAAAAAAAAAAAAACACCAACAGATTGGGAAAGGATCTTTACCTATCCTAAATCTGATAAGGGACTAATATCCAATATATATAAAGAACTCAAGAAGGTAGACTCCAGAAAATCAAATAACCCCATTAAAAAATGGGGCTCAGAACTGAACAAAGAATTCTCACCTGAGGAATACCGAATGACAGAGAAGCACCTGAAAAAAAGTTCAAAATTCTTTCCAGTTTCTTTTTGGAGGCACTCAGTCCTATGAGTTTTTGTCCTCTTAAGGTCTGTATGACATCTGCCCAGAATCTTCTAGCTTTCATAGTCTCTGTTTAGTAGTCTGGTGTAATTCTGATAGGTCTGCTTTTGCATGTTATATGACCTTTTTCCCTAACTGCTTTTAATATTCTTTCTTTTTTGTGTGCATTTTTTGTTTTGACTGTTATGTGACAAGAGAAATTTCTTTTCTGGTCCAGTCCATTTGGAGTTATATAGGCTTCTTTTATGTTTATGGGCATCTCTTAATTTAGGTTAGGGAAGTTTTCTTCTATAACTTTTTGAAGCTATTTACCAGCCCTTTACATAGGAAATATTTTCTCTCTTCTGTACCTATTATCTTTAGATTTGGTCTATTCATTGCCTTCTGGATTTCCTGGATGTTTTGGGCTAGGAGCTCTTTGCATTTTGCATTTTCTTTGACTATTGTGTCAATGTTTTCTATGGCATCGTCTGCACTTGATATTCTCTCTTCTATCTCTTGTATTCTGTTGTGATGCTTTCATCTATGATTCCTGATCTCTTTTCCAGGTTTTCTATCTCTAGGGTTGTCTCTTTTTGTGATTTCTTTATTGTTTCTATTTCCATTTTTAGATCCTATATGATTTTGTTCAATTTTTTTAAACCTGTTTGGTTGTGTTTTCCAGTAATTCTTTAAGGGATGTTTCCTCTTTAAGTGCTTCTACCTGTTTACCTGTGTTCTCCTGTATTTCTTTAAGGGAGTTTTTTATGTTCTTCTTAAAGTTCTCTATCATCGTTATGAAATGTGAGTTTAAATCACTGTTTTGTGTTTCTTGGTATCCAGAGTTCACTGTGGTGGGAGAGCTGGGTTCTGATGATATCAAGTAGCCTT
This sequence comes from Mus caroli, assembly GCF_978045245.1. NCBI lineage: Eukaryota > Metazoa > Chordata > Mammalia > Rodentia > Muridae > Mus > Mus caroli. Next base: position 79,864,954 of record NW_028227257.1, read on the forward strand.
GGTTTCTGTTGCTTATGTTCTTGCCCTTGCCTCTTGCCATCTGGTTATCTGTGGTGTTAGCTGGCCTTTCTGTCTCTGACTGTGACTTGTCCCTTTTGCAATCCTGTCTATCATCCCTGTGGGAGACCAGTTATCTCTGGGAGGAATTTGGGTATGCAGAGTTCTGGAGCAGAGATAGCTCTGGGGTGCAGGCAGAAACCAGTAGAATCCTTTACCAGGCTACTCCTTGGTTCCTGTGTCCTGAGGGTTCTGGGAGAGTTCCTCTGAGGGGAAGTGGTGGCCTTACCTGTGCTCACAAGCGTGTTAGCACTCCTGGGAGACCAGCTGTCTCCTGGAGGTATTTGGGTATCCATATGGCCTTTTAAAAGTTATTTTGTATTTGTTCTTCTTCTCCATATTACCTCCACTTCCATACTTACCTGGTCATTATATCCACTCCTTAGTCACACCACCAGTGTCCTGCCCCTTTCACTAATCTGGATTTAATTTAAACAACCACATGTGATAAGTGGTTTCATACTGGAGAGTGCAGCTTAATAATCTTTTTGAGACACACCAAGATAATCCAAGTACTTCATCTTCAATTAAATGTCCAATGTTTTTTAAAACTCCATGGTTTTGTGAGGCAGAAACTAATCCTAAATAAAGGATTATTTAATGTAAAATGTGGATTGGAACCAATTACTGGTTTAATTGAATTTGTTAAAGAAGTCTTCCTTGGGCTTGTGGAATGGGGAAAGCTCAGATTAAGTTGGAAAGTAGAGAATGGTTTTTTTGTTAGTTGCTGTTCTAGGCTACAGTCATCTGCTTTGTCTTCCATGGAGGCATCTTAGGGAAGGAAGGTTTTTTTTGTTTGTTTGTTTGTTTGTCTGTTTGTTTGTTTTGACTCACAGCTAATACTGTTTGTGACAGAAGCAGAGAGTCCTATGTGATTAACTCACTATCTTCTTTGCATCTATGTATATCTTAAGCCAGTGGAACAGTGCCACACACCTTTAATGTGCTGTCAATCAACCCAGGTCAATCAACCTCACCTAGAGGCCCCTTCACAGCTATGTTCTGAGGTTTGTACCCACAGTGATTCTAAATCCCATTAAGTTTGCAGTAAAGAACAGCAATCACACTATCCAGTTGGAATGAGTAACCAGTCACAATCTATGTTTCCTTTTCAGGAAAACACAGTATTGGTGTCCTGAATCTGCTTTCTTCCTACCCACCCTCCATCCAGTGGGGTAAAGGCAATTTTTCATAGTGTGTCATCACAATGCTTCTAACAATGATGTAATTTGGTAGATGAAAATATCCTAGTACTTCTCAATGCAGAAAACACTTCCAGACCTTGTAGGTTAACAAGATCCAAATCAAGATAAATTCAAAGTATTTAAGTGATGCAGTTCTTCCATCTTCTGCCTTTGATCATTTTGGGAAATTACTGAAGTGTGATAAATGATAAAAGATCACTGATTACTAATCTAATGTTGTTGACCTCATTTCAGAGATGAGGAAATTTTAGTCTTTATGATTGGAGTTCACAAAAAAAGGAAAAAAAAATGAGTTCAGGAAAATCACAGCTTGTTATCCTATTAATAAACAGATGTGACAAACATTAAGAAATTTTTCTTATTCAATTCCAGGATAATGTACAGTCTGCATTACATTCTGTATCAAATTTATTACTTTACTTGCTTTGAATGTATGAGATATGCATTGCATTTTGTTTTTAGCATGCATTATTAACAGATGAATTATGCTCCCCCCCAAGAAGGGATCCATCATTTATCCCCGGGGACAAGGGAGAAAAACGGACCTATTATTTATTTAACTGTAGCCCAGAAACACACATATACAATATACCTGAGATGTTAACATGTCAAGGCCTGGAATATGACACTAAAGAGAACAGTCTGTGACTGGTGCCATGTTTTAAAATGCAAAAGAATGCTGCCAAAATCCCAAGGTCTCCCTCTTTATTATTGTTCCCTGTGAGATCGTTGTGTCTACAATGGCAATTTGTGTTCTTTAAAGTCCTTGTGTGATTTACTTTTCTCTTTTATCATTCATAATTTTGGGGAAATTGGGAAATGTTTCTCTAGAGACAAAGCTAAGAACATAGAAGACTTGATTGACTCCAGGTCTTGGGTTCTTTAAACATCTTCCAGGGTACCTCCTTTTTCTGCTGGAAGGCCATACCTCTAATTGCAGAACTAAGTAATACAAATAACATTTCACATACTGGTGACTTTTAATAAAAGTGATTGATCCACCATTAAGGTAGTCAAATTATGTAGTAGTCTGATTTCCCTGAATTATGGATTGTATGCTATCATGTGAGAATGGCACAAAATAATCTTATTGCTACACTCTTAGTTAAAGCATAGTGTTTTGCTAGGTCATTGTTAGGAAAGGGGAAAGGACACAGGTGTAGAGAGGATGAATCAAGGAGGAAAATTTGATGAGAGCATGATTGAAGTATATTGTACACATATGTATCTATATACTATAAGTGATAAAATTGCCTACTGGTTTAGATAGACACACCTCCTTGGTGTAATACAGTGAGAACACTTGTTTCATCCCATGAAGACTAAGCCTCAACTTCCATGCTTACGGTAAATAAAGTGAAAATGGGTGCATTCAAATATTTCATAGTATCTCATGAATATTTGGGGACCATTAAAGACACACAAAAAATTATATAACCACAAGGTAACAGAGTTAAGCACACACGTTTTTGCTAATATTCTTTGTTAAAAGGATTCATTTCTTGTTATCTTATGAGTTCGAATGATTTACTTGCATGGTTATCTTTGTATGATCTATGTACAATTCCCATGGAAAGATCAAGATGGTTATTGGTCTTTCAGATATTTGAAGGCCATGGTGTGGGTGCTGGGCACTAAATCTTGATCCTCTTCAAGAACAAAGGGTACTTTTGCCTTCTGAGTCATCTATCCTTTCAATGTTAATTCACTTTTTCTAGATATGTAAACCCTTATCAATATATTATCATGCATCAAGCTTGTCCCTTCTTAAACCTTTTTCTTTCATGAGCTTCCTTAACAGACTCTTGGTCCTGTGCCTCCCTTCTCTCATTCCATGCACTGATGTATTTCTCTGAAGTATTGACAAACTACCCTTTCATGAGTTTTAAGGCCAGTTTCCCTTATTGATCTTTGGTGGCTTCATTTTGTATTTTATCTTCTGGCTCATGCTATGGATCTTCTGCTTTGCCACTATTTATCAATAAAGCCTCTAACAATCCATTTTCAAAACAAAGTTTGATATAGTGTATTATCAGATAACTTCTCACAGTGCTGGTGAGATAATAGAATGAACACATGCTGGGTTTGTGTTTGAAGATGTATGCCTGCCTTTCCATTTCTTCACTCCAATAATGAGCTTCAAGCTCAGCACATTGAGCTTGTTTATCTCTTTCCCTCTTGAGTACAAGTGAAATGACAGAAAAAATTTGAATGGTGGAAATATATATGTCAAAATATGTTTACTATTCCTAGTAAAAATTATGTAAGAAGAAAATAACTGAAAGGGAAGTGAGTGGAGTGGGGTGATGTCTCAATGAGAAAAGCCTTTGATTCATGAGCATAAGGACCTGAGTTTAGATCCCTGGCACCCTAAGAAAGCCAGATAGTGTTAAATGCATTTTAATCCCAATACTCTGACAGCATCATGAGCGGCAGACACAGGAGACTCTCTAGAACTTCACAGGCTAGCAAGGTTGGTGTATGTAGTGGCAAGCAACAAGTGACTGTGCCTCACACAAGGAGAAAGATGAAAACCAACAGTTGAAACTGCCATCTGACTTCCACACACCTACAATGGCAAATGCACCCCAATGCACACAGGAACACATATGCACATACCATACAAATGCACATACACACACACTACACTCACACAGACACCCAGACACACAGACACACAGACACACACACACACACACACAGAGAGAGAGAGAGAGAGAGAGAGAGAGAGAGAGAGAGAGAGAGAGAGAGAGATTTTTTAAAAAAAAGTAGTATAAGCTTAAAAGTCTAGAAAAAATACAAATTAAATTGTTTTACCCATCAGATGAAACATTATGTAGCCCTAGTGTGTTTTATAATTCACCTCCTAGAGATATATACCTGAAATAATTTTTCAGCAAAAATGGCCATCCTAAAGTCTAGAGTGAAAAAAAAATAACACATAAAATATATAGTATATTTATTGCTTTATTTTTTTAATTCATTCAAAACTGAAATGTTTTCCCAGACATTAAGCAGTGAAAAAAGTAGAACAGTTTCTGTTATGACTTACATTATCCTGATGGAGAAAAATCAAATAACTATACACTAGTATATAACATATTAAGAAGTGAAAAACATTACAGAGAAAGAGAATGAAGTGTGGCACGGCTGTGATTTGCCAGTAAATGTAGAATTTTTATTCACAGCAGCTAAGTGAGACTTTGTTATGAACTCAAATTGGAGATTGTTAACCACATGGGTAATTGGCACAAGATAACCATGGCAGAAAGTCAGCAAGGGTAGCCGCTGGAATGGGTGCTCATCTGTTGTGTTACAGAGACAGATGCAAAGGTTTTTGAGACTGGATCAGAGTAGAGAAATAAAGATCAGGAAATGAAGATGGGGCAGTGATAACAAAGATGTGTGTTTTCTTAGTTAAGGTTTCTATTTCTGTGAAGGGACAACATGGCCACAACAACTCTTATAATATAAAATATTTAATAGGGGGTGGCTTACATTTCAGAGACTTAGTCCCTTATTGTCATGGCAGGAAGCAAAGCTAATTGCATGAAAACATGGTGCTGTCGAGGTAGCTTAGAGTTCTGATTCTGGGTTGGAAGGTAGCAAAAAGAGATAAATACTGGGCTTGGCTCAATCTTTTGAGGCCTCAATGCCTACTCCTAGTGAAGCACTTCCTCCAACTAGGCTATATCTACTCCAAGAAGGCCACACCTCCTAATCCCTGTCAAGTAGCACCATTCTCTAATGATGAAACATCTAAATGTCTGAATCTATGTGGGCCATTGTTATTCAAACTACCAAATGTGTTTAGAATACTTGTACTCCTTGGTTGCAGTTTTGGTAGATGTGACAATTTTGATTGAAAGGAGACAGAAACTGTTTTATTTTCTAACAGGATTTCTTGGCTTGCTACTTTGGGACCTTACTGAAGTGGGAAGAGGTAACCAACTGGATAGAATTTGAGAAGCTACAATGTTGATCAGATAAAACACATGTGTAGGGATATGAAGATCTTTCCAGTTGTATTTCAAGTAGCATCTACAAGATTTGCTTGTGGATTAGTGTGGGTTTGAAAAGAAAAGAGAATGGTGTCAAAAACTTTTTGAGCACAAGGACTGCATTCCATGGAGGACAAAAATCAGGACCATATGTAAGAAGTTGGGAAGTGAATATCAAACCATCTCATCTTTATGTCATGCTCAGCTGTAACAATGATATCTTGTAGTAAATGTACAAAATTGTGTACACTGCCTTGATTATATCCTCCAAGTAATATAAACACAAGCAAATTAGAATGAATGTATATTCTTTTATTTCATATCCTTTCCTATGGGTAGGACTATTTAAACTACAATATTGTTTTGTCTTTACTCTGTAACTAATAATGTAACATCTAGCTTATTTCCAAGAATCTGAATGGATCAATTTTGAAAATTGTCAGTGTTTTATGAATGTTGGTGTAGGTACTTAATAAATCATTAAGTATGTCATGGCTAAGCCCACTTTTTGGTTGTGTAAATTAAATAAAATATGAATAATAAAATACTTGGAATGCCCACTTTTACTGTATTTGAACATGGCATATTTTTCTGGTCTTGTTCACAACTTTGCTTAGAGCTGAAGGAGAAACCACAAACAATTTGCTAGTGAACTGTCCCCAGCAAGCTTGGCAATGTGGAGGGCTCAATCAATCCTCTACAGGTCAGTGGGTCTCACCCCGAGGAAATCTCTGTGGCAAGTATCTGACTTTTTGTCCCTTCAGTGGTCACTGAGTGAGCAGAGCCTTCTAGCAAAGCTCAATGCACCCTGACTAGCATTAATAGACTTACGGCTCACCACTGACTTGCTCTGTAACCCCAGACTATCTATATGGTCTCATTTGCTGTCTTTATATTTGAGGACGAAAACAAGGAAATGAATTCTAGCTTCCGACAAGACTCATGGACAAACTGTGGGAATGTCAAAAGTATAGTAATCCCTTAATTAACAGATCATTTGGGATGATGGTGGATTTAGATATTCATTAGAAAATACCAAACTTGATTCCTGCAAAACAGAACTGTTAGAAATGTCTTGCTTATGACTGAGCTTCAGTTACATAATTCTCTTTGTACTCACAAGGAATGAATAGCATTTTATTGGCATCAAAAAATAATTAGGTTATAGTATAATGTTCCCAACATTTCTAAGGCAAGAGAATCACTTCCACAACTCAGAAGTCCTTGTAAAGCACATTAAAATAAGTTCTCTTTTCCGAAACTCCATAGCCTGATTGCTTTATTATTCTGTAAGATATTAGGCTCCTAACCTATTTCCGGGATGAATCATTTGGATAGAATGTGTTACAGAAACACTTCAGGAGGTGAGGTGCTAAAAGCTTTGAGTTATCTGAATGGGGATGCAAGCTTCCACACCCGCGTGAAGGTGTGAAGGGGAAAATTAAACCATGCCAAGGCATAGGTAGAGGATACATACTGAATCATTCCTCTCACAGTGGACTCTCCTTAGATCGCTGAAAACAGATTTCCACTTTTTGAACCTTTACCTCCTGACACCTTCATTGACCCCTATGAAATCTCTCCTCATGAGTTTCTTTCTAAAGATCTCCTGTCCAGGGGAACATTACAAGGCTGAGAGAAAGTTGAAGATGTGCTTTCCCTTTGATTCCCTTTGAGATACCCTTGAAAGGTTTGAGTGAGCAGGCACTTTGGAAAGCCGGTTGTTACTACATTCTTTGGTGAACATTTGACTCGATGAGCCAGATCCCTGTTCTGGACTGAAGAACTTACTTTGCTGTTGCCATAAGGGATGAGTGTGAATGGATAGTTGGATAGGTCTTAGCTCTTGCTCTCTCTGAGACTTGCTTTCAGGAATAGATTTTTTTTTTCCACAAAAGATTCCTGCTCTCAGCACTCTCTCAAAAACAACCTGTGTCTAATGACTTGACAATAGGATATTCTGATAGCTTTCACTGACTGCCTTAATTTATAATGCTGTGGAAGTCATCAGAATATCTTCAAGTATCCCTGTGTAGCTCAGTACTGGGCTTTGTTGTTTCACTTCTTTGCCATCTCCCATGGTGTTGAACTTGTGAGCATTTCCCAGATACATGGAAATTTTAACACAGTATTTACTCCATGAAAAACCAAAAACAAAAAGCCTAATGCATGATGTTTAAAATCTTAATTAATTATTTTATTTATTCACATCCCAAATGTTTCCTCCTTCCCAGTCATGCCTCACAGAGTTCTTTCCCCCCAACTTCTACTAATGTTGGACAGTCATATACTAAATCTAGATATTCCATGAATCTTATGTTCCTTAAAGAATGGTACTTCAATTAACATCATAATATATCTGAGAATGCTTAGAGAACTATGATTTATAATAACCTGAATTTTGACTGAGCATGATGGTCTACATCTTTGACCTCAGCCATTGAGAAGCAGGGTCAGGGAGATCTCTGTTAGTTTGATGCCAGCTAGGTTACATAATGTTAGGCTACATAGTGTGAGGCTGCAACCAAACCAATCCAAACCAAACCAAACCAAACCAAACCAAACCAAAAAAAAAAAAAAAAAAAAAAAAAAAAAAAAAAAAAAAAAACAAACAAACAAAAAAACCCCACAAACCAAATATCTTCAATTTTGGAAAATAAAAGTAAATCTTAATACCCATCATCTGTAAATGGTTAAATATGTCAGCAAAATATATAATATATATTATATAAATATATATCTGTTTATATATACATTCTATCTATCTATCTATCTATCTATCTACTGTGTGTGTGCATGTGTTTGACCTAGTAAGGTATCTACAGTAGAGTAATGCGTCTGTGTATATCTTCAAATCAAAGGAGAACATGGACTATATTATTTTAGAGATGTATGTGTAGGTTTAAAATTATGAGAAAAAGTATCAAATTTGCATATATTTCTGGATAGTGATAATTTTGAGGTAGAGAGCTAAGAAGACACATGGAAGACTCTATGGAGTAGATTATTTCCATTTCTACTTTCATACTGAGTTGATATTAGTGTAGATATTTGGTTTTTTTTTTACTACTCCAAAGCATTTTGCCATGTGACTTAATACCACCAAGGACTCATGTATTTAATTGAATTTAATTGGGTTATACACCTGTATAAGCTTATCTATCTTTGTTAGTGTAAAATAATTAGTATTTATGACATCTCCAAGCATCAAACATGTTAAAAATAAGTCTTTATTATTTATTGATTTATTATTGGGGGGGGGTTGAGACAGGGTTTCTCTGTGTAGCCCTGGCTGTCCTGGAACTCACTCTGTACACCAGGCTGGTCCCAAACTCAGAAATCCACCTGTCTCTGCCTCCCAAGTGCTAAGATTAAAGGCATGCTTCACCACTGCCTGGCTATCTTTTTTAAATAGTAGAATCATTACTTGAAGAAAAATAACATCCTCACACCTAAATTATAAATGTGGTTTATATGATCAAATTTCGTTGCTAAGCTTTTTTCTTTTTAATTTTGGTTTGCTATTGGCATTTAACTTAAAGAATGTTTGAAAGAGCTCGTTACTGTACCTACCTGGCTCCACTTTTGTGTTGTCACCTATTATGAACCAATATATCCTGATGACTGTAGTTGGAGTGGTCAGAAAGCAAAAGAAACAAAGAGTAAGGCAGAGTCTCCTCCAATACCTTTAAAAGAAAGGTTCTTGATGGCCAGAAGATCTCATACTAAGCTCTACCTCTTAAAAGTCCATTGTCTCCATCTGCGGTCACAAGATGAGAGTAAATTCCTGAAAACATGGTCTACTAGGGACCATAATCACTGCACACATTTTATTGCAGATAAACAAGCATGATAAACAAGATAGCTAAACCACTGAATATGGATAAATCATACACATTTAGTGTTCATGTTTCTTTTCTATTGGTATGATTAAATCTGTGACCAAATCAGCTTAAGATGGGAAAGGATTTATTTTAATTTATAGGTTATATTACTACTTTGAAGGAATTCAGGGAGAAAATTCAGCAGGAACTTGAATAAGAAACCATGGAGAACTGATATTTGGTAGTTCATTCTTATAATAAGTTAGCCTATTTTTACACAGCCTGTGAGAGGGTACTGAGCCTTCCTACAGCAATCAACAATTAAGACAATCCCATGTATAGGCCAATCTAATCTGGGAAATTCCTCAAATCTCTCCTTTAAGATGACTTAAAGTTGTGATGTCAAGTTGAATATTAAAGCTAACTAAGTTCTGTGTTAACAAAACTTCCTCTGCTCTTCAGAACACAGTGAGTTTTAAAGCACTCTTTTCAACCTTTGTATACCTTCAGATTATGAACAGGATGTAATATTGTTGTGAGGAGGAAAGAATATTGTGAATTAAAAGTGCACAGTGTCTAATTTGCACATTGTTGATCATCTTCATGGATTCCTAGGCTTTTTTTTTTTTATATTTTCTTTACATTTCAAATGTTTTTCCCTTTCCTGGTTTCTCCTATGAAAAACACCCTCCTCCTCTCCCCTCTCCTCTCCCCCTGCTCACCTACCTACCCACTCCTGCTTTCTGGCCCTGGCATTCCCTCACACTGGGGCATAGAGCCTTCACAGGACCAAGGGCCTCTTTTCTAATTAATGAGCAACTAGGCCATCCTCTGCTGCATATGCAGCTGGAGCCATGAGTCCCACCATGTGTTTTCTTTGGTCGGTGGTTAAGCCCCTGGGAGCTCTTGGAGTACTGGTTAGCTCGTATTGTTGCTCCTTCTATGGGGCTGCAAATCCCTTCAGCTTCTTGGGTACTTTCTCTAGCTCCTTCATTGGGGACCCTATGCCCAGTCCAATGGATGGTGGTGAGCATCCACTTCTGTATTTGTCAGGTACTGGCAGAGCCTTTCAGGAGAGAGCTATATCAGTCTCCTGTCAGTAAGCACTTGTTGACATCCACAATAGTGACATACCCAAGAAGCTGAAGGGGTTTGCAGCCCCATAGAAGGAACAACAATATGAGCTAACCAGTGTTTGGTGACTGCATATTGGATGGATCCCTAGGTGGTTCAGTCTCTGGATGGTCATTTCTTCGGTCTCTACACCACACTTTGTCTCTGTAGCTTCTTCCATGTGTGTTCTGTTCCTGTTCTAAGAAGGATAGAAGTATCCATACTTTGGTCTTCTGGTCGGCGCCAGCGCCGGGCTACCTTAGGTACAAACTCAGTGGACAGTCCCATAGTCCCCAGAGGACTTTCCACTCCCCAGGAGCCCTAGCATGCCCAGGATCTTAGGATTACTGGAGAGTAGAACACAACATCTGTTCAAACACCACCAGGAGTGACTGCAACCAGCAGGAGCCAGGGGCACAGGAACCTTGCTTGCCTAAGCAGTGGCTTGGGTTCCTTCCAGATTCCTAGTCTTGAATGCTCTGACATATATTTCCCCAGAGTAGACTGGTTTTCTGCGTGAACATCCTGACTCAATATGTCTTATTTTTTTCTGGTTGCAAATGATGGAAGCCATTTTATCTTTAAATTGATACCCTGAGAAATGAAGAAGAAAAATATAGTTTGGTTCCGGGTTCCTGGACTAAATCTTTTCGGTGGCTATGTTAATTATATGAACTAAATATTCTGTTAAATAGACTTCTTGGTCTCAATTTTTGTTATGTCTAATAAAGCATCTTCTAAGTACCACTGCACGAAACAGTTTATTAAGTGTAACAATCATATTTTGAGTCAAATATTATTTAGAGTATGAATGGATTTTTGAAAGTGAGATAGAAATTCTGGTACTTAGTATTCAAGCATATGGCCTGTAAACTTTTACTAAATTTAAATTTTTTCTCTCCTAAAATGGTATACTAAAAGGAGAAAATCTGGAAGGTTTACATGCATTTAAATTCTTTAATTTACCATACAAATTAAAAATTTACACATCTAAGTTTAATCATGGCAATATTAAACTCCACCTACATACCTCCTTGCTGCCTTTTATTTCTGTATGGCTTGCTCTTTCTTGCCCCTGGAAAATGCCTCTAAATCCCTGAACCTGTCAGGTATCACAAGCGTGTAATTTCACTTTAACTAAATTCTAAAAAGCAGTAAGAGGTGCATTTGACACGGAAACTGTGAAAGAGTCTTATCTACAGCGACACAACTGCTACTCCCCTAATATCTATTAAGTAGCACAGAATTACAGTGTAACAACTCCGAAATTGCTTGTGACATCTGCATGAATACTAAATAGATTTGTTATGTTCAGACTTATTACAAAAAGGAGTTCCTGAATTTTAAATGATTAAGACTTTTACAAATTAATAGTTACCCAGTGAATCACTCTCCTAAGGTACACGTATTATTTAAAGATCACAGCTGAGTGGAATGTAGGCAACGACACAAATGATATTGCTACTTGCTTGAAGGTGTCATTTAGAGCAGTTAGTCCTAATGTTGAAAGCTTTCAGATGGCATTATTTTAAGGAAAGTACACCTTTGCCCATCACTTTAAACTGCTTCCTGTCATTCTTCCCATTTCCCTAGAGATGATGAAGAAAAAAAAATGTAAGGAAGAAAAAAAATGATAAGTGTCCATATTATGCAGAATTTGCCTTTTTGGAATCCCATTCCCACTACACTAGCTGGAATTTTATAGAGTTATAAATCACAAAGAAATAAGAAGCCAGTAATGAGATAGAAGTATATTTGAAATATGGATGCAAATTCTTACCACCTGCTGAGCAAAAGGAGACCACAGAGACTGCCCTGGGAATGGTGGTGCCATTAGCATCTTGTAAGATCTAAATTTGCAGCAGTGGAATAGAGGAGTTATGCCTGTGAAATGCCAAAGGCCCCTCTGATTTATCTCTCAGCTGAATGCTTCAGCCACATCTACATAAATATTTTAACGGGAATTTAATTTTCATTTTCGTCATGTGATAAATCTTTTTATTACACTCCATCGTTTTGTCCAAAGTGAGCTACTTTTTCCATGCAATTTGTGTTCATTCTTCTTTTGTGTTTGATAAATACAATATTAATATACAAAGGAGCAATAGTTTTATTTACACAAGAGCCTTGCCAGGGCTTTTTAATTTCAGCTACAAATTCTATTTATTTTAATGTGATTTATAAAGCAGCTACCACTTGGCTAATATTTAACTGCACCATTTATTCTTAAGCCTCGGGCATTAGGAAAATAGGGGCCATGAGAAGTGGACTTGAAGGCACTCTACAAGGGCATGATCTTAGTGGATGTGCACTTAGAGCCTTAGCTGCAAGCCTGTGCACAGTAATTTGTTGTTAGTAGTGTTAGTTGTGGGTTTCACTGAAAGGGGTGTGATGATTGAGGAAAGTATGAGTTTGATACAGTCACACCATTTTGCTGTTTCATGTGCTACATTGATGGATTGACCTTAGTGTTACTGTATGCAGTGAAGAGGCTAGCCAACCTTTTTAGCCTTCTAGGTGAAAAGATACACAGCACTGATTGCTTTCTTTGCCTGTGCATGCTGAGACAAAGAAGAGGACTAAGCAGACCATTAATCCAGTCTGGTCCAGATGCCAAAGTCCCTTTGCAATTTTGTTAGTCAGCTGTACTATAACAATCAGAGCCTTTGCCTGTGTATGTTCCCTTTAAAATTTCAAAATATCTTATGACAACAGTTTACTTAAAGGCACAAACAGGATAGAGTGTCTCTGAAAATGAATCGTGACAACAGAAGAATGGAAGTGTTCCTAGACTATTATTTTTCTGCCGCTGGTTTGTTTTCTGATTAAATTTGTATTTTCAGGACTGGAAAGAGGGCATAGTGGATAAGCACTTTTTTTTTCTCCTCATACAGAGGACGTAAATTCAGTTCCCAGCAGCCACAAGGCTGCAAATAATTCTCTGTTACTCTAGATCCAGGAAGATCTGATACCTTCTTCTGTCCTCTGTGCATATGATTCACAGACATATATGCAGACAAAACTGCCACATATATTAATTATATTATTATAAAATAAAATAAATACATCTTAAAGAAAAATTAAATCAAATGTATTCTTTGACAACGTCATGCAAGTATATAAATCATTCTCATTGATCTCACATGCACAACCTCTCCTCTCTCCCCTCTATACCTCTCAATACCCTCAAAGACTTTTACTTACATTAGTTTCTCTTTTTCTTTGATTTTTGACCCATTGATTTTGGCCAGGGCTGTAAGTATGACCACAGTTTTGGAACTATCCATTGGAACCCTGTGGGTTCACTGTTGGGCATACAAGTGAAGACAATTACTATCTCATCCCCAGACTCCATCAGCAGCTAATAGTTTAGTGTGGGGAAGGTGGGGAGGGAAATGCTAGGATTCTGTGAGTGCATCTCAGATCCACTGTTGAGGGGGATAGGTCCAGGCTTGTTCAGACCCAGTGCAGACAAACATACCTATGATATTAAGCTTACAATAGTGATGCCATGCCTTTCTCTCTATTTTCTGCCTCTTACAGTCTTTCTTTCTCCTATCACATGATATTGCCTGAGACTTAGCAGGCAAGTTTAAGGCTGATAATTAATAGGCTAACTACTCTCAGCAACTTGTATGCCATAACTCTCCATTCACCACCATTCAAAGCTCAACAAAGTCCTTTGATTAAGGTTAAGAGAGTAACCTTTGTCTGTGGCTATAAACAGAAATATTTGGAAGGGAGTTTGATGCCAGGCAAATGTAGATTAACAACAGTAGTAGTGTCTCATCTAGATCCAGACATGTTTTATTTATTTATTTTTTACTATGTTTACAGCATCATGCATATATTTCCGACTGTGAAATGGGTCACAGATCTAATCCAAGATCAGATGAGTGTCCCTTAGTAGTTGTGTCACGATAGCACAAGTGGGAATATTTGGACTGGAATGTTGACATTGTAAAATGTATTCTGTACAGTTCCCCGATGAGAAAGAACACTGATGCCTTCTGCAACATGGCATCATCTAGTAGTCTGAAAGTTAGCCACAGGCGAAAAATATCTTCCTCATGCCACCTCAATAGCTCTGTATCTGCAACCTAGGTGTGTGATGTCTGCAGCAATAGGGTCTTCACATTTACTTCTGGTGGGCAAGCTGTTAAGAGTATATACTGTTTTGGAGTTCCTAGAACAATTCATAAGTAGGTGTCCAAAATGTAATCTTAGTTTAGTAAACCTTGGCTTCAAGAAGAAGCATCTTCAGCCATGGACTATCCTCTTCTAATTCTTGTTTTAAAACTTACATATTTTCTTGGCTCATGAAGATTTCCATATGACTTTTCCTTAGTTTTAAAATTACAATTATTTAAGTGTCTATGTGTGTATGTATGTGTGTGTCTTATGGGTTATATACATACTTTATTCTTGAAGTGCTTGCTTATGCAGGCCAAAAGAGTGCTAGATCCTATAGAACTACAGTTACAGGCAGCTAGGAGCTGTCTGATGTGGATGTGGAATCCAAACCTGGGTCTTCTGCAATAGTAGCAAGTACTTTATATTTGCCAAGTCTTTAGCCCTCCACTTGGCTTTTACATATGTGCTTTATTTTTGTTAACACTTTCCATCCTGTTCACTATTCTTTTATTGTCATTTTTAGCTTCTGTAGAGTTGTGTTCAATTCCTTCACCTGCTTGGTTGTGTTTTTCTGTAGTTCTTGAAGCGATTTTTGTGTTTCCTCTTTAAGGGCTTCTACCTGTTTACCTGTGTTCTCCTGTATTTCTTTAAGGGAGTTATTTATGTCCCTCTTAAAGTCCTATATCATCATCATGAGATGTGATTTTTAAATCAGAGTCTTGCTTTTCTTGTGTGTTGAGGTATCCAGGATTCACTGTGGTGGGAGAACTGTTTTCTGATGGTGCCAAGTAACCTTGGTTTCTGTTGCTTTTGCTCTTGCCCTTGCCTCTTGCCATCTGGTTGTCTCTGGTGATAATTGATCTTGCTGTCTTTCACTGTGGCTTGTCCCAACTGGGAGACCAGTTCTCTCCTAGAGGAATTTGGTATGGAGAGCTATGGCATAGGATCAGTTCCAGGCTGTAGATGGAAACTAGAAGGATCCTGTCCCACTCTGCTCCTCTATTCCTGTGTCCCAAGGGTTCCAGGCAGGTCCCTTTGAGCAGAAGTGGTCGTCTTACCTGTGCTCACAGATGTGTCAGGACTCCTGGAAGAGCTACTCTCTCCTGGTGGTATTTGGGTATAGAGGGCTGTGGCACAGGATCAGCTCTGGGTGCTGTAGCACAGGATTAGCTCCCCTGTTCAGTGCTTTTAATGAATGCACATGGTATGAGCAAACTTGATAAAATGACACTCATTGTTTCATTTAGTATTTTTAGGTGGTCTTCTTTAGTTGTTTTCAGCTTCTTTACTTTTACATACAACTTTTTTTATTAATTGAATTTTCTACAAGGAATTTTTTTATCTTCATAGAAAGACCAATAATTTTTAAAATGTACACACATTAAACAATAAATCAGTCTATATATGCAATTAATTCTCTCTACCCAGAAGTGCCCTATCTTTCTCATGTTCCATGTATCTTAACCACATGGAAAGGGCAAGTCCATCCAATCCACTTGGCTGTTCATACAGTTCTTTATTCCTCTGTCTACCCTTACTGTTTTCATGAATCATGCCCAGTTCTGAGGATAATGGACACATGGCTAAAGGGTATTTCTCTTTTCAATCTCTTAGAAGCACAACACACTTTCTTTTCTTTATAAAATTTCATTTTATTATAAGTTCTTTTAGGCTGCAGTCTGTATTGGATTTATCACTGCATCTGTCTTGGTTTCTACTGAATACCTTGCACATAGTAAGTATACAAAAATGATTATTAACAAATGGCTCAATGTTTTATGAAGAAATGGGTTTCCAAGCATAAGTTGGATTAGAAAAAAAATCTTTCCTGTTATTACAAAGTAGATGAATACAGTAAAGATAGATTAGTTTGGACTGAACAGAGGTTTTAATTAATATGTATAATTACTATAAGCCATTAACTGACATTTTACCTCCTGGGGCCATCATTTGTAAATTCTGACATGTATGCCTCAGTTTCCTCATACTAAAAGACAGAGAATAATGAAGATTAAGGAACCAAGATAGTTAATCAAAGGGTTAAGGTGTGCAGAGCCTAGATCTGTGTGTGTCTTATCCTTAACCCTTAAAAATCCTTAAAAATACCATTATTCTTTTAGTCAATCCTATGATTATTACTATTGATAACATGGTTGTGTTATTTTCTAACCCCTCCCCATCAACTTCCAGAATGTTTGGAGATGTTGTGCTACCTTCGGTTTTCCTTCTGAGTAGAGACATTTTGTAGATTCAGGTCATTTTAAGGTACCCACCATTCCCTTTATACCTCAAAATTTTAGCCTTAATACTGGCTGAAGTGTTTGTGTGGCTGCATGATTCCCTGGTGAGAATGTGGTAAATAGCTTTCTTTGTGATCACATTCCACTGATATTCCTTTATGCCAAAAATAATAATGGAAAAT
The DNA here is from genome assembly GCF_978045245.1 of Mus caroli. Taxonomy (NCBI): domain Eukaryota; kingdom Metazoa; phylum Chordata; class Mammalia; order Rodentia; family Muridae; genus Mus; species Mus caroli. The sequence continues at coordinate 79,881,710 of NW_028227257.1, forward strand.
ATTTCATCTTTCACTTTTGTTAAGTCTGTGAAAATGGTCTTTTCAGTTTTCATTACTGAATCCCTTCGTTTGTTCATTTTCTTTTCAGAGAGCTGAAAAGGATGTGGCTTTTTAACAAGGGGAAATCTGAATTGAGCTCCAAACAGGTCAGGTTTCTGAAGATATAGCCCCAGCAAAGGCTTCAATAATGTTATAAGTTTCTTAAATGGAAGTGTGATGGAAATGTAAGAGGGCGTGTCTGTGTCTACCCCAGGCCTCTGTCACTAGAGGAGAAAGAAAGCAGGCATTTTACATGCCCAGGGTAACTGAAGAAAGAGCTGATGGTTTGATGGTTTGGAATACACAGATGTGGGGAGATATATATATACATATATACATATATATATATATATATATATATATATATATATATATATATATATATAAAGACTTGGTTACCAGAGAGAGCATTGTGTGATTTTTTTTATTTTCATTTTCTAATTTTTACTTCACTTTAAATATAAAGATAAATCTTGGGTTGCTCAATGTTTGAGTTGATTGTATTTTACAAAGTATGTTTGTTTACCAGTGAATTCTGGGTTACTCATATCCCAGGATGCAAAACAACAACAGCAATAAAATCCAAATGCAAACCAAACTAACTAAACAACAACAACAACAACAAAAACCCTGTTCTCTTCTTTGAGAACACAATTTCTAAACCTGGGTTTTATGGACATTTATAGCTATTCAGTAGATGCTGGTAGCATTCCTAAAAGTTACAGAAATCCAGGAAATTACAGAAGTTGTCTGATGTCCCACTTGAGTACTACTGGTTCCAAAGAACAATTAATAAATAAGTGTTAACCACATTCAAAACCCTGGACTGAAGCAAAGTGTTCAACTTTTACATTAACCCTGAGACCCATATACCATTGGTTTCAGTTTTATAAATGAAGAAAAAAATAATGGGAGGTTAAGTCACTTTTCTAAGATTACACAGATAGCAAACATTGGAAATGATCAAGTTTTTATGATTCTCAGTGAGACTCTCTTTTGACATAGTGGGATAAATAGCTACCAGATCTTACATCCTTGATTTCAAAAATAGCACATTATAAAAAAGGGTGCACTTTAGTAATTTAATCAAATTTCCTTCACTAAGCTGTTTGCTTGAATATGGCACACATTGCACTAGTCTTTTTAGTTTCTAATCACCATTTAATTGTGGGGTTCAGGGTGAAGAGGCTCACGTATGCCATGGTATAAATCATCCAGTGATAAGACAGTCTGTAGAAGTTGGTTTTCTCCTTATATCACTTGGATTCCAGAGATTGAACTCAAGTCTTCAGGCTTGGGATAATTACCACTACCTGTTCAGCCATCCCAGTATAGGTCTTATGCTAAATATATTAGACATACTCGTCAAATGCAGGATGTATTCCAGATTGGAGCCTAGGGGAGAAAAAAACAACAACAGCAACAGCAAAACAACAATGAAAAAATCGTTGATGTCTGTGTTTTTAATCATGTTCCTCCAACAATAACCTCTTAGCTTTAGTAATGGTTAGCTCTGTAGGAAGTAAGTGAAGGGTTTGAGGGATGGGAATTTTCTGTGTTACTTTTACTGTGTTTCCTTAAGATTTTTTAAAACTAAAATGTAAAAAGAAGGAAGTGTATAATCACAACATCATATTATATCTAGGTTCTTACTATGTTACTACTCTCTCTTCACATTTTTAGCATGGCCAAATAGTAACAAACTATACATTTCAGATTTTACAACCTAAGAAAAGATAATGGCACATTATTTAATCCATTCGCAGACATGGGGCTGGCTATTGAGCAACCTGACTGTGTGGCTGCTGACTTGTTCTGCTAAGTAATCGTCCTCTGTGTTTCTAGACTCTCATATCTGTCTCATTTTTCTGTCTGTTTCTGTGTCTCTCTGTTTCTATCTCTTTGTGTCTTTGTCTCTGTCTCTGTCTCTGTCTCTGTCTCTCTCTCTGTCTCTGTCTCTGTCTCTGTCTCTCTCTCTCTCTCTCTGTCTTTTGCTCTCTCTCCTCCCTTTCCCTCTGCTCCTTTCTCTCCGGCTCATTTTTAAATGATATTAAAATTTAACCGTGCCTTTGATTTTAAGCTTCTGAATGTAACCTGAGTATTTTCAAACACTGGGAACAGATCTTTACTGGCCAAGTGGATTTAGCTCTTCATGACTCAGACATCACACCAATGTAGATTTCTTTGACAAATGAAGCATTATAGGAAGTTGTGCTTAAAATGAGAATAAGAGTCTATACCCAGTATTCTAGAACTTCCACCAAGAAATGCAAGAATAACACCACTCAGAACTGCTAAGACGTTGGCCTAAAACCACACAAAAAACTTAAATATCAAGAGCAACTTTGCTTGAAGTGTTTAGGGCTCTTTCAACACATAAGTGGTTTTAAAATGCCTTTGTATCTGTTCCCAACATAAGAGGCTGTCTTTAGGATCAACATAAATTTTATGAAAAGAAAAGTGGCTTTATATAATAATGAAACCACTGTGAAGAACTCTTGAGCAAAGCTGGAACTAAAACTTAACAGTAGTGTGCTACAAATGTACACTTAAACATTTTTTTCTGGATCTAGGGAGATGGTTCAGTGCACAAGAACACTTGCTCAGCAAATGTGAGGCCCTGAGTTTGAGTCCCCTGAAACCATGTGAAAAGCTAGGCATTGCTGCTTATGCCTATAATCCTAGCATTTGGTGTCAGCTATTGAGAGCTGGATGGCCGACTAGTGTAGCCCAGCCCAAAGGACAAGTTTCTTTTTCAGGAAGATAGCCTGTCTCAAGGCAATAAGGCAGAGATAAGAGCAGCACACTTGGTTTTCATAGGAATATATACGCATTTTGATTCTCACTAAAGATAGATTCTAACATAGAATTTATTAAACAAACACATATCCCATTTAGATACCGCTTCCGGTCAGAAAAGCACCTGAGCAGCTGGGGCGCAGGGTCTGCTGACACTCGCCAACTGCCCACAACACCCGCCACAGGATCTTAAGACTTCTGGTGAGTGGAGCACAGCTTCTGCTCCAATCCAATTGCGCGGGACCTGAGACTGCATTAGTTAGGGAAGCAGAAACTGGCCTGAGTAGGGCCACAGGCCTCACCCGGCCGGATCAGCGCCAGGGTAGCGGGAGCGCAGGGTTGCCTGACACCCGCCAGCTACCCACGACCCCCGCCGCAGGATTTTGGGACTGCTGGTGAGTGGAACACAGCTTCTGCTCCAATCCAATTGCGCGGGACCTGAGACTGCATTAGTTAGGGAAGCAGAAACTGGCCTGAGTAGGGCCACAGGCCTCACCCGGCCGGATCAGCGCCAGGGTAGCGGGAGCGCAGGGTTGCCTGACACCCGCCAGCTACCCACGACCCCCGCCGCAGGATTTTGGGACTGCTGGTGAGTGGAACACAGCTTCTGCTCCAGTCCAATCACGCGGGACCTGAGACTGCTCTGGTTGGGGAGAGAGAAATCCGGCCTACATAGGGCCACAACCCTCTTCCGGTCAGAAAAGCACCTGAGCAGCTGGGGCGCAGGGTCTGCTGACACTCGCCAACTGCCCACAACACCCGCCACAGGATCTTAAGACTTCTGGTGAGTGGAGCACAGCTTCTGCTCCAATCCAATTGCGCGGGACCTGAGACTGCATTAGTTAGGGAAGCAGAAACCGGCCTGAGTAGGGCCACAGGCCTCATCCGGCTGGATCAGCCCCGGGGTAGCGGGATCGCAGGGTTGCCTGACACCCGCCAGCTACCCACGACCCCCGCCGCAGGATTTTGGGACTGCTGGTGAGTGGAACACAGCTTCTGCTCCAGTCCAATCACGCGGGACCTGAGACTGCTCTGGTTGGGGAGAGAGAAATCCGGCCTACATAGGGCCACAACCCTCTTCCGGTCAGAAAAGCACCTGAGCAGCTGGGGCGCAGGGTCTGCTGACACTCGCCAACTGCCCACAACACCCGCCACAGGATCTTAAGACTTCTGGTGAGTGGAGCACAGCTTCTGCTCCAATCCAATTGCGCGGGACCTGAGACTGCATTAGTTAGGGAAGCAGAAACTGGCCTGAGTAGGGCCACAGGCCTCACCCGGCCGGATCAGCGCCAGGGTAGCGGGAGCGCAGGGTTGCCTGACACCCACCAGCTACCCACGACCCCCGCCGCAGGATTTTGGGACTGCTGGTGAGTGGAACACAGCTTCTGCTCCAATCCAATTGCGCGGGACCTGAGACTGCATTAGTTAGGGAAGCAGAAACTGGCCTGAGTAGGGCCACAGGCCTCACTCGGCCGGATCAGCGCCAGGGTAGCGGGAGCGCAGGGTTGCCTGACACCCACCAGCTACCCACGACCCCCGCCGCAGGATTTTGGGACTGCTGGTGAGTGGAACACAGCTTCTGTTCCAGTCCAATCACGCGGGACCTGAGACTGCTCTGGTTGGGGAGAGAGAAATCCGGCCTACATAGGGCCACAACCCTCTTCCGGTCAGAAAAGCACCGGGGCAGCTGGGGCGCAGGGTCGGCTGACACTCACCAGCTACCCACAACACCCACCACAGGATCTTAAGACTTCTGGAGAGTGGAACACAGCTTCTGCTCCAATCCAATTGCACGCGGGACCAGAGACTGCATTAGTTAGGGAAGCAGAAAAACGGCCTGAGTAGGACCACAGGCCTCTTCCGGCTGGACCAGCACCGGGGTACCATCAGCTACCCACGACCCCCGCCGCAGGATTTAGAGACTGCTGGTGAGTGGAACACAGCTTCTGCTCCAATCTTTAAATAGTGACAACGATAACAACTAACCCCAGAGATTACCAGATGGCGAAAGGTAAACGTAATAATCTTACTAACAGAAACCAAGACCACTCACCATCATCAGAACCCAGCACCCCCACTTCACCCAGTCCAGGGCACCCCAACACACCGGAAAAGCTAGACACGGATTTAAAAGCATATCTCCTGATGATGATAGAGGACTTCAAGAAGGACGTTAATAACACACTTAAAGAAATGCAGGAGAACACTGCTAAAAAGGAAGAAGACAATAAAGAGGAAGCACAAAAATCCCTTAAAGAATTGCAGGAGAACACTGCTAAAGAGTTACAAATCCTTAAAGAAAAACATGATAACATAATCAAACAGGTAGAAGTCCTTACAGAAAAACAGGAAAACACATCCAAACAGATGATGGAAATGAACAAAACCATACTAGACCTAAAAAGGGAAGTAGACACAATAAAGAAAACCCAAAATGAGGCAACACTGGAGATAGAAACCCTAGGAAAGAAATCTGGAACCATAGATACCAGCATCAGCAACAGAATACAAGAGATGGAAGAGAGAATCTCAGGTGCAGAAGATTCCATAGAGAACATCGGCACAACAATCAAGGAAAATGGAAAATGCAAAAAGATCCTAACTCAAAACATCCAAGAAATACAGGACATAATGAGAAGACCAAACCTACGGATAATAGGAGTGGATGAGAATGAAGATTTTCAACTCAAAGGACCAGCAAACATCTTCAACAAAATTATAGAAGAAAACTTCCCAAATCTAAAGAAAGAGATGCCCATGAACATACAAGAAGCCTACAGAACTCCAAATAGACTGGATCAGAAAAGAAATACCTCCCGACACATAATAATCAGAGCAACAAATGCTCTAAATAAAGATAGAATACTAAAAGCAGTAAGAGAAAAAGGCCAAGTAACATATAAAGGCAAGCCTATCAGAATTACACCAGACTTTTCACCAGAGACTATGAAAGCCAGAAGATCCTGGACAGATGTTATACAGACACTAAAAGAACACAAATTCCAGCCCAGGCTACTATACCCAGCCAAACTCTCAATTAACATAGATGGAGAAACCAAAATATTCCACGACAAAACCAAATTCACACATTATCTCTCCACGAATCCAGCCCTTCAAAGGATAATAACAGAAAAAAACCAATACAAGGACAGGAACCACGCCCTAGAAACAACAAGAAGGTAATCCCTCAACAAACCTAAAAGAAGACAGCCACAAGAACAAAATGCCAACTTTAACAACAAAAATAACAGGAAACACCAATTTCTTTTCCTTAATATCTCTTAATATCAATGGACTCAACTCCCCGATAAAAAGACATAGACTAACAAACTGGCTACACAAACAAGACCCAACATTTTGCTGCTTACAGGAAACTCATCTCAGAGAAAAGGATAGACACTACCTCAGAATGAAAGGCTGGAAAACAATTCTCCAAGCAAATGGCATGAAGAAACAAGCTGGAGTAGCCATTCTAATATCTGATAAGATTGACTTCCAACCCAAAGTCATTAAAAAAGACAGGGAGGGACACTTCATACTCATCAAAGGTAAAATCCTCCAAGAGGAACTATCAATCCTGAATATCTATGCTCCAAATACAAAGGCAGCCACATTCATTAAAGAAACTTTAGTAAATCTCAAAGCACACATTGCACCTCATACAATAATAGTGGGAGACTTCAACACACCACTTTCACCAATGGACAGATCATGGAAACAGAAACTAAACAGGGACACAGTGAAACTAAGAGAAATTATGAATCAAATGGATCTGGCAGATATCTACAGAACATTCTATCCTAAAACAAAAGGATATACCTTCTTCTCAGCACCTCATGGTACCTTCTCCAAAATTGACCACATAATTGGTCACAAAACAGGCCTCAACAGATATAAAAATATTGAAATTGTCCCATGCATCCTATCAGATCACCATGGACTAAGGCTGATCTTCAATAACAAAATAAATAATAGAAAGCCAACCTTCACGTGGAAACTGAACAACACTCTTCTCAATGATACCTTGGTCAAGGAAGGAATAAAGAAAGAAATTAAGGACTTTTTAGAGTTCAATGAAAATGAAGCCACAACATACCCAAACTTATGGGACGCAATGAAAGCATTTTTAAGAGGAAAACTCATAGCTCTGAGTGCCTCCAAAAGGAAACTAGAGAGAGCACACATTAGCAGCTTGACAACACACCTAAAAGCACTAGAACAAAAGGAAGCAAATTCACCCAAGAGGAGTAGACGGCAGGAAATAATCAAACTCAGGGGTGAAATCAACCAAGTGGAAACAAGAAAAACAATTCAAAGAATCAACCAATCAAGGAGCTGGTTCTTTGAGAAAATCAACAAGATAGATAAACCCTTAGCCAGACTCACTAGAGGGCACAGGGAAAGCATCCTAATTAACAAAATCAGAAATGAAAAAGGAGACATAACAACAGATCCTGAAGACATCCAAAACACCATCAGATCCTTCTACCAAAGGCTATACTCAACAAAACTGGAGAACCTGGATGAAATGGAGAAGTTCCTAGACAGATACCAGGTACCAAAGTTGAATCAAGATCAGGTTAATGATCTAAACAGCCCTATATCCCCCAAAGAAATAGAAGCAGTCATTAATAGTCTCCCAACTAAAAAAAGCCCAGGACCAGATGGGTTTAGTGCAGAGTTCTATCAGACCTTCAAAGAAGATCTAATCCCAGTTCTTCACAAACTATTCCACAAAATAGAAACAGAAGGTACTCTACCCAACTCATTCTATGAAGCCACAATTACTCTGATACCTAAACCACAAAAAGACCCAACAAAGATAGAAAACTTCAGACCAATATCCCTTATGAATATTGATGCAAAAATCCTCAATAAAGTTCTTGCTAACCGAATCCAAGAACACATCAAAACAATCATCCATCCTGACCAAGTAGGTTTCATCCCAGGGATGCAGGGATGGTTCAATATACGGAAATCCATCAACGTAATCCAGTATATAAACAAACTCAAAGACAAAAACCACATGGTCATCTCCTTAGATGCGGAAAAAGCATTTGACAAGATCCAACACCCATTCATGATAAAAGTCTTGGAAAGATCAGGAATTCAAGGCCCATACCTAAACATGATAAAAGCAATCTACAGCAAACCAGTAGCCAACATCAAAGTAAATGGTGAGAAGCTTGAAGCAATCCCTCTAAAATCAGGGACTAGACAAGGCTGTCCACTTTCTCCATACCTATTCAACATTGTACTTGAAGTCCTAGCCAGAGCAATTCGACAACAAAAGGAGATCAAAGGGATACAAATTGGAAAAGATGAAGTCAAAATATCACTTTTTGCAGATGATATGATAGTATATATAAGTGACCCTAAAAATTCCACCAGAGAACTCCTAAGCCTGATAAACAGCTTCGGTGAAGTAGCTGGATATAAAATTAACTCAAACAAATCAATGGCCTTTCTCTACACAAAGAATAAACAGGCTGAGAAAGAAATTAGGGAAACAACACCCTTCTCAATAGTCACAAATAATATAAAATATCTTGGCGTGACTCTAACTAAGGAAGTGAAAGATCTGTATAATAAAAACTTCAAGTCTCTGAAGAAAGAAATTATAGAAGATCTCAGAAGATGGAAAGATCTCCCATGCTCATGGATTGGCAGGATCAACATTGTAAAAATGGCTATCTTGCCAAAAGCAATCTACAGATTCAATGCAATCCCCATCAAAATTCCAAATCAATTCTTCAACGAATTAGAAAGTGCAATCTGCAAATTCATCTGGAATAACAAAAAACCTAGGATAGCAAAAACTCTTCTCAAGGATAAAAGAACCTCTGGTGGAATCACCATGCCGGACCTAAAGCTCTACTACAGAGCAATTGTGATAAAAACTGCATGGTACTGGTATAGTGACAGACAAATAGACCAATGGAATAGAATTGAAGACCCAGAAATGAACCCACACACCTATGGTCACTTGATCTTCGACAAGGGAGCTAAAAACATCCAGTGGAAGAAAGACAGCATTTTCAACAAATGGTGCTGGCACAACTGGTTGTTAACATGTAGAAGAATGGGAATCGATCCATTCCTATCTCCTTGTACTAAGGTCAAGTCTAAGTGGATCAAGGAACTTCACATAAAACCAGAGACACTGAAACTTATAGAGGAGAAAGTGGGGAAAAGCCTTGAAGATATGGGCACAGGGGAAAAATTCCTGAATAGAACAGTAATGGCTTGTGCTGTAAGATCGAGAATTGACAAGTGGGACCTCATGAAACTACAAAGCTTCTGCAAGGCTAAAGACACCATCAATAAGACAAAAAAACCACCAACAGATTGGGAAAGGATCTTCACCTATCCTAAATCAGATAAGGGACTAATATCCAATATATATAAAGAACTCAAGAAGGTGGACTCCAGAAAGTCAAATAACCCCATTAAAAAATGGGGCTCAGAACTGAACAAAGAATTCTCACCTGAGGAATACCGAATGGCAGAGAAGCACCTGAAAAAATGTTCAACATCCTTAATCATCAGGGAAATGCAAATCAAAACAACCCTGAGATTCCACCTCACACCAGTCAGAATGGCTAAGATCAAAAATTCAGGTGACAGCAGATGCTGGCGAGGATGTGGAGAAAGAGGAACACTCCTCCATTGTTGGTGGGATTGCAAGCTTGTACAACCACTCTGGAAATCAGTCTGGCGGTTCCTCAGAAAATTGGACATAGTACTACCGGAGGATCCAGCAATACCTCTCCTGGGCATATATCCAGAAGATGTCCCAACCGGTAAAAAGGACACATGCTCCACTATGTTCATAGCAGCCCTATTTATAATAGCCAGAAGCTGGAAAGAACCCAGATGTCCCTCAACAGAGGAATGGATACAGAAATTATGGTACATTTACACAATGGAGTACTACTCAGCTATTAAAAAGAATGAATTTATGAAATTCCTAGCCAAATGGATGGACCTGGAGGGCATCATCTTGAGTGAAGTAACACAATCACAAAAGAACTCACACAATATGTATTCATTGATAAGTGGATATTAGCCCAAAACTTAGGATACCCAAGATATTAGATACAATTTGCTAATCGCATGAAACTCAAGAAGAATGAAGACCAAAGTGTGGACACTGTGCACCTTCTTAGAATTGGGAACAAAACACCCAGGGAAGGAGTTACAGAGACAAAGTTCGTAGCTGTGATGAAAGGATGGACCATTTAGAGACTGCTGTATCCAGGGATCCGTCCCATAATCAGCTTCTAAACGCTGACACCATTGCATACACTAGCAAGATCTTGCTGAAAGGACCCAAATATAGCTGTCTCTTGTGAGACGATGCCGGGGCCTAGCAAACACAGGAGTGGATGTTCACAGTCAGCTATTGGATGTATCACAGGGCTCCCAATGGAGAAGCTAGAGAAAGTACCCAAGGAGCTAAAGGGATCTGCAACCCTATTGTTGGAACAACATGATGTACTAACCAGAACCCTGGAGCTCTTGTCTCTAGCTGCATATGTATCGAAAGATGGCCTAGTAAGCCATCAATGGAAAGAGAGGCCCATTGGACTTGCAAACTTTATATGCCCCAATATAGGGGAATGCCAGGGCCAAAAGAATGGGAATGGGTGGGTAGGGAAGTGGGGGGCGCTATGGGGGACTTTTGGGATAGTATTGGAAATGTAATTGAGGAAAATATGTAATAAAAATATTTAAAAAAATAGTATTTTATCAATATCTTATAATTCACATTTTTTTTTATTTGCAAAGAAAGCATATATGTGTTTGGTATTTTGTCAGCTTGGAGCATATTAGTCAATACAGTGACATTAAATAGCAATCAATTAATGCGTAACCATTAATGGTGACTTTGAAACAGCTTTAGAATTATTGAATAAAGATTAAAAAGTAATACAATAATGTCAAGGATATGGCATTTAATTTTTTTTTTAAATTCACAATCCCCAAAACATTGTTCATGTTAAACAAAATTTGATTTGATTACATATTAGACACCATGATACTGTATGACAAAGTTTTCAGAGCCTTAGAGAACTAGGGCTCTGTGTAGTGTTAGCTGACACAAAACTGGCTACAAGCTCCTCTTTAACCTTGAAACATGACATTCCTCATCTATTCTTAAACTTTCGTGTTTGTTTTTCTTTTTTTTTTTTATGGAGAGAATTGCCTTTGTAATTGTCTGAACGTATTCGACTCATTTATTACATTATTATTTACTCTGACATCCACTTATTTGATACAATCATAATACCTACTAGTTATATAAAACAACAAAAATATAAAGAAGAAAACAAATTACTTCTTAAGCTTCATAAGGTAGCCTTTATTAAAGTTTGGAGTAAACAAATTAGGATCTTTCTACCCACGGATACAGTTGCACTTAACAAGCGCTTTCATTTTTAATTATGTTCTGATTGCTTTCCCATGTCCTTAGTATTTCCATCAAATATTATTTGTACTTCACTGTATTTTAAATAAAAGAATATTAGAGTATTTCTTCCTAATTTTTATTGCACTTATATTCTTTCACAGTTTCCTGCATAGATGAAAGTATGAAATAAATTTGTATAAAATCCTCAACTCTCTGATAACTTTATCTTGCACTTACAGAAGTGAAGTTATAAACTAATGTTCTATAGCATGATAGGGAATAAGTGTGGTAACAGCAACTGACTGCTTTGAAATAGTTTATACATAGGATCTTAAGTTCCCAACACAAGAAAATCATTACTGTCCTAGGATTTGAATGTATCAATTGCCCTAATTAAATCACTGCATGTTACTTACATGTAAGGAAAGATTCCTAGGATTTGAATGTATCAATTGCCCTAATTAAATCACTGCATGTTACTTACATGTAAGGAAAGATTCACACATGAATCTATGTACACTTATATATTATTAAATATACTCATAAGGAACTAATTTACAGTCAAGATATGCCAGATCTATCAATAACTTTTATACCATCATCTAATGAATGTATATATGTTAGAAGCTAATATATATAATCAATTTTTGAAAGTTGTATCATAATCACAGAAATAATTACTATAATTATGTTTAGGTTCTGCATTTTATACACTGTTAAAAAATAAATATTGGGATAACATTTTACTTTTCAATAATATTTTTATTAAGTCTCAGAATTTCACACAATGTACAGTGAGCATATTCATAACCATACTCTCTACCTCCCCAATTCTTCCCGCCCAGCTTTGAGATTTCTACTTTTTCTTTCTCCATCAGTGTCCAGTTTGTGTTGCCCAGGTAAACTTAGGAGTAGGGTATGCCAAAGACCAACGTTGTTTTTTTAATCACATTCTTAATGAAAATTGAGCCTCCCTATCCCAGCAGCAATAAAATGCCAATAGTTCCTCAGTGGGTGGGCAGACTTCCTGTATGCTGGGCTTGTTCATGTCAGTTTAGAGCCTCCAAATCTACTGCTTTGCTGATATCTGCGCTCTGACCTGTCATGGCTTTCTTTCTGAAATGGTCTCTGTTGTAAGGAGAAGCTTCTTTGGTGAGGGATAAAAGGCATTTATGTGTGAGTACTAGGTTTAATTGTTGATTGTTGTTAGAGATTATGTTGGTTTACTAAGGTAATGGTTTGTAGGTTCTCCTCTATAATCCCTGGGCAGTTGGCTGTTTCTAGCATGGGTTATAATTTCTTTCCTGTTGTGTGAGGATACAACTCAGTCATACAAAGTATCCTCCTTCATGAAGGCTTCAGAAACTTGAGACCCTTGAAAACGGGGTCCATTTGACTTTAGCCCTCAAGACTGACACATTGTCTATCATATGACTAGCTGAGTTTAAATGTCATCTAGAAGAGTCCAGATTTCAACTTATTTTTACAACAACAAAGTAAGGTATTTTTTTTCTCTACAGCAATTGAAAATTGTAGTTATACTGAACAAATGTAATGGTATGACCTTTCTAATTTTATTTTTTTATTGAAAATAGATTCCTTTCTCATGAAATACATCCCAACTTCAGTTTCTGACACTTTCACTCCTCCTAGTCCCACCACATCTCCTTCCTCTTGCTCAGATCCATTTCCCTTCAGAAAAGCAGTGACCCAAGGAACAACAAGCAAATACTACAAAGCAAAATACAATTAGAAAAGACAAATCCCGCTGGGTAGTGGTCGCTCATGCCTTTAATCCTATCACTTGGGAGGCAGAGGCAGGCAGATTTCTGGGTTTGAGGACAGCCGGGTCTATAGAGTGAGTTCCAGGACAGCCAGAGTTACACAGAAAAACCCTGTCTCTAAAACACCCCCCCCCCAAAAAAAAGAAGAAGAAGAAAAGAAAAGACAAATCTCTTGAACAAAGCAACCCAAAAGAAGAGTCCCAAAAGCAGGTAAAAGAGTCAGAGACACATCTGCTCTGACTATTATGAGTCCCTCAAAAACAAGTTAACAGCTATAACAGAGGACATTATAAAGCCCCTTGCAGGCTCTGTGATTTCTGCTTTGGTCTCTGCAAGCCCATCTGAGCACTGCTTAGTTGATTCAGTGAATCACTTTATCCTGGTGTTTTCCATCTCCTCTAACTTGTACAATCTTTCCTCTTCATCTTCTTTGGGATTCCCTAAGCTTTGAGGGAAGCAACCCAATGAAGTCCTCCGATCTAGACTCTCTCCACATAATAGGTCTCTGCACAAGTTTCTATCTACTGCCAGAGGAATCCTCTTTAATCACAACCAGTCAAAACATTGAGCTATGAATATGGCAGAATATCATTAGGAATCATTTCACTGATTTTTTTTTATTTTGTTTGGTTCTATCTGAAGTCTCTTGACTAGCCAGTTTCTCTGGTTCCTGGCCATCCAGGCAGTGTAGGACATGGGCTCAATCTTGTGACATGGGTCTCAAGTTAAATCAGACACTCCTTGGTCACTCCCACAAGTTCTGTTGCCCAACACATCTTGCAGGCAGAGCAGATTGTAGGTGGAAGGTTTTATGGCTGGGTTGGTGTCTAGGTTTCTCTTTTCATAGCTACAGAATACTGTCCTGTGACATGAGTCTAAAACATAGCAGTAAAGGGTCCATGTAGGTACCAACTCAAACTCTCCATGTTCAATGTGTTGATACTGTCCTCAGCAATATGTTCTCCAAGCCATTAGTTTTGGAGAGCATAAGTCTGGGTTGCCAAGGAATCTAAATCATACCCTTTCAACCAACAATTCAACTGAATTCAAATCAGTCTCACCATTGCACACCTCTCCTGGATACAAAAGATGGCCAGTTTAGACTCCATATCCTGCATTACTAAGAGTCACTAGGGTCACCCTTATAGCTTCTAGGAAGTTTCCACTGTGTTAGATTTCCACATCTCCCCCTAAATGCCCCCTAATCCCAGCTATCTCACTCACTTGCTCAGTTCCTTACCCTCATACCTGCTCCCCATGCTCCCATCCCTACCAACTCCCAATCCTCCTTGAAAATTCATTCTATTTCCCCTTCCTAGTGAGATCCATGCCTCCAACCTAGAGCCCTCCTCTTTATTTAACCTCTCTGGGTCTGTGAATCATAGACTGGTTATTACTTATATAAAAGCCAATACCCACTTATAAGGGCATACACATCATATTTGTCTTTTTGAGTCTGGGTTATCTCACTCTGGATTGTCTTTCTTTCTTTTCTTTTCTTTTCTTTTCTTTTCTTTTCTTTTCTTTTCTTTTCTTTTCCTTTCTTCCTTTCTTCCTTTCTTCCTTCCTTCCTTCCTTCCTTCCTTTCTTCCTTTCTTCCTTTCTTCCTTTCTTCCTTTCTTCCTTTCTTCCTTTCTTCCTTTCTTCCTTTCTTCCTTCCTTCCTTCCTTCCTTCCTTCCTTCCTTCCTTCCTTCCTTCCTTCCTTCCTTCCTTCCCTCCCTCCCTCCCTCCCTCCCTCCTTTCTTTTCTTTCTTTCTTTCTTTCTTTCTTTCTTTCTTTCTTTCTTTCTTTCTTTCTTTCTTTCTTTCTTTCTTTCCTTCTCTCTCCCTTCTCTTTCTCTGTCTGTCTCTGTCTCTGTCTCTGTCTCTGTCTCTGTCTCTGTCTCTGTCTCTGTCTCTGTCTCTGTCTCTTTCTCTTTCTTGTTGTTGTTGTTGTTTCGAGACAGGGTTTCTCTGTATAGCCCTGGCTGTCCTGGAGCTCACTCTGTAGACCAGGCTGGCCACGACGAAATCTGCCTGCCTCTGCCTCCCAAGTGCTGGGATTAAAGGCATGTGCCACCACACCCAGCTGGATGGTCTTTTCTTGTTCCATCCATTTTGCCTGTAAATTTTATGACGTTGTTGTTTTTAACAGCCGATTCATACTGTATTGTATAAATATACCACATTTTCTTTATCTATTCTTCAGTCAAGGGACATTTAGATTATTTATGGATATTATGACTAAAACCTCAATTAACATAGTTGAGCAAGTGTCCTTTTGGTAGGATGGAGCACCCTTTGGTATAAATAGGTCTTGTGTTAGAACAATTCCCAATTTTCTGAGGAACCATGATAATGATTTCCATAATGACTGTACCAGTTCTACAATCTTATCACTCAGAGCTGTCACTTGTGTTATTGATCTTAGTGATTCTAACAGGTGTAAGAGGGAATCTCAAAGAAGTTTTGATTGGCATGTCCATGATTGTTAAGGATTTTCATCATTTATTTAAGTATTAACCAGCCACTTGAGATTCCTCTACCAAGAATTCTCTGTTTACATCTGTACCACATTTTATTTTACTTTTATGTTTTTAAGATTTATTTATTTTCTGTATATGAGTACACTGTAGCTGTCTTCAGACACACCAGAAGAGGGCATTGTATCCCATTACAGATGGTTGTGAGTCACCATGTTGTTGCTGGGAATTGAACTCAGGACCTCTGGGGAGCAGTCGGTACTCTTATCCTCTGAGCCATCTCTCCAGCCCCTGTACCACATTTTAAATTGCATTGTTTTTATGATATCTAGTTTCTTAATTTCTTCACATATTTTGGATATTAAACCTCAATCATATGTGGAGTTGGTAAAATTGTTTTTCTAATTTATGATATCCTTTGGCTTAAAGAATACTTTCAGTTTTATGAGGACACATTTATTATTCATTATAATGCACTAATGGTGTTCTATTCAGAAAGTTATCTACTGTATCAATTCAATCAAGGGTATTCTGCACTTAGCTCTACCTTTGTCTGGATTAATGTTGAGGTCTTTGATCCCCTTGGACTTGAGTTTTATGTAGGGTGATAAATATTTACATTCTTCTACATGCAGATAATCAGTTAGGCTGGCACCATTTGTTGAAGATGCTTTCTGTTTTCCATTGTATATGTCTGGCTTTTTGTTTGTTCGTTTGCTTGGGGTTTTTTTGTTTGTTTTGTTTTGTATTTTGTTTTTGTTTTTGTTTTTGTTTTAGAAAAATAAGGTGTCCATAGGTAAGTGATTTCTTGGCCTTCAATTTGATTCCACTTATCAACATGCCTGTTTTTTATCACTATAGAATTGTATTCCAACTTGAAATCAGGGATGATGATTTTATTTTTTTTATTGGGTATTTATTTCATTTACATTTACAATGCTATCCCAAAAGTCCCCCCACATGCTCCCCCACCCACTCCCCTACCCACCCACTCCCACTTCTTGGCCCTGGCGTTCCCCTCTACTGAGGCACATAAAGTTTGCACGACCAATGGGCCTCTCTTTCCACTGATGGCCGACTAGGCCATCTATTGTTTTGTTTTTTATTGTATGGAATTATTTTAGCTATCTTTTTTTTTGTTATTGTTTTTGCTTTTTCTTTTGTTCTATATAAATTGAGCATTGTCCTGTCAAGGTCTTTGAAGACTTGTGTTTTAACTTGGATAGAGATTGCATTGGATCTGTATATTGCTTTTATCAGCATGACCACTTTTATTATGTTAATTCATAATAAAATATCCATAAGCATAGAAGAGCTTTCCATCTTCTGGTACTTCTTCAATTTCTTTCTTTCAAGACTTGATATATATTTTTTTAATCACGCAAATTTTTCACTTGCTTGGTTAGATCTGTCTTAAGATATTTAATATTACTTGTGACTACAGTGAAGGGTGTTGTTTACTTGATTGTTGTTTGTATATGGGAGGGCTTCTGTGTTTTTTCAGTTAATCTTGTTAACACTTCCACTCTACTGAAAGTGTTGATTGCCTGTAGGAGTTGCCTGATAGAATTTTTAGGGTCAGTTATGTATACTATCATATCTTCTGCAAATAACAGTACTTTATCTTCTATCTTTTCAATTGATATCCCCTTGATCACCTTCAGTTGTCTTATTGCCCTAGCTAAAACTTCAATTACTGTATGGAATACATGTGGAGAGAGTAGACAACCTTGCCATGTTCCTGACACATGGGGTTATCTTAAATTTCTTGTGTCTAATGACACTTGTTTTATGATTGACTGTTCTAAATCAGGTACTCTGCCAGCCTGTCCTTCAACACCAGCAACTTACATTATCACTGACTGGGACACATTTCCACTGTCCTCTGAGTTGTGCATCTTTTTCTTATGACATATGGATCCTTTAAAAGGTCCCTCCAGACATCAGTCGCTCTCTTTGTCTATATGACTGTCTCTCTATCTTTCTCTTCTTCTTTCTTTCTCCTGGTTTTTCTTTTTCTCTCTGTGTGTGTCTCTGTGTGTGTGTGTGTTTCTCTCTGTCTCTCTCGTCGACACTCTGAGGTGGCCTTTTGCTAACCAAGCCCCAGCTAAGCTCTTATGTGAGGTCTGTTTTGTGGAGTGGTTTCTACTGCATACCCTGGCCAGGACTTGCCTGGTATTACTTCTGGTACCAATTCATGATATTGGTGCTGATGACTTAGGAGACTCTTCTGATGTCTGCAACCTCTTGCCCACCTGAATTCTAAGTTATACTGGGATTCTACCTGCTTGCTCCACCAAACCAACATCAGACTTATCTTCTAATCTATCAATCCCTTGGCCTTCCACTCTCTTAGTCGGTGTAAAAGCTTCCGGAGTCTCTGACAGAGGTACTTACCACTGATTTACCACTTTTCACTCCTTTGCATGAGGCCTTGTTTTTGAGCATGGTATTTGCTGTTTGGCTTCATTTGAAAGTCCTGATATCAAGTGTCTATGTTTTCTTGGGCTTTTAGTCCTGTCCTTGAACTGTGAGGAGATGAGCCACAGCTTGACCTGTGCATTTTTCACTCAGTCCCCTCTTAGTCCTTTGAACACCCTTGATCTCCTCCTTTACCTCATCTATGGGAACTGCATCATCCACTTCTTCAGTCACCTTTGGAATGGCTCTTAGAGAACCTTAGATCATTGTACCTATGTACAGTACCTACGTACCTATGTACTGTATCAGTGCCTGACTTAAGGGCCTCTAAACTTATCTGCCTTTCCTGTCTAACTGGGATTCAGTACCCCTTAGATAATCAATCCAAATGTGCTGACTAACAGTATCATAGGTGCCAAGGTTATCCAGGACCCTTACAAATAACTGCAAGCAATCTGTGAATGGAAAAAGAATTCCCCATTCCCATTCCACATTTCCTTTTTCTTGCTCCAAACCCTGTTTGTTTTTGTCTGTTCTCCTTCCCCACACTGCATAAATATCTTGTCTTTCAGTTATGGTTGATGTGCCTGTAAGTTTGTTGAAAATTAGAAATGACTTGGACCTGGTAGGAGGAGGGGGTGGGGTGGGGTAGTGAAGGACTCGGCCAGCTGCTGCATGCTCAGAACACATCCCTGGTGCATCTGCTTCAAACCAAGCTGCTTCTCTAACCTCTTAAGCTATGTAAGGATCATTTGTTTGTGAATTTGTTTCCAAATTCTAGAGTCCAGAGCCAGCTGCTGCTTTCTTCTGGCCTGCTGCACTCCTGGTGTCGTGGTTATTCCTCACTGTTCCTTTCCTTGTCAGGTGCCCTAAGTGTCTCTGGATTTGACAACCAGCTTTTTTCTCCACGTGGACACCTTTCTCTCCTGGTTCTGGCCTTCAGCACCCCTATGAGTCTCTCTGCTAAAGACACTTATTAGCTCCTTTGCCCCATTCTCCCTTGGTTATCTCTGCCTATAACTTATAGCCCCAACGCTTCAGCTCTCAACTCCCTCTTGGAACTTATAGGAATACACTCGCAGTGTCCCACAGGGGACTCCCTCATTCTCTTCCTCTGCGGGCTCAGATTTTATTACAACAGCTTGGCTTCCGTACAAATCAATCACCAAAAGTTGGTGAACTTGATTGACAGATTCTCACAAAGCTATGACAACTGCTACAAACAAATGATTCTCAAATATTCTCTATCTAAACTTCCTCTGCTCTACATTTCCAAAAGTCTCTTCACTCTAGGGTTTAACTTCCCATTTTAAAAATCTTTAACACTATGATTTCTTTGTGCTATGCTCAAAAAAAATAACAAAAAAACATATATTAGGATTATTCTATAAACATTTCCTCAGGATTTGTAATCTGCTCATCAGGCATGGTTTAAAGTTTGCTTAAACTATAACAAAACTTGTCTTTAAAGTTATATCAAAAGCTTATAGTTCAAAATCAATCAATCAATCTATCTATCTATCTATCTATCTATCTATCTATCTATCTATCTATCTATCTATCTATTCTATCTATACACATGCTCTATGGACTCTTTCTATTACTAAACTTTTTATTTCAATATCAGAAGAGCTTCAAGTTAAAAAATGTTGTTTTAAAAAGGTAAACCTGACAGAGATAGACTGTAAAGTCTTAATCTTAAGAAAACTACTTACTACCTTACTGTAAAGTGTTAATGACTTAAAGACACATGTTAATCATCAGTTACCTTTTAAATGATCAAACGCTTTAATGTGTTCAGAATTATTTTTACAGTCATGCTAAGTACTAATGTAATTAATTACAGGACTATGCTTTATTTAGCCTCCTATTTAGGTTTTTAAAACTAACCTTACAACAAGTAAATAAATCATATATACTTAATGTATATATGGTTCTCAAATCCTTCAGAAATATGCTGAATTTGGTATTTAAAATGTTTGATAAAAAAGCTTTTCAGGCTAGCTCCTGACAACACTCTTAATCTCCTCCAAAGAAGATGAATGGGGGGGGGCACAGAAGAACCCCTTGCTTACTTTAAATATGGCAAATCTTGCCATTGTCGAAAAACTGCTCATCACCTCAACAGCTCTCAGGAAGCTGTCCAAATTGTGGATGAGCAATACTCTGGGGTGTTGATTGTCCCACTTTGCCTACAGAAGATAGGCCAGTTGCCCCAGGTTTCTATGCCACAATAAAGTCTGTCTGATCTTCTGGCAGCTGAAGATTCATGCTGTCCTGGGACCTCTGCCAAAATGAGAAGAGAGGAACCTGGAGTTACTGTCCAGGTAGCCAGTCCATCTCTGTCATTTTGAATAGTTTGGGAGCTGCTCAGTCTGGACTTCCTGCTTCCTCAGGTAACACTTGTCTTTATCAGATCTATGATGCTGTTGACCATTAGGTTACTGACAGATTTGTTAGTTTAACAGCAATAACCAAAGCTTCAATTTCTCCATAGGTAAAAATCTGGCCACAGGCCTCCGTCTCCTAGAGCTGCTACTAGGTCTAGATACAGTTCATCTTGTTACCAGACTCAAAAAGAGAGCGATAAACTCATGTAACAGATTTCGGTGCAACTATTTCCTCTTATTTGAAGAAAATGGCTTAATGACGACTGCCATCAGTAACCAACAAACCACCTGCATTTCCTGGAAATGACTGGATAGAAAAAAATGGTGTAAAGTTTACATCTGAGGATATAATAAAATGTGTGTTCTAAGGTAAGTAAATGGATTTTTTTAAGGGTATAAGAAAGTGATTTAAGGCACAAAAATACATATAAATAAAAATGCTTCCCATTTCCTTCATTATACTTCGGTAATATTAACACTGTAAAAGCTCGGAGTTTTAACATTAACCAATGGAGTTCTGATAAGTTATCAAGCTGGTTCTGTACAGCACTGCTGCTACTCTCATAGTCACAGTTCAAGATTTTAAATTCCCTCTGGTTCTCTTCTAAGTATAGACTTAAAGGTACTTTCTCATTGTGCTAAAAAACATCTGTCTATATATACATTCAATCTTCTGGGTAGAGGGAAGAGGCTCCATTTTCGTGGTCTGTATTCATAGTGAAAATTAACATCAAATGACCTTTTGGTCTTTGGCTCCACAGGAGGTTTCTGCCCTCCCTGAGCTCACCTTAAGTACTGTTCATGCTTTTAACTCAAAATAATTTCCAGGCTTCTACTATGACATAAAAGGTGTGAGTCTACTGCCTTTTTACAATATGGATTTCAGTACAGATTATGAACAATGGTAATGCTAACATGACTGAAACTTTTTTTCATTTTGAAAACTTAAAAATAAATTCTTATAGACTTCAGGGAATTGACTTGAATTGATCTCTCATGGGTCAAATGGATTCCAGATAAGTGTTTCTGTCAACCAACAGCCTATGTTTCCCCACATACTGCCTTTTCCTATGGATGGAATCTCTTCCCCTTTCCCTGATTTTTGGACTCCTCTCAACTATGAGGACAAGGACGAGGAGCATGGAACTAAAAGTATCATGAATCCCACACCTCCAAACTCTTTAACTTTATCTTCTGCCCCTGGCCCCAGGTGGTCCCAGAGATCCTAGACAGTGAATGAAACAGCCAGGTTTCCAAGGACTTGGCCAGCATCCAAGCTTTCTTGGGATCCCAAAGATATTGATGCTCCAGACAGCAGGGAACACTCTAAGAGCACAGCACCCTCATTCCTGCCTCACAATGACCCCTTCCTATTTGCTCATGTTTTATAATAAAAGGAAGGAATATTATAAATTGGGGACTCCATTAATCTGCCCTTTACTAACTCAGGAAAAACAGCTTACACCATCACCTGCTGCCCCCAGGGTGGTTCATTTTCACTGTTGCTACAAGCTGTGTATTTTTCCTATGTGACTCGTGTACCCTTTCAAAGGTCCCTCCTGACATCATGTTTCTCTTGGTCTCTGTCTCTCTCTTATTCTCTCTGTCTCCCAGTCTTTCTGTCTGCCCTCTTTCTCTCTCATGTCCCCACTTGGAGATGGTCTTTTGCTCTGTCCCCTACCAATGGACCTCTTACGTGAGATCTGATGTGTGGTGTGTATAGGGTGCATACATTGGTCATAACTCACCGAGATATTTCTGCCTCTAAGTCCTCACCCTTTGGACTTTTCATATTGTTCCAGATTCCCTTGAGGTTTTGCTTCAGTAATTTATTTAGATTTATTATTTTCTTTGACTGCTGTATCCATTTCTTCTAGCATGCCTTCAATGCCTGAGATTCTTTCTTCTGCTTGTTATATTGTGTTCATGAAGCTTTCTTCTGTAGTTCCTGTTTGAATTCCTAAATTTTTCATGTTAAGAATTCCCTCAGTTTGTGTTTTCCTTACTGATTCTATTTCCATTTTCAGGTCTTGAAAAGTTTTATTCATTTTCTTCAACTGTTTTCTTGGCTTTAGTTGAGGAATATACTAATTTCTTCCAATTGTTTGTGTTTTCTTTGATTTGTTCACAGGATTTAATTATTTCCTCTTTAAGGGCTTTTGTCATATTTTATAGTTTGCCTTAAGGTCTTTTATGTGTGTTTCAGTTTTTTTTTTTTTTTTTTTTTTTTTTTTTTTTTTTTAAGAATTCAGGGTCTGTCGTAATAGGATAACTGGCTTTTGTAATGCCCTAGATGTTATTTATTACGTTCTTGCACTTATCTTTCTTAGGAGAATATTTCATTCCTTGGTTTCTATTTCCTGTCTGGATTTTCAGAGTATGTGGGCTGTGTGTTGCATATTTCACTGGTTGTCTGGGATGACGTCTTTGTAGGGAATATTTGCTTGTGTGGGAGGCTAGAAGGTGAGGCCAGGGAGAATGGGCTGTGTAATTAGTAATACTAATTATACGCAAAAATAGGTTTCTTTTTTTTTTTTCAGTTACAATGTGACATTTTGATTTAAGTATGCATTGTGCAGTGATCAATCTAGGGTAAGCAATAAATTCAACACCATAAGCTTTCACTATTTCTTTGTTGTATTTTTAAATTCCTAATATGAAATCTATAAGGCATTATTGTTAATTATATATGATGTTTTACTGTAGAACCCCAGAATTCATTTCTTTATGAAAGAGAAACGTAGTGTCTCTTTGCAGACCTTCTCTATTTTTCTCCTGTGTCCTTTCTCCATGGCCTCTTGTAACCACTGTTCCACATCCACATTCTATGAGATCAAGATTTAGCTACTACTTATGAGTGTGGTTTTGCACACAAACCTGTTTTTTTTTCTTTTTTCTTACGTACAATATAAACTTAAGAGAGAGAGGGTGGGAGTTGAACCAAGTCCCCATACATGTGCCGGCTCACTGAGCTATATCTCTGGCTCTCAGATTCTTAAATTATAAAGTTCTTAAAGTATTTGTTTTTTTATTATTAGGTATTTATTTCATTTACATTTTCAATGCCCTAAAGTCCCCCACCTCTTGGCCTTGGCATTCCCCTGTACTGAAGCATATAAGGTCTACATGACCAAAGGGCCTTTCTTTCCACTGATGGCCGACCAGGCCATCTTCTGATACATATGCAGCTAGAGACACAAGCTCGGGGGTGGGGGTGGGGGTGGGGTGCTGGTTAGTTCATTTTGTTGTTCCACCTATAGGGTTGCAGATCCCCCAGCTCCCTGGGTAATTCCTCCAGCTCCTCCATTGGGGGGCCCTGTGATCCCTCCAATAGCTGACTGCGAGCATCCACTTCTGTGTTTGCTAGGCCCCGGCATAGTCTCACAAGAGACAGCTATATCAGGGTCCTTTCAGCAAAATCTTGCTAGTGTATGCAATGTTGTCAGCATTTGGAGGCTGATTATGGAATGGATCCCCGGGTTATGGCAGTCTCTCGATGGTCCATTTTATTGTCTCAGCTCCAAACTCTGTCTCTGTGGCTCCTTCCATGGGTGCCTTGCTCCCAGTTCCAAGAAGGGGCAAAGTGTCCACACCTTGGTCTTCGTTCTTCCCAAGCTTCATGTGTTTCACAAATTGTATTTTATATCTTGGGTATTCTAAGTTTCTGGACTAATATCCACTTATTAGTGAGTACATATCATGTGAGTTCTTTTGTGATTAAGTTACCTCACTCAGGATGATGCCCTCCAATTCCATCCATTTGCCTAGAAATTTCGTAAATTCATTCTTTTTAATAGCTGAGTAGTACTCTATTGTGTAAATGTATCACATTTTCTGTATCCATTCCTCTGTTGAGGGACCTCTGGGTTCTTTCCAGCTTCTGGCTATTATAAATAAGGCTGCTATGAACATAGTGGAGCATGTGTCCTTCTTACCGGTTGGGACATCTTCTGGATATATGCCCAGGAGAGGTAGTACTATGTCCAGTTTTCTGAGGAACCGCCTGACTGATTTCCAGAGTGGTTGTACAAGCTTGCAATTCCACCAACAATGGAGGAGTGTTCCTCTTTCTCCACATCCTCGCCAGCATCTGCTGTCACCTGAATTTTTGATCTTAGCTATTCTGACTGGTGTGAGATGGAATCTCAGGGTTGCTTTGATTTGCATTTCCCTGATGATTAAGGATGTTGAAAATTTTTTTAGGTGCTTCTCAGCCATTTGGTATTCCTCAGGTGAGAATTTTTTGTTTAGCTCTGAGCCCCATTTTTATAATGGGGTTATTTGATTTTCTGGAGTCTACCTTCTTGAGTTCTTTATATATATTGGATATTAGTCCCCTATCTGATTTAGGATAGGTTTCATTGTGACATATTCTTTTATTTATTTCATTTTAGTTACTTTCATTCCTATTTCTTTTTCTCATTTCTTTCTCTTCAATGGAAACCCATTTTTTTTCCAGACAGACCTTCTACCTGTTTTCATTTGTTTGTGTGTATGTGACCCACTGAATATAAGTTAAGGGGTTACTTGCATGAGCATGGGTGGAAATTACTTACTGAAACATTAGGACTTTGAATATATATACCACTGAATAATATGACAATCTTCTTCCCTCAGGAAAGGGTAGGGTGTCATTTCTTCCCTTATTCATATCAATGTGACATTTTCACACATAATACCATAATGTGTCCTTATAGCTTTTTCCTATTTGGCCTATGGCATTGTCTCTTCTCTTGACTAGGTGGAATAAAAAGTTGTTAAAAAAAGAAACAACATACTCCTTTTCAGTAAAACTAAATTCTACCTGTTCTATTGAGTTTAGAAGGTGGCATTGGCTACCATGGATACTTCAGACATTTGGTACAAGCCCAGAATTGATTTATGTAGTGCTCACCAGAACTGTGAGCACCCAAATGTGGCTTCTGAGAATGAGTTTTGAGTATTTTCATCTTCTGTTTTCCCATCAGCAGGTTCTCCATGCCCATACTCTAGTCTAATCCCAGTGTTGAACCTTATGGTGGTTCACTTCACATCTGCATCTAACCACAGGTTTAAATGTGTAATACACTCTAATCTGCTAGATTTTCAAAGAATTTACTGGAAACACCATTTGGAGTATGAAACAAAGATACTTAACTTGATTTTACCTTTGGCATTAGAGCTCCAACAACAAAACAATTAAATATGTTGCTACAAGTTTTGATAAATATTTAAAATAAATGATTTTAATTTCCATATAAAAAGGGGAATGCATCTTCTAGAACTGGACATAACTCTTCTCAACATTAAGTCAACATAAAGTCTAAAACATTTAGTGCATCTGACATATTCCTTGTGATTTGCTGGGTGATAAATGAATCCAAACCATCCTTTATTAAGCTGTAAGCTGCCTGAGTGAACTAGTTGAGAAGCTGAAAATGCATGAGTACGGAAGTTCATACCGAGGATAATGTTAGGAGACAAGCACTTAAGTCCTAATTATATGACTAATTAGCTCTGTCACTTTAAGGATGAACAGTTACATTATGGTAGTTTTATATGCTTAAATATACAATATGTAATTTAAGCTTGATGAGATTCAGCCAAATCTTGAAGTTTTATTCATAGTAGAAGTGTTCTCCAGTAAAATAGAGATGGATAAATAACTTTGAACTGTGTGGCATAGAAGGATATTAAGAAGTTTATAGAGTGAAGAAAATTGACACTTCACATATTGAAATGAGGAAAAGAAACAGCATCCAATGAGATGGTGTCTGTAGAAATAGTCCATTGAAACCAGAACATATGGAGATAATGTGTGCCACATTCAAAGTGGTGCCAGGTTTTTTTGTTTGTTTGTTTGTTTGTTTGTTTGTTTGTTTGTTTTGTTTTGTTTTGTGTGTGTGTGTATGGTTTGTTGAATGCATTTGGATGGGGTTTAGAGGGAAAAAGAATACAACTGCACCCCCCACCCCTTCACCTTGGCTGAGAGACTCTCCAAGAGAGCAGATGCTTCTGAGCTTCAAGCCATGAATCATTGTCAGGGGATCTCCTCAAGCTGCCTTTAGCAAGAAGAGTTGACAAGCCTGAAAGGGCAATGTTTTTATTACCGTGGGTGTCAGTCACATAGATGCCCTTGCTACTGAGGTTGGAGCTGTTGTTAATAAAGTTCCACAGCTTGGAAAGGAAATAGCAAGTCAGCAAGTAATTTCAACCTAAAGACTGATGAAGGATTCAAGGTTTTAATATCTCTTAAATGCTCATCAGTGAAGGGGGGGGGCAGAAAAGCAACCATTTCTCCTTCTTTGTCTAGTTCTGTCTGATTTCAAGCAAACTGATAGATGGACATTACAAGTATCTTCATACCTTAGCAAACTATTTTTTCAAAGCAATCATTGGTGCTTATAGCATGTGATCTTAATTTTTTAATTTATTTATTATAAGGTGGGAGATAATTAAGTTGGTGTTTGATCGGGATTATAAGGCTTCTGGTGTTGGTTTGTAAATAGTCCTGCATGCTATTTGAAGGAATCACACTAATATGACTCTTTCAGCATCTTGGGTTTGTGAACTCTGTGGATTATAGTAGCTCTCTCCTGGGAAAAGTCTGGTATATATTTGTTGTGTTTATTTAAAAGTCTTCCAGGAGTTTTATTTACTTATTAGGTAGCATCACTTTTAATACCTTTAGTTAAAATTATGTCCCAACATAACTTGGTAAGTTTTTGACTGAGTTAGTATAAAGCACTATATATTTATACATTTTAAAATGCATTAGCATGCACATCAGTATAATGCTGTAATAGCGTGAGGAGGAAAGGAAAGTTTTAGTTATCTTTTTACTTTATCTACCATGTAGTGGTGAATGCTTAATGCAATTATTGTTAGCATTCTGCTTGAACTACTAGATGACTAATTCTGCCATTTTCATTTAAATGTCCAGATTATGTACTCTAGGAAAAATAATACAATGTGTTACTATGTCATAAGTTTCTAGAAAGGGCTTGCTTGCCATTGGATTTTTTGGTAGAAACATTGTATAATTTTCCCACACTTCAGTTTGGATTGAAGATGCTGACATGAAATTAGCTCCCTCAGACATGTTCTATATGACATTATTTCTGATAACAATCTGTGAAAGAAGTTTCCAATTATTATTAGTTTAAATCTCTTGTACATGGTGCTGCTTTTGGAAATCCATAGCAATTTTTATGACAGTATAGTTAATATGACTTTGATAATATATTTATCCTCTGTTTATTTAATGCATTTACCAAGCAAGCAAGCAAGCAAGCAAGCAAGCAAGCAAGCAAGCAAGCAAGCAAGCAAGCAAGCAAGCAAGCAAGCAAATAACTACTCTTGTATAACTCAACTCTCTGTTCTTTACTTATGGAGAAGCACACCTTGCTCAGTACTCCCATGTAACTCAGTTTAGGATTTCTATATTTGATGCTACTTATGCTCTTTTAAAAAATGCTTAGCCTCAGTGATGTTTGGTAAGTTATTGTTCCTTAATAACTCTTGCAGGAATTACCAATTTTAAAAGTATGGAGACTCCCAAGACCACGCCTCTACACAGTATACACACTATATATTCCTACATAACCTGTGTGATATACGTACCGCTGTTAGAGAGTTTACATTTGTTTATTGAAATGATTCCAATGCATTTATGCAATTTATGCCACCTGCTCCTTTTTCTGGCTCTTGATTCTGTGAAGAGTGTGAGGATATACACTGTATACAAGATGTGAAATATAAGTCATTCTAATTATGGGTGCTTGGCATTCTCTTACATTGATATTTGCTAGAATAATTTTCATCTATCTTTTTTTACATAATGATAGAAGTGTTTCCTTTGGTTTATAGATCTGCATGTGTGGAAGAATTTTTATGTGATGTCTCATTCTTTCTTTTCAAATGAGGACACAGCCATAAGGAAGATAGAAGTTGTAACTGCCAAGATAGGCTTTCTTTCCAGCAGGTTTTGTCCCTCTTGCTAATTCTAAGCCTGAGTCTAGCAGTACTCCTTCCTGATGAACAGGTTGTCTGAGGGAACTCATAAATATTGTCAGGTTTTAAGTTGTCATCATCCACATACTGATATTGCGACACCATTCAACCTTCTCAGTACCTCATGGAAAGGAAAAATGACTAGTGAGGCCATTTCCCCTACCTCAACTTCTACACTGAATCAGTTCTTTTACTGTTCTGAATTATACTTTATAAATCATCTCTAGCTGTCTCTTTGATTTCAATTTTGTCTCTGTCACCTGTTAACTCTATGGCTTTGTCAAGTTCTTTCATTTATTATTATAACACTAATATTTGCTAGAAATATGAACATCATGCGGAGGTGAAGTATAGTTCTTTGAAAATTCAGTAAGATAATTATAGTACTATCAAGTGTGAAACAGGGAAACTTTTGGGAATACTTTATTATTTTGAGGTTAGTAGAGAGTTTTACTCATTTTCATAACTGTTTGCTTATCTCATTTTCTAAAACATAGTTTTATGATTCTCTTTATTTATTGCACTCTGTTCTCTCTTACAATTCTTTCTTTCTCCTTTTAAAATTGAAAATATATTCTTCTTTCATACAATACACTGTGACTTCAGTTTCCCCTCCCCCTACTCCTCCCAGTTGCTTTCCCTCTTCTCCTCCTCCTCCATCTTCTTTCAAAATAAAATAGGCTTCCAAGAAACAACAACCAAGGACAACAAAACAAACTATAAAAAGACAAGTCAAAAGCCCCCACATGGAGGCTAGCCAAGGCAACCCAACAGAGGGAAAAGAGTCTCAGGATCAGGCAAAGGACGCAGAGACACACCTTCTGGTTGTTGGTTTCTCAACTTAAAAATCATTTGTTCCTCTTTTATAAGCAATAATATGTAGTATATACAAGATGCTCTTTTAAAATTGCAGATGAGGTAATAGACATAGTTCAAAAGTAGAGCATTTGTATAGTATATACAAGGGCCATTTTGATCCACAGCACTGGAAACAAATAAACAAAAGTCTCAGCACAGCTTTCATACTAACATATAAGAGGGTATATATTTGAATCCTTATGACAATTCTCTATGAACTGGAGTTCCCCTACACACAGAATAATGAACTAAAAGTTATCTCAAATGTCTGGCCTTTTGCCAACCAACAGCCAGAATGAAAGCACAAGAATACCAGGTCTTGAGAATAGAATAAAATCTCTTTCTATTCTTATTTGAATTTTCCTATTTGCACATTTTCTGATGTTGAGATACCATAATTATATGTTTTTTATGTCTCTGTATCTTTACACATGCTCTTCCAGCTGTCTGAAATGTTAAAGAAATTGGGTTCTATAGCTGTCCTTCATCCAGCTGTTGGATTGCTGAGTGGTGTTGATCATCCTTCTGTGTCACAGATACCTCCATTAAAGCATTGCCAACACTGTATCTAACTTTTCTTCAGTCTTTCCCTCCATTCCTCCATCCTCCCTCTCTCCTTTTTCTTCTAACCTTATGCAATGACTTTTGTTATTCTGCCATCAGCTGAGTCAGTATCAGATTCAATACCTGATGAAATTTTTGTTAAACATTTTAATGAATGAGAATCATCATGAAGAAGGGTGTATTTCCTAAAGTCTTAAACAACATTACCAATAAAATACTTTATGCTAGGTAACTACTATTCAAGTACCTTTGAATTAAATAGTTTTTATTCCTGCTTATATTTTGGCAATTAAAAATGTGAGTGGTGCTTTTGCCCATAACATAGGTTAAAACCAGGAAGTGGATCTTTAAGCTCTACTATTTTCAGAGAACCAGCAATCTGAGAAAACAGCCTATTATTCTACCAAAGACATATCTTTTATGTCATCTTTAACAAACATATTTCTTAATGAAACAGACTGAGGCAGTCACACATTTGAAGGTTTTGCCTCAGGTAGTCAGTCTTGTCTTTGAGGTTTAAATTGGTAATTTTCTTCTTACCCTCTCCTTTTTGTAGTAGGGAAGGAGATCACAAATACCAAGGCTCATATAACTCCAATGCTAGTTGCCATCTAGTTTAAAGGTTACTGAAGGCAACCAAGCCATTCTGTCTCTGTCTCTGTCTCTGTCTCTGTCTCTGTTTCTGTTTCTGTCTCTGTCTCTCTCTGTCTCTGTCTCTCTCTGTCTCTGTCTCTCTCCCTCTCCCTCTCCCTCTCCCTCTCCCTCTCCCTCTCCCTCTCTCTCTCTCTCTCTCTCTCTCTCTCTCTCTCTCTCTCTCTCTGTGTGTGTGTGTGTACATTCCTTCCTACAGAAACAGTACAAATATGTTTTTATAATGCAATTCAATGTTCCTATAATTATACCCCTATCAAAACAGAATTAGAATCACTCAGCTAAAAGTCCCAGATATGGTCAAATTATTGATTTCTTATGAGGGGTTGAGGATTAAAGTCACTTTCTCTTGTCATTTGACTTATCTTATTTTTCCACATTTCCTAAGGTATTTTAGATATGATAACTTCAGAGCCATAATTCATAATTATTTAACTATATGAAGTGTACTTGCTGTTCTTTGAAAAGGTTAGTGCTATCATAGGATGTGTAAATCTTCTTTGATGAGAAAAATGACAAGCAAAATTGTGATCCAAGTCAAGGTTTTATGAAACATTGGCTTGGATGTGCAATCTTTTGAGGTAATTTTAGCTTAATCCCTCATTAGAAATTCAGTCCTTATTTATGTATGATTATCAAACTGATAATATTTAGTGTCATTGATGAATGGACTTATGGAAATAAGGACAAGTTTAGAATTTTCTTCTCTTTTGAATCACTGAATATTTTACATTTCACATTACTGTTTTATAGACTTTCAATGACTAGATAAATAGGGTATCAGGTTTTACATTTATGAAACCATAAATAAATGAACAGAGATGTGTCCATGCTGCCTAAAAATGAAGTGTAAATTGAGATATAACCACAGGAAATGTAGAAGCAAAATATCCTGCATAACTGCAAACCCTTTCAGTTGTTCAAGGACAATCGAACTTGCTCAAGTCACAGGCTTTGTGTCTGTTTTGACAGGAATAGAACCCCACATTTAAAACAGGAAAATTATCTGGAAAGTTTGATATCTATTTCGAAAATGGCATATTTCCTAATCAGAAGCACTAGACTTTACATGTCTGAACACCAAGATGCTCATCCTTTCATACATTCTTTTCTGGGTAACCTTTTAAGGCTCTTTAAATCCCAGACTTTTTGTGATGGAATAGCACATTACACACTACTATTTAGCCAATCAGAACTTCTGGATGCTCTGGTTTATATAACAGAGTCCTCAGTGTTCTACATGATGGGAAATGTTCGTCTAACGTTGGCACAAGTCGTGCTACCCAATAAGCAGGAGGAATTTAAGGACTCTTGTCAGTATATTGTTTAAGAGAGACTTAAAGGAGACCAGAGAACAATGGGAATACTTTGGGCTTTGCAGTCAAATCTCTTTGGGTTATGCTCCCATAACTAGTTCCAAGTTTCTGTCTGCTTAGCTCTATTTTCTCTCAGCCTTACTGACCTCTCTTCTGGCTGACTGTAGTTAGATAGGTGAGGGGGTTTGGAAGACCTGCAAGCTCCTTTATTTCTGCTAAGGATACTGACAAACATTTTTCCTGTAGGTCAAGCTGAAGCAACCTTCTGAGGGA
This sequence comes from Mus caroli, assembly GCF_978045245.1. Lineage (NCBI taxonomy): Eukaryota > Metazoa > Chordata > Mammalia > Rodentia > Muridae > Mus > Mus caroli. The sequence goes on from NW_028227257.1 coordinate 79,913,672, forward strand.
ACTCTGCTTGAAGACATTCCTAAACTAACTTTATTCACAACCATCTCTCACTTATTCTCATTTATTGATTCTGAGTCCATCTCTTTAATCAGCCATTTCCTTATCAATGCCCACTTTGGTACCATCTGACTTATGAAGAAAGAGACTACCACAGTTCCTAGTGAGAATCTGCAACAACAGATATAGGATATGTGTCAAATTACAATAGGCCAAAACCCACTATTATCATTATTATTATTTATTATTATTATTATCTTATTTAGTCTAGTTGATGATATGTTTCTGCCTTTATTTTTACTCTGCTAAACTCTACTCACATTTTAGATATTAAACTTCTAACATCCCCCACTTTTACTTCTTTTCAGTCAGGAAATGTACTTTCATAGTAAACCATAGACATTCTTACCTAGGGATCTTCTGAGCCTACTTCCTTTCCCATATGTACATGAAAATTTGATCTGTCAGGTTTAGATTTTAAGATTTTTAAGTTACTGTTTTACCATGTTACATGCTGGACAGTGCTTAAGAGCATAGCTACTTAATACTTCTTTAAGTGGACTTAGGACCCATTCGATAATGATACTCTTCCTAGTACTATAAATGTAGTTAACTATTCACTGTTGCGGGATTTATGGTTATTGGAAGAGAGTCTATGATTTATAATTTTCTAAACCAGCATAATTTCTACCAGCAGTCTATACACATATTTTTTCTTAAATCCAGAGGTATGTGTGCAATAGACAGAAATCATATATGAAATCACAAGCAATCAAAATTCAGAGTTTTAAAGCCAATGAGTACATCTATAAGGCACTCCTAAATATATGGCCCAGGGGGGCACTGTAGAAGAAGGAGTAGAAAATTTGTAAGGATAAGTCAGTGTGTTTGTTGTGAAATATTTGTCTCATGTACAACAATGAAGCATCACCAACATGACTGCTCAAAAGTGAGTTGAGCAAGAACATGCCAATGGACATGCCGAAGTGGACAAGGAAAACTCTACTGCTGCCTCAACCCTACACAAAGGCAACTGAGAAAATCTGGGAGCAAGAGAAGGGGTACTTTCCTGAGAAGAAAACATTAATTGGTTATCTGGTGCTAAGTAGTCAGACCTGGAAGCCTGCATATAGGCATTTTATATGTATTGAACATGTTATATTTAGGAATATACTTGCATGTACATATACATTTATGCATACAGTAAAACTTAGTGAAAAAAAGATGACATACATTTGAAACAGAACAGGCAGGGTTTTATAGAAGGCTTTGGAGGGAGAAAATAAAAGGAGAAATTGTGTAATTATATTATAATATCAAACATAATCACTAATAAGGTAAGAAATGTAAATACTTCTGATATAAGGAATTTATTATAGCTGTAATCTTTTAACCAAATGAAACTTAGGATAAGAAATGGCATAAAGTTGTTGATCAAACAGCAGTTTTTATAGCTTTTTGTAACTATTGTATTTTGTTCCATTCCAAAATCCCAATAGTCTCTTACATTCACATTTTGATGAGATTCTCCCAGACAAACTGTGGTTCTATTATGAAAGGTTAGTCCCTCTGCAGTGTGTTTATTGACAGGCCTAAAGCAAGTCAGGGTAGCTCCTAAACACATTTCTAGGTCCCCGAGGTCTTGTTCAGTTAGTTATTGTTTTAAGGGCCATATCAAGAAAACATTTCACCTGTCCCAGCAAGCATAGTAGTGATTCTGTGATGCTAGGAAGGGTAGACTGAGCAAATGCTGAGCAATTATTAGGAGGAAAAGAGTTACCTTTGCTATGTTCCTTTACTTGACATTTTTATAAACAAAGATTGAAAATTATAATATTGAAGGTTTTTTTAAAAAATAAGTGTTAATAACGTTCTTGAAGATTTAAACACCATAAAAACATAATAGACAATTATCTACAGAATAGTTTGGATTGTTTTATTTAAAGATTCAGAATTGACAAGAGTTAATTTTTATGCCTCTCATTCTGTTACTTTAAATTTATCAACCTGACCATTTGAATAATCTTGAGGTGAGACATGAGTTATTATCATTTTTATTTGTTTGGATTCTTTTACACTGGTTTGTATTTTCTTAATTCTTTTTGCCTTTCAATTTAAAGATGGAAAGACTTTTCTTTCTTTCAATAAGTGAATAAATTATAAATAGCAACTGCGGCCATTTTCACAATATCAGCATATGATTCTAGCAGGACCTACACATTTTGGAACAATTTTATATGAGTGACTTTTATTTGCCTCTGGGTTTTCAGGTTGTTCTCTTTTTCAGTTTGCTGTGAGTGCCCTTGGACTATACTCCTGGGGTTCACAAGTGCACAGGTTAAAATGCTTTTGAATGCAGGCTATCCCCTAGACCTCTAGTTGAGGACACTCACTGAACTACCAGCAGGGATCTGTGAAAGCTGAAATTTCTCAAGACTTCTTTAAGCGTTTACTTCTTAAATGCTTCCTCTACAGGATAAGAACAAACACATCAAAAGATGACAGTACTTATCCACTGTGCATTTTTTTTTTATCATTTGGCATTATAATGTGTCGTCCTTTGTCATACTGTGTACTTTCTGAGAATCCAAAATAACAAAAAAAAATATGTGCATATTGTGTATACACACGCACGCACACACATACACACACACACACACACACACACACACAAACTTACAACCATAATTCTCTTGATAATATAAGGATGTCCTCCAATACAACTTCTTCTTTTTTTTTTTTTTCTTTGGTTTTTCAAGACAGGGTTTCTCTGTTCCAGCCCTGGCTGTCCTGGAACCTTATTCTGTAGAACAGGCTGGCCTCAAAATCAGAAATCTGCCTGCCCCTGCCTCTGCCTCCCAAGTTCTGGGTGTGAGCCACCACTTCCCGGCTAATACAATGTCTTAAAGTCTATTCACTGCTATGAATTTTAAGAGGAAAAAAATTATTCAATTTGGAGATGATTTAATGTTGTTGAGCAACTGACTTACATGTTAGTTTTAATAATTCTCAACAAATAATAACCATAGCATCAAACCAATGTTATTTTCCTTTAGATTTTGCCCTTAGAAATTGATGTACCCACTGGAGAATCTGAGAAGCTGAAGCTATACTAGTACAGGTTTTCTAGGGAACTTCTTTGGTTCTGTATACCCTGTGCATGGTGATTTCAGTATAGCTGAGGTTAAGGAACACATGTAACTCGTCTTGACATAGAGACAGCAGGATATCATATAACTTTCATGTGGCCTCCTATCAGGAGGCATGCCACTGCATCCTCATTATTAAAAATTCAAGTAGTAAATACATACGATATTCTTCCTTAGAAAATTAAGAAATTCAGCATATGTGACAGCATAGTCTAAGGGTAAAATAAGCCAGCCAAAGAATAATGAACAATGCAAAACTGAACTAAGCTGTAGAATCTAAAATATTCCAACTGCTACAAGCAGAGGAGACAATGGTGACAGCTAGGGATTTGGATGAGAGGCAGGGAGTGTCTTTTCAGCCATTAGACTGAATAGCTTGGATATCTACTACACATCCTCAAGTTTTCAGTAAATAATTCTGTTTATGATGTGACTGGGAATCAGGTAAGTCATAAGAATATAGAAGAAAAAGTAGTTAGGTTTTGAGTTTTCTCCATTAGCCAGTAAGATATTATCAAGAAAGACAGCCATTTCCTGGTCCAGTATGAGTGTAATAGCTAATTTAAAAGAACAAAGGCAGGGGCCAGCATATTTGGTATGATCTTCTGGGGTCTTAGGTTTTGTTACCGTCCTTACCTTATTTACCTGAGCTTTTAGTTGGCTTTCCATTCAGTCAGAACATGCATTCTCTTGATGCTGAGTAGACTTTTCACAAACCTAGCACTCAGTAACACCTGAATAAAAAGTGAAGGAGAAGGAGATTTATTTTATCTGGAAGGACTCTGAAGTCACATCAGAGCCACATCATTCATTATGATGTCTAATGTGAGCTCCAAAGAGCTCAAGGAGGAGGACAGAGAACAAGAGGATTCATCACTAGCAGCTTTAACATATTTTGTGTCCATGAGGAAAAAGAAGAAACATTTTCAACTGGAAAGTAAATTAGGACTAACAGAATGCTATCAAACCTGTAACCAAGAACTGCATGTTTTTGCAACACTCTGTAGGGTGCAAAAAGGTTGATTTCTATGCATCAGTAACAATGTATTGATTCTGCCATTTCAGTCTAATACATACTATGTCTACTTTTCAAGTAATGATCTAGGAACTTTACATCTTTGAAACATTAGCTGAGTTACCTATTACTGTCTGTTGCATCAAAAATATAAATACATGAAGTCTCATACCCAAGAGAGCAAGTGTGATGCTGTATATTGTCAATTGACAGAATCTAGAATCACTTAGGAGATAACATTTGATATGTCTGTGATTAATTACAATGTCTACTGCGGATTATCTATACTAGCTGCAGGAAGAAATGAGGAAGCTGAGTCAGTACAAGCATCCATCACTGTTTGCCTCCTAACTGTGGATGCATTGTAACCTGGCCTCCCCATGCCTCTGCTACCGTGACATACCTGCTATGATAGACTGACAGCCAGAATATGCTTCTTTCTTCAGAGTTGTTTTTGTCAGTTGTTTTTTCTCCACAGCAACAAGGCAAGTAATTAATACAGCAATCATTTAGCATTCCAATGCTCCTCTGTTTCCAAACTGATGGTTAGATGCATAGGTATCCTATGTATCTTTATGTTTGAAACTTACTGTTTGTGGGAAGAGAACAGTCTTGGGGTGTATACTTTTCCCAATAGCCTCTGCTTTAAAACTTCACTTAGATCTTTTGTGTACATGTTACAGTTTTCAGTTCTGTGTTTCTATTTTTCTGAATGAAAACATGTTTTTTCGCATTTACATGGGCCTCTAGTGGCATGTTTGGTTCTTTGACTTCTATGTGTTCATTTTATGCTGGTCAAGTTTGTTTGGTTTTGTTTCATTTTGTTTTACTTCACTATTATTCTTTAGATGCCTATTTGTTTCCTAGCAAAAGGTAGAAATGTTCTGAATTTGGATGGGAGGAGACATAGGGAGGATCTGGAAGTAGTTAGGGGAGGGGAAACTCTAATCAGAATGTAAATATACAAAAGCCACTATCCAATAAAAGGAAAATAGAAAAAAAGAGAAGGAAAAACAACAAAAATAAAACTTATTTTAGGATGTCACATGGATGATATTAGTTGCTAATAGGTGACTTTTTAATAGAAATATTGTTTTCCTAACATGAACATCAAAATGCTGGGATTCCTAGCCTTTGGATTCTGAGACTAAAATGAATGGCTACCTATGGTTTATCTGCTTTCATCTTCCCAAGTTCTCAGCCTTTCACCCTTGCTCTGATCCATATTGCCAGTACTTCTAGATCTTGGAGACTGCCTGTGTGGATGCTTTCAGTTTGTATCATTACTTGCAGAGATAGATTTCTTTAGTAAATATCCTCATAATCTATACATCATCTGTATTTTAGATATTCTTTATCATTATCTATCTATCTCATCTATCTACCTATTCCTTATCTATAATGTATCCATCAACTAGTCTCCCTATCTGTTACTATATCGGCAATCTGCTGAGACCTAGCAATTGATTACACCATTACCCACCAGCACCACCAGGAACAACAAGTGTGTGTTGCTTAATAAAAGGACCCATCTGCCATTCTAGATTTCTCTTTTTCTCTGTCTTGGGTGTCCCTTTTCTCATTTTAAGCATGGAACCTCTTAGTCTCCCTTTTTGTTCTGCTTTTATTTGCCCTCATAGCTGTGCCCCCATCTGTCTGCTTGTCTACGTACATACTCTTCAACCTTGATCCCTTCTCAGGTATTTATTCCTCTCTATTCCCCTAAAAAGTCTGTTCCACACCAGGTCTGTTGCATGGCATAAATTACTCAAGGGCACTACTTGGCATGGGCCCCCAAATGTACCCTCTGGCTGCATTATATTTTATAATATTAGCCTCTTTCATTTATCCTCTATTTGTTTACCCACCCACTGTCATCTACCCATCTATCTAGCCATCTGAACATCTACCTTATTAGTTCTGTGCTTATGGAGAAACCACACACACACACACACACACACACACACACACTGATAAAAGTTTATTTTAAACACTCTAAAAAACAATTGCTTCCCCTTATGACACTGAATTATAAAATATAAACTGTTAAAATTATGAGCAGAGTAGACAGTAGAAATCAAATAGGAGAAGAAAATATCAGTCAAAAAAATACTGAAGCCTCTTGATCTTACAGCACAGACCACTGCTATTCTGTTTAGGAATTTTTCCCCTGTGCCAATATCTTCTAGGGTTTTCCCCACTTTCTCCTCTATAAATTTCAGTGTCTCTGGTTTTATGTGGAGGTCTTTGATCCACTTAGGCTTGAGCTTTGTACAAGGAGATAGGAATGGATCAATTCTCATTCTTCTACATGAAAACTGACAGTTGTGCCAGCACCATTTGTTGAAAATGCTGTCTTTTTATCTACTAGATGGTTTTACCTCCCTTGTCAAAGATCAAGTGACCATAGGTGTGTGGGTTCATTTATGGGTCTTCAATTGTATTCCATTGTCTTTCCCTATACCAGCACCATGCAGTTTTTATCACAATTGCTCTGTAGCACAGCTTGAGGTTAGGCATGGTGATTCCCCCAGAGGTTCTTTTATTGTTGAGAACAGTTTTTACTATCCTAGTTTTTTTTTGTTATTCCAGATGAATTTGCAAATTGCCCTTTTTAACTCAGTGAAGAATTGAGTTGGAATTTTGATGGGGATTGCATTAAATCTGTACATTGCTTTCGGCAGGATAGTCATTTTTACTATATTAATCCTGACAATCCATGAGCATAGGAGATCTTTACATCTTCTGAGATCTTCTTCAATTTTTTTCAGAAATTCAAATAACCCCATTAAAAATGGGGTACATAGCTAAACAAAGAATTCTCATCTGAGGAATATCAAAGGGCTAAGAAGCACTCGAAAAAATGTTCAACATCCTTAATCATCAGAGAAATGCAAATCAAAACAATCCTGAGATTCCACCACACACCAGTCAGAATGGCTAGGATCAAAAATTCAGGTGACAGCAGATGCTGGCAAGGGTGTGGAGAAAGAGGTACATTCCTCCATTGCTGGTGGGATTGCAAGCTGGTACAACATCTCTGGAAATCAGTCTGGTGGTTCCTCAGAAAACTGGACATAGTACTACTGCTAGATCCAGCAATACCTGTCTTGGGCATATACCCACAAGATATTCCAACTGGTAATAAGGGCACATGCTCCACTATGTTCATAGCAGCCCTATTTATAATAGCCAAAAGCTGGAAAGAACCCAGATGTCCCTAAACAGAAGAATGGATACAGAAAATGTGGTACATTTACACAATGGAGTACTACTCAGCTATTAAAAACAATGCTCTTTTCCCCTGTGCCAATATCTTCTAGGGTGGAATCTCAGGGTTGTTTTGATTTGCATTTCTCTGATGATTAAGGATGTTGAACATTTATGAAATCCTTGGGTGAACACATGTGTTTGGAGGATATCATCCTGAGTGAAGTAACCCAATTACAAAAGAAGTCACTTGATATGCACTCACTGATAAGTGGATATTAGCCCAGAAACCTAGAATAGCCAAGATAAAACTCCCAAAACACAAGAAAATCAAGAAGGAAGACCAACGCGTGGATACTTCATTCCTCCCTAGAATACGGAATGAAATATCCAGGGAAGGAGTTTCAGAGACAAAGCTTGGAGCTAAGATGAAAGGATGGACCATCCAGAGACTCCCCCACCAGGGGGTCCATCCCATAATCAGCCACCAAATGCAGACAGTATTGCATAAGCCAGCCAGATTTTGCTGAAGGGACCCTGATATAGCTGACTCCTATGAGGCTTTGCCAGTGCCTGGCAAATACAGAAGTGGATGCTCACAATCATCTATAGGATGGAACACAGGGCCCCCAATTTAGGAGCTAGAGAAAGTACCCAAGAGCTGAAGGAGTCTGCAACCCTACAGGTGGAACAACAATAAGAACTAATCAGTAACCCCAGAGCTCATGTCTCTAGCTGCATATGTAGCAGAAGATGGCGTAGTTGGTCATCATTGGGAAGAGAGACCCCTTGGTCTAGCAAACATTATATGCCCCAGTATAGGGGAATGCCAGGGCCAAGAAGTGGGAGTGAGTGGGTAGTGGAGCAGGGCGGGGGGGGGGTCTATAGGGGACTTTTGGGATAGCATTTGAAATGTAAATGAAGAAAATATCTAATAAAAAAATTGGGGTGCGGGGAAGAAAACACTGAAGCCAAATTACTGAGCTATTTCCCAGCTTAACAATAGATAGACAACTATAGATACATTAAATTAATGTAATAAACACATTAATGTAATGAATGTAATGTAATAATACATTACATTAATTTAATGTATTATTTCTCAAGAAAGAGTTTTCACTATTGGGTTTGAAGCTAATTTGATGCAATTGATATCTTCTGAGGTTTGTCAAATTGTAAACAGTTTCCTGTAGATAGTTATTAATGTATATAATTCTAACGTGTGTTCCCATCATACAATGGACCAATATAAGGTGTTTAATGATATTTGTTCATTCTTTGAAACAGTCTAATTTTCCCATTTACTTCTATTTTTTGTTTTAGTTTTTCCAAGGACAAGGGCTTAAGAACAAGATTGTCCTGGAACTCAATATACAGCCCAATAGCTTGTACTTCCTTGCCGAAACATTAAGTTTCCTTTAATTACTCTGGTCATTTGATATCTATTACAAATTCTCTAAGTGTCAAGAAGTGTATACTTATGATAGAAAATACAAGTCATTAGGTATTTTGTAGAACCAAACAAATTAAAATTTGTTTATGGTAAATGAAATATGTGTACTGAGAGTTAGAAATCCAGAGATGAAAAAAAGAAAAAAGAAAAATACCAAGAGACAAGACACACACACACACACTATTGGTTGTTATTCATAACACACTGTCTTGTTTCATAAGGATTAGTCTATTTTCATGGGGTCTGTAAGAACAACTTAATTTCCTGAGCTTAGTGCCAACTTCAGATCAGATAAAGAAGTCTTCAAGTTTTCATGGAAAAGGCCATGCATAGGCTTTTTGGGTATTTTCTATAAATACACAATGATTAATCAGAGGGTGAAGTTAGAGCCTAGTTACTTTCAGATGATGTTATTGTCTGTTTAAATAAATAGCTTCAAAGACTGGTTCCATCAGAACCTCCTTGGCCTTCCTGCCTAGTACCACTGTCATTAAAGAACAGTACCTAGTTCTTGAAAGAGTAGCTAGGCCAGGAGGCTCCTGCTGGGAACAATCTTGCACCAAGGCAGTGTTTATTGGTTTCTCTTTATGATCTGTATTAAAAGGCCAGCAGCTAGAAAATAGATTTCTTTTCTTTGCCTTATTGCTGTGCTGATGAACAACTTGAAGCTGTGTGACTGGCATCCATGGAAACCAAAGTTTGGTTCAATCCAGAGAAATGTCAGAAAATATTGGTTGTGTATTGAAAGGCACTGACATTTTTTTTTTTTTATTTTGTCAGGTTATGGCCTGACTTAAAGGAAAGGAATTAGAAAAACTTAATTACCAAAGTATAAATACATTTCTTTTTTTAACTGTGAATATTGCTGAGGCAAGAGAAATAATCCTTGAACTATTTCCAATATTGCTGACCTTATCATTAAGTTTATTTATAGTTGTTATTCAGATATGGAAGTGAGACAAGCTTTAAATTAAGTGTCTCAGTTGTTAAATGGAGGTTTTAATTTCTGGATAAAATTCAATATTAACCATAGGCATGAGATTTAAATGTCTAGCTACTCTAATTACAATTGGAGAGTAAGCAAACTCACAATGATATGATAAAATCTTTGAGCTAAATTCACAGATGACATCTAAACTTATACCATGATATTAGAGAAAGATTTATATTGTAGTCATGGTTACATGTTATCTTTTTCTCATAAATGTCATAATCATATTTTTCTTTACATGATATTTAGCACTCAAAATTCCTAATTTTTAATTTCTTCCTGTTTCTTTTCTGTAGTTGAGCCTTGAGAGTTTGGGAAGGGCAAGGGTAGTTATTTCTGACTGAAGGTAGGAGACAGAAAAGTCATACACTCTTTTTGTTTGTTTGTTTGTTTGTTTTGTTTCTGTTTTTTTGGTTTTTTTCAAGACAGGGTTTCTCTGTATAGCCCTGGCTGTCCTCAAACTCACTTTGTAGACCAGGCTGGCCTTGAACTCAGAAATCTGCCTGCCTCTGTCTCCCAAGTGCTGGGCTTAAAGGAGTGCGCCAACATGCCTGGCTCGTCATGCACTCTTTGAAGTTCTTACATGTGTGTATGTCTTTGATGCCTTGTCCCTTTTATATAGTAGTATGTATGATAAACAGCTCAGTCATTGTCTGCTACCAATCTCTATACTGCTTTAAAATGTGGTTGAATGTCTCAGCAATTGTGATGTGTTAAATACACAAGATAAATGGCAATTAATAGGGAAATAGTTTTAAATGAACATTAGCATATTTAGGTAAGTGGCACCTTTTAACTTAGATATAATAGTTCTTATCAAAAGACAAAAGAAAAGAAACCAGATGAGACATAAAATTCACTCAGCAAGGTACTGCACAGACTAAGATGTTCAATTATCCTGAACATCACTTGTTTCCAGCCAGTTCCATAAGTTATCTTCTGTAATTATGCTACACAAGACTGCCACTACATACTAGAGGGGGCCCCCACCTCCTACATCCCGAGATTGAGGTTGCCTTCCCACAGTCAACTCTGTCTTCTTAAAGGCCCAACAAAAAGCTGAAAGAGTCAGATGCAGATATTTACACTCAACCAATGGATATAAGCTGGTGACCCTTGTGGTTGAATTAGGGAAAAGCTGGTAGACACTGAGGAGACAGGTGACCCTATATGAGGATCAGCAGTCTCAACTAACCTGGAACCCTGGAATCTCTCAGACACTGAGCCACCAACCAAGCAGCATACATTAGCTGATATCAGCCCCCCAACATATACAGCGAAGGATTACCAGGTCTGGACTCAGACAGAGATTTACCTAACCCTCGAGACTAGGGGCCCCAAGGAGTGGGGAGGTCTGGTGTGGTGAGAGAGGGCTGGGTACATCCTCTTGGAGATGGGGTGGGGGGAGGAGGTATGGGATGTGTAATTGTCAGAAGGTGGACCAGGAGGGGGATAAAGTCTATACTAAAGAATAATAATAATCATAATAGCAGTAAAATGATTTCACTACAGTTTTGGTTGATCATCACATTTGCTTTTCCTACTTTGATAATATTGTGTTAGAGAGTTTTTTATGGCAAAAGCTTGATGGCACATTGATGTCAGTATTCATCAGAGAATTCAGAACTATATAAGAGGTCATGAACCAAAGGAGCTCGTGAAGTTAGACTTTAGGAACATGTTCCCAAGCACTGAGAGACACCCGGTGCACTATTTTAGTTTGCATTATTTTATTTTGAGATTAGTGTCAGGTAGCCTACCTTTGTCTTGAACTTCCTAATTGTTTGAGGCTGGCTTTGAACTTCTGATACTCCTGTTTCACCTGCTGAATGCTGGAATTACAGACAGTTCATCACAATATCCATTTCATGATGTGTTGGGAACAGAAGCCATGGCTTCAAACATGCTAGGCAAGGATTTTTCCAACAGAGCTACATTTCCGGTCACTCATTGTGCTACTTTGTATCATCAATTTTTTGATCATGCAGATCTATCCCTAGATAATAAATGCATCAAGTTATACCCATGGGTAGGAGGGTGCCCTCTCAGAGACAAAGGGGGCCAACAACAACTTAACATGTATATAGGTTTTGAAGGGAATTAAATGAATGTGGTTTTCATTCTTCTGGGGCTTATTTATTTTTTATTTGTGGCTTGGCTGGATGGTTTGTGTAAAGAAGATTTGAGATGGCACTCAATTCTAATCAAAAATGAGGTTTTGTAGTGGGACTAGAAATTACTAAGCCTACACCCCCTCCCTAACCCCAATTCTGCTGCGTGGGAAGTTCTCTATCTCTCTCAAGGCAGATCCCCTGGTATCCCAGGAAGATGCTGTCAGCTGTCAGACTAGGACCCCTGTGAACATCTGGCAAAAGATGTGTTTAGCACTAGGGTACCTGGCAGCTGGCAAGGCTTAGCAGCCAGAGAACCAGGATGATACTTCAGTTTTGACCTGTGATAGCAAGAGTAGGTGGCTTCCTTTTCCCTCCCAGGGGGAGAACTAATTATTCACTTGCAGTCCAGAGGACTGGGGTTCAGGAACCAGGTATAAGAACCTACCCTTGTCCCGACCTCAAGATGGTGCTACCTAAGAAAGAAAGCCTTCCCACACCCTTTGATAGCCCAGTCAGTGGTCAGACTTGGAGGACGACCCAACTGAAGGGTGTAACTATGAGATAAAAATGTCTTGGTTGTGCCTCTTTGTGGCTTAGCTTTGTATTCAAATATGAAACAAAAAGGAAAGGAAATAAACTTGAAACATATTTGTCATCTCTTAGAATAAAGCAAAAAAAAAAAACCCATAAATACAACAATTTTTACAAATCAGGGGAAGTAACTATTGAACACAAAGTGAATGAAGGCTATAAACCCAGTAAATATCTGGTGCAGTGATGGATCTGGCAGAATATAGGCATAAGAACAGCTGATATGTACTTTTGGTTCATGACCTCACAATGAGGTGTGTCAAAGGAGCTCCAGTGCCTGGCAAATACAGAAGTGAATGCTCAGTCATCTATAAGATGGAACATAGGGCCCCCAGTGGAGAAGCTAGAGAAAGCACCCAAGGAGCTGAAGGGGTCTGCAACCCTATAGGTGGAAAAACAATATGAAGTAACCAGTACCCCCAGAGCTCATATCTCTAGCTGCATATGTAGCAGAAGATGACTTAGTAGGCCATCACTGAGAAGAGAGGGCCCTTGGTATTGCAAATTTTATATGCCCCAGTACAGGGGAATGTCAGGGCCAAGAAGCAGGAGTGGGTGGTTAGGGGAGCAGGGTGGGGGGAGGGTATAGGGAACTTTTGGGATAGTATTTGAAATGTATATAAAGAAAATATCTAATAAAAATATAAATTAAAAGAAAGTGCTTCAATTTTGGAGAAGGTACCATGAGGTGCTGAGAAGAAGGTATATCCTTTTGTTTTAGGGTAAAATGTTCTGTAGATATCTGCCAGATCCATTTGATCCATAACTTCTGTTAGTTTCACTGTGTCCCTGTTTAGTTTCTGTTTCCATGATCTGTCCATTGATGAAAGTGGTGTGTTGAAGTCTCCCACTATTATTGTATGAGGTGCAATGTGTGCTTTGAGATTTACTAAAGTTTCTTTAATGAGTGAGGCTGCCTTTGTATTTGGACCATAGATATTCAGGATTGATAGTTCCTCTTGGAGGATTTTACCTTTGATGAGTATGAAGTGCCCCTCCCTGTCTTTTTTGATGACTTTGGGTTGGAAGTCAATCTTATCAGATATTAGAATGGCTACTCCAGCTTGTTTCTTCATACCATTTGCTTGGAAAATTGTTTTCCAGCCTTTCATTCTGAGGTAGTGTCTATCTTTTTCTCTGAGATGAGTTTCCTGTAAGCAGCAAAATGTTGGGTCTTGTTTGTGTAGCCAGTTTGTTAGTCTATGTCTTTTTATCGGGGAGTTGAGTCCATTGATATTAAGAGATATTAAGGAAAAGTAATTGTTGTTTCCTGTTATTTTTGTTGTTAAAGTTGGCATTCTGTTCTTGTGGCTGTCTTCTTTTAGGTTTGTTGAGGGATTACCTTCTTGTTGTTTCTAGGGCGTGGTTCCCGTCCTTGTATTGGTTTTTTCCTGTTATTATCCTTTGAAGGGCTGGATTCGTGGAGAGATAATGTGTGAATTTGTTTTTGTCGTGGAATACTTTGGTTTCTCCATCTATGTTAATTGAGAGTTTGGCTGGGTATAGTAGCCTGGGCTGGAATTTGTGTTCTTTTAGTGTCTGTATAACATCTGTCCAGGATCTTCTGGCTTTCATAGTCTCTGGTGAAAAATCTGGTGTAATTCTGATAGGCTTGCCTTTATATGTTACTTGGCCTTTTTCTCTTACTGCTTTTATTATTCTATCTTTATTTAGTGCATTTGTTGTTCTGATTATTATGTGTTGGGAGGTATTTCTTTTCTGGTCCAGCCTATTTGGAGTTCTGTAGGCTTCTTGTATGTTCATGGGCATCTCTTTCTTTAGATTTGGGAAATTTTCTTCTATAATTTTGTTGAAGATGTTTACTGGTCCTTTGAAAGATACAATTTGCTAAACGCATGAAACTCAAGAAGAATGAAGACCAAAATGTGGACACTGTGCCCCTTCTTAGAATTGGGAACAAAACACCCATGGAAGGAGTTACAGAGACAAAGCTTGGAGCTGTGATGAAAGGATGGACCATCTAGAGACTGCCGTATCCAGGGATCCATCCCATAATCAGCTTCTAAACGTGGACACCATTGCATACACTAGCAAGATTTTGCTGAAAGGACCCAAAGATAGCTGTCTCTTGTGAGACTATGCAGGGGCCTAGCAAACACAGGAGTGGATGCTCACAGTCAGCTATTGGATGTATCACAGGGCTCCCAATCGAGAAGCTAGAGAAAGTACCCAAGGAGCTAAAGGGATCTGCAACCCTATAGTTGGAACAACATTATGAACTAACCAGTACCCCGGAGCTCTTGTCTCTAGCTGCATATGTATCGAAAGATGGCCTATTCGGCCATCACTGGAAAGAGAGGCCCATTGGACTTGCAAATTTTATATGCCCCAATATAGGGGAATGCCAGGGCCAAAAGAATGGGAATGGGTGGGTAGGGAAGTGGGGGGCGCTATGGGGGACTTTTGGGATAGCATTGGAAATGTAATTGAGGAAAATATGTAATAAAAATATTAAAAATTAAAAAAAAAAGAAAAAAAAAAAGAAAGTGCTTCGTGGTGGTGGATTTTTGGCTAGATGTTCTCATAAGTGCAGCCATGCAGATACTCTGTGCTGGCAATTATGTTCTCATTGGTATGATTTTATGTGTGACATGCTGGCCAAATGGTCTTATTATCTGATAAATCAGAATCCCAACTTTTGCTCTAATATTAACAGAGACCCATTCAATTCCCATTTGAAAGAAATGCTGCCATTTGACTATTATCTAAAGATGCACTTTGAATTTGCCAAGATATTTTGGTTAAAAACTCCTTTATATCCTTGTCATTTGCTAAGAAGTGTTCAACTGATCTTAAGAGGTGTTTTAGACAATTGAGTCTTATACACTGAAAGGATCTGAGTTTATGATATGTGTGACATCTGGTTTAAATGGGGATTTCTGTCTGATGTCCATGTGAGGGGGCATAGCTGTAAATAATGACTTCAATTAATTAAATGGCAAAGTTTGTTGAAATTGTTCGGAATTCAATGTTTCTGCATTTGTAGAGAATCATCTAGCATTTTATTTTCACATGCAGCAGCCGTTTAATATCCACAGGGCACTTGTTCCAGATACACCCAGATATAACAAAGTCTGGAGATGATCATGTGCCTTATAATACATACAAATGTGTTTTCATGTAGCCCGTTTTTCTTCCTGTATAATTAAAATCGTGTTGAAATTATTATGGTACCTATAACAATTAAATACTAATAATCTGGATTGTTAGAAAATAATGAGAAGAAAATATGTCTGTGCATTTTCAATATAGAGACATAGTTTGTTTTTGTTTTTGTTTTTGTTTTTAATACTTTTGATTCACATTTGGTTGTATCTGTAGGTGCACCAGATGTAGAAGCTGTGCAGACAGGGTCGGACTTCTTTTTCGTTTCTTTCTTGGAAGCAGGCCATAAAATTAATTTAGTATGTAATTAAAATACTTGCCAAGCCAATATCAATAAAGCAGGGTTTTTGTCCTTGTCCAAAGGGCTCTCTGGACCTGGGATTCCTGGGTGTGAAGCCTGGTCTATTGCAAAATGGAGCAAAGCTTATGACTTCCTTGTGTGTTTATTTTCCTTGAATAAAATGTCGGTAAGAATCATATTTGTTCAGGACTTACTGTTCATAGTAAGTCAATATATGCACACCTCATACCATGAAGCTATTAAGTGTTCATTAGTTGTGCCTATTTAACAGTTAGCTTGATTGGTATTCTTTATCATGCACTTATTTAACTCTTCTTTGTTGATTTGTTATAATAAAGTAACATAACTAGAATAACAAAGTTTCAGTTAATAGGGGGAAAGTCCTCTCTCAAAATGGTGAGGAGCCACACCAAAATGTATTGTAGTTTTCTTGGAGTGATTTCTTTAAACCCTTTGCCTTCCAATATCCATAAGAAGCAGCTCCTTCTCAGTGGTCAGTACTTCCCACCAATGCTCTAGTTTTTCTTGCTGCCTGGCCCAAATGTATTGCCTCATATTCTTGCAGAACCTGTGGTTAAGGGACTTGTGATACACTTGTTTGACTTTCTTTGTTCTGTTCTCCTATACCCAGCAATGATTGTGATGATCGAGCTAGCTTTCATCAGTCTTATTTGAAGAGGAAAGAGCTTGAGATAGCATTTATGTCTTGAATGTGTAACCCATGAAAAGATCTGAGAGACATCTCTGTACCAGAAGGACAAAAGAAGGAAAACCAGAAAAATACGGAGAGTGATTATTACAGTATTTAAGAAAATATTTAGAAATGTCTAAACAGTAATGGGAAAAAAGGATGGAGTAAGAGATATTGCAAAATAGAATGGCAAATGAGGGGGTCAATAGGTTGATTAATGATTTGATCATCTGTGAGTGACATCAGTAAGTTTGAAACCAATGCTTAAAATCTGTAGGCTAAACAGCATGGATCCACAGCAATGGAAATAGCACAGAAGACAATGTATTATGAAGGACCTAATTTTAGGGATATTGTGACTTAAAAACGATCCTGCGGGGTGTGGTGGTGAATGCCTTTAATCCCAGCACTTGGGAGGCAGAAGCAGGCGAATTTCTGAGTTTGAGGCCAGCCTGGTCTACAGAGTTACAGAGTGAGTTCTGGGACAGCCAGGGCCATACAGAGAAACCCTGTCTTGAAAACAAAACAAAAAAAAAAAAAGAAAAGAAAAGAAAAAAGAAAAGAAAAAAAGAAAGAAAGGATCCAGACTGAGGCAACTGTGACCTCATTGGGGCTGGGAATGGAGCAGGGATGCTCAATATGGGGGGAAATGAAGCAGGGATGACCGATGTGCCAGAAGACATGAGAGAGATGTATATAACAGGTATATGGAGATGAGTTATATTGAAGAAAATTATCATAAAATGAGAAACAGGGTGACAGAGGAACAGAGAATGATAAAGTTTAAGAATAACTGCCTGGTTGCCAAGGCTCATAGTTTTGTGGGATAGGAGGCTAAACATGTATTCATCTCCATTTAACACAAAAGATTGTTTTTTGTAATGCAAGCATCACTGAATATCTTGTTTTTACCTTGTAAAATTAGCTTCTAAAACTACTGGTTATTCAGAATGCTAATTACTTTGGTTTTGGGGATCCCTTACATTATTACTATACTCTGGCAATATTTCATAATTATTTTTAATCTTTTTTTGGTAGCTGTATAGAAATATCAGAAATTGTACACTAACTTGATGGTTTGTTCAACTTGATATAGTGTCATTTCTAGTGTGTGTAACTGTAATTCAGGGCAGCCAGTGCATCTCAGGAGTAGTCATTATAGTCGAAAGGGAGGCTTAGGGATAACTGCAGCTTTCCTCAGGAATCTTTTTATATTCACAGATGTGTACCCCTTTGAGAGGACCAGGCATTGCTTGATTAGGTAAGTCATATGTGTAAAGATGCAGCTGTCTCTTTCCATTCAGAAATGATCTCTGACTTTGACTGGACATTTATCGATACTGTTTTAATAGGAATTTTTAGAAAACAATATGTCTAGATGACTTCTGAGAATGAATATGAAATATAACTGTTCTTAAAATTTGTATATCAGGCTTTTACCACTAAAATATTTTTAAAGAATCATATTCCAAGAAACAGGTAAAATTATTTTATTGCATCTTCTGAGATTTATATCTTTTGAACATGCTCAATTGAATTTCTACTACCTTTTTTTTTTTTTTCTTTTCCACCGAGAGACTCTCAAACTGGTAATTATAAGCTTACCAACAAAAGCACACTGCATCTCATCATCAAATTTGAAGAAAATTATTTACATAAATAAATCAAGGAAGAAAAATGGAAGAGGGAGTAGTGAGTTAGCTTTAGAAATGGATCCTTATTTTGAAGGGGTGATAAATAAAGTAGCCTAAGAAGTGGCTTAGTTCTTATCAACAAACAATGGTAATCTAAGCTCATGCTATTTAGAGAAATTTATTTTAAGAGAAAAATCTTCAGTGAAAGTAAACTAAGTGATACTTCCCCGAAAACGTAATTTCCAAAAGGCTATTTAAAAATCCAGATAGCCACATAAACGTAAAGTTACTCAGTGAATTTTTTTTTTCTCCTGGGCTATGGGTTTAGAGGACTAGGCAAGACAATGCTGAGGTAGGAGTGCTTGAGAATTATTTATATATTTCCTTACCTGAACAATCACTTCTTTTGGAAAGGAATATCCGCCTTTACCAGCCAAGTCTCTTCATTCCTGCTTTTACAATTACAAGGAAATTTAATTTAGAAACATCATCATTATCATTCAAGCAACTAATTTTATATTCCAAATTGAGCCCTACCTGCTAAGGTCAAGCAGCCTACTTATCCAGAAGTTGGCCTTCTTTTAAACTTGTGGAAATTTTCAGGGGAAAAAGGGGGAACATAATTGCAGATAAATTTTGGGATTAATTTTCATTTTCTCTTTTCAGTCTGTTTTTTTGTCCTGCTCTTGATAAGGTCTCTCATAATGAGTTATTATGGAAATAAATAATGTGGATATAGGAGCAGTATCTTACCATAGATTAAAAGCTGGTTAAGCTTCCAGCAAAGAGAGTTTCCTGACTGAATAAAAGACAGTTAATGGGAAGATGCCCTGGGGTTAAAGCAGGAAGCAGAACTACTTGATGTATGTATTAATAAATTCACTGAAGACAGTGTTGGACTCCAAGAGCTTCTGTAAAGAATTGAGGTCTAGACTTTTGGAAATTCAATGCACAGTTCTCTGAGCAAACTTGTCAGCTTGTCCATATTTCTCTGTTTAGAAAGAAAAGTTTCCAAGTTCATATCTTCTAGCATCAATTTTAATTGTTGAGCACTATGTCTTCTAGGGGATTGTTATCTGCTTTCCTTTGACACAGGAGACACAGAAATTTGAAGTAAAAATGTCACATCTGTCATCAGGTTCAGGACCTGTAGTAACCATTTTCCTGTGATAGGGTTTGGAAACAAACTCTGGAAGAGATAGTATATTGAGTTAGTATAAAAAAGAACAGAAATGAGGTATAAGCCTCTATTCTACTAATCAAATGGGGACACACACTGCCCATACCCAGCCCCACAACATCTCTCAGTAAGCTCTCATTGTCATGGAAAATGTGTTCATGTAATTAGAAGAACAATAATTTCATGGAGTTTTTTCAACTATAAACATTTTAAAGTAAAAATCCCACAGTAACCTTGTCCATAGGATAACTGATTTCATTGAATTAAAATATTGTGAAGGTCATCAGAAAAGACTAGTTAATAGGTTTTAGGCTTTGTCTACAAGGTTGCCATCACAGTACATCTTTTGCGTGTTTGAAATCACAGCACTGTTCACTTTCTTGTAGTAGTTTGATACATGCATGCAAATTAGTGTGCTGCATGTTGGGAGCTAAAAAGGGGGCCCAGGGGAAGGGTTGGGGAACCCAGAGTTTTACCTATTCTCTGGTCTGTCAGGCATGGGAGAGCTGCCATACACTTTCCACTCATCCCTGGGTGCGCATTCAAGCCTCTGACCCACACTTCAGGGGGTGGCCAAGGGGCAGCGCTACCTGGGGAGCCCCGGAGCTACTTTGCTAAAGGCACTGGGGTTATGGGAGAGAGGAATGAGGGAAGAGGTTCCCAACACTGACAACAGTGAGTGCAGCGGATAAGCAGAGACATTCTATGGTTTTAGAGCTTTATTATAGACAGGCAAGAGAGAGAGAGAGAGAGAGAGAGAGAGAGAGAGAGAGAGAGAGAGAGAGAGAGGAGAGGAGAGGAGAGGAGAGGAGAGGAGAGGAGAGGAGAGGAGAGGAGAGGAGAGGAGAGGAGAGGAGAGGAGAGGAGAGGAGAGGAGAGGAGAGGAGAGGAGAGGAGAGGAGAGGAGAGGAGAGGAGAGGAGAGGAGAGGAGAGGAGAGGAGAGGAGAGGAGAGGAGAGGAGAGGAGAGGAGAGGAGAGGAGAGGAGAGAAGAAAAAGAGAAAGGAAAGAGGAGAGAGGAGTAAGAGAAGTGAGAGATAAGACAACAAAGGAGTGAGAGGTAAGAGAGTGAGGTGGGGCTGAACAGCCCTTTTTATGGTCTCCACGGTTGCTAGGTAACTGGGGAGGAGTTTAGCCTTAAGGTCAGAAGTTTGGGCCATTGCCTATGTGGCTTCTAGACATGCTTCTCTTGTGGGGGCTGTGGGGGAAGGTAATTTAGGCAGGAGCAAGAGTTCCAGGAGCATAAGGGAACACCTACCCTGTCATTTAGGTGAATTATCACCACCAGGGTTCAGATCTCAGCTCAACTGGAGACCAGCCTGTAGTGCATATCCCAATCCCCACATGTGCATACATGACAGGTACTGTGTGCATGTTTGGAAGGTAGTGTAACCATGCATGCAGGTAATGTGGGATAAGGGGATGCAAAAATAAAGGATAAATAAATTTTCAGAACTAAGTGGAAAATAAGTAGGAGGAGACCAAAGAAGTCAGAGTTGTGTTTGCAAGAATTAAAAAATAAGATTCTTCAGCTGGGCAGTAGTGGTGCACACCTTTAATCCCAGCACTTGGGAGGCAGAGGCAGGCAGATTTCTGAGTTTGAGGCCAGCGTGATCTATAGAGTGAGTTCCAGGACAGCCAACACTACACAGAGAAACCCTGTCTTGAAACAACAACAACAAAAAAAAAAAAAAACAAACCAAACAAAACAAAACAATAAAAGATTCTTCAAAGGCAGAAACAACAGAGTTGGTGGCATGTTATGTGCTAGTATTGCAGGATCCAACTTATTGGATGGGAAGAAACCCTTCCTGAAGAAATCTTGGGGTGGTGGGAGGGCATATCTTTTTAAAGGTTATAGCAGAACTGGCAAGCAAGCATGCTTAGGGACTACCAGAGTAGATTGCAAGTGTGTGAAAGCTAAAAATACTGATTTGTTTCCAGCACTGGGGGCTTGTATAAACACTTCCATTTATATTGCCTACCATACTGTAGAATCTCAGTCAGGGAGAATAGACCTGATTTCTATGCTTAGGGGATAGTTTTACACCTGGTAAATCACTTCCTCTCTTTTATTACTCTTGCTTCTGATTTGGTCACTCCCTGGAAGGATGTGCTTTACTCTCTCACTGCTCCTCAGCAGGCTCATGCCATGTGTTTTTTACAGTGACTGCACACTATTCAGAATCCACACTCCACAGACAACTGTGGAGCTGCTAGCTACTGTACCTTGGTATAGCTTCTTGCTTAAATATCATCCCTTCTTTGTTTTAGAAATTTGCCTAGTATCTACTACAATTTAGATCCTAGAAAAGGAAAGACTGTATGTTATTTGCCCACCTTATCCTCAGCATTTAATACAACAATTTGGAATCCCCAAAGGCCTCAGAAATATATGGAGAAATAGGACGCATGCAGAATCCCTCTATAGGATTGTATAGGATATGTCTTTCAAGAACCCAGCGAGTGCCTGAAACCTCAGATACTGTTCATCTGTATATATACAATTTTACGTTCTATAAATATGCCTCTGATAAAACTGAATCTATAAGGTAGAAACATCAAGGGCATAACAGCAAACTAATTCACTAATTAATAGTTTAATAACTAACAAAATGGAAAAGTATATCATATTGCAGCAAAGATTACATTAATTTAATTGTTCATGATTGAAAGGGTTCAGATTATTCTTCACATTTTTAGAAAGCCATTTGCCCAAGAGGATGGAAACCATGGACCGTGGAGGCATGGTCAAGGGAGGGGCTCTGTATTATAAGCTGACTCTCTGTCAGGCTGTGAATTAAAGTCAAGAGGTCTTCCTCAGTAAATACTTAGTGAGATCTGGATCTTGAAAAAGACTCTTACTGAGGAAATATCAAGAAGAGACCAATATTTGCTCTTTCCCCTTTGTCGTCCCCAGACCCCACTTCTTCCTCTGCATCCTCCCTGTCTGATTAATTCCACAACCACTGTAGTTTACTCTGCCAGGAGACTTTACAAAGCAACGCTTCCCCACAGCCTTGCTATTTTCACTCTCTTAAACCCACTTAAACAAATTCTAGCAGTGGCACAATTTCAACAAACCCTTGGAATACACTTTCTTCTTCAGCATCTTTGATATTTGCCAGTCATTTATCCTTCAGCATTCCGCCAGGCTCTGACCTTGAAATCATTATTGCCCTAACATTGGCAGGCTCCAGCTCATTACAGTTTCTCTGCTCCACAGGAGATCTGACTTTGTGAAATTTTAAATGGGGGAAGACTTTAATGCACACAATTTAAATCACAAGGCCCCATTAATTTGGTGCAGTATGCAGATGGAAAAATGAAAGTTTCTTTCTAAATTTTGTAGGGCTGACCAATGTTGCAAACGTTTGGAGTGCTACAAAGGTTGCTGGGCCTTGACGTTTGGTTCAACTGACATAATTGAGTTTCTAGAACACTTGCAGAACAGCTTGCAAGTCCGTGGGTAAGAAGCAGATGGGTGAGTCATTAGGGTATGAATAGTTACCACCTACTAAGTTGACTATAGCTGATTACCAGGGAGCTTTGAGCAGGTTCCCCTTGCTGTGTCTTGTTGCAACTCAAAATACAAACTCCTCTGTAAGCCTTTTGATCACTGCCCTCAATCTGGAGGTCTGGGAACCTGCCATGGAGCCATTTTCTCAGTTGTGTCGAATTGCCCCCAAATGGATTTGTTTCCCAAGTTTTACTACTGTAGGAGACTTATACCCACTTTGGCACTTTGCAGGGAAAGCAGGTCTGTTTAGACTTGAGTAAATGTTGGATATAATATCTTCATATTAAGGAACCTGTGTCTTTCACTGTCAGAAGAAAGATGCTTTTGAGATTAAAAGGGGTTACAGATGATAATTATAATTTTATATACAGATAGGTATTGACTAACATTTATTGTATTGTATTGATATATTCAAAAATTATAGGGAATTTATGATATAACAATGTCACATTTAATAATTAAACTCAAATATCAATGTTTACTAAAGCAAATACAAAATTCTTAGTAATGACCTTAACATTAAAATTATAACCAATAAGGATTCTTGGTAAATGTTCAAGAACTTTCATTGCAGTGATAGTGTTGACTTTAATAATACATTGCTTATATTTTTCTGATAAATTGATGACTTACAATATGATTAAATTAAATTGATTTAATTCATCTAAAAGGTGCATTATATCATTAACATCATAATGTTTACATTTTAAATGTATTTACAATGTTCTTTAAGAATGTACATTTTGTAACTGCTCTTATACTCTGTAAAATGAGACCAAATTGTGCTTTATGGGTGGATATTCGTTTTGTTTGACATATAGAAATATAACTACCCTAATTTTCTATACATATGGTTTTTCTTTATTTCATTCTAAGCATATGACTTTGAAGTAACATTTCAAGTTCAAAACTTCTGCAGACAGTCTACAATTCCCAATTCCAATATTGTGCACATTTAAACTACAAATGATTTACATCAAAATGCAAACATAATACAAACATTTTTCTCAGAATTTAGAAATTGCAAAGTGTTTTAGTTGTGAACTTTTTAAGCTGTACTTTTAATTTTAGTATATTATATAACCTAATCATTTAATTTTCAAGATTGTGCTCTTGATTTGAGACAAATTTCCTTTCCTTTATTTTTATTACAGTTTGTGTAAAATTTTATCTGACTGCAATGCAGAAAATATGAAACTATCACGATACAGTTATAAAGCACTAAAAATAGGCATGGGTTTTATTCAAGTTCACAGCTTTATAGTTTATTCCCGGGTCACGTGTTGCTTCATAAATAGAAGCGAGGAGCAGAGGCTTCAGATTAGCTAGAAACAAGGGGAGTTTGGGTCAGAATTATGAACTGAGTTGATCATACTCTGGGGAATGAGAGATGTATGAGCAGTGAGTTGCTAAGAGAAAGTATGATCATAGCAAAGCTAAAATGCAAAAGCCTTCCAACAGAACAATCCTTTGAATGCATAGCCCTGCCTACAGAATGCTCATTTGAATGTACAGCCCCTCCTTCAGAACGTTCATTTGATTGTACAGGCGTACCTACAGAAGACTCATTTGAATGGACAGCCCCTCCTACAGAACACTCATTTGACTGCATAGCCCTGCCTATATAACAGTTATTTGAATGCACAGGTCCTGCCTACAGAACACTCATTTGCTGTATCACCAGGTGTTTCTTCATCTTTTATTGCGATGATCCTGAAGGTATTTAAATTCTGGATAAGGAAATCTTCAATATACCATTCCATGAACAATGGCAATAGAAGTAAGCCAATGTTTTTTCTATCAGCACTTTGTTTCCAGAAAGACTCTATGTTGCCCAGCATTTGTTATTAAAAAAAAAAAGAGAGCCATTTCATTTTCTCAGTGTATTAATGGTTAGCTGTCTTTTTGATATGATGTGAATAAATAGGATTGAACTCCATCACAGACTTGCTTATTGTGTGGTTTCATACCAAAGCAGACAAGTCCTGAAAAAGGACACTTGTTTCTCTGAGAACTTCAGAGTGAAAGGAGATTGTAGCAGGAAACAGGGGACATATATGGAAGACAACTGGGCAATATTATTACCCAGATATCACCTACAATAGCTGAGAAAACAGATGGTACTTGAAAAGAAAAAGGAAAAAAGATAAACATTGAGTGGGTACTCAAAGCTTATCTGTTATAAATATATTTGATCATAATTTCATTATTTGATTGACACTACCAGCAGAGCAAAGATACAAGAATAAAGAAACACCTCACTAGGAAGACAGAATGCATCATGGGAGCAGGTGTGGGGAAGACTTTCATTCTCTAGTTCCATGCAGTACATTTGTTTATTGTCTGATGTGGTCCAGTGTTTGCTATAAGTGCAGGTGGTCCAGTGAGTCCTGTCAGTGTAGGTGCTCCAGTGTCTCATGTAAATGCTGGTGGTCCAGAGACTGGTGTAGGCCTAGGCTCTCATGGAGCAGCTTTTCATCCAGACCCTGAGTCCCTTTTCCCAGTTCCCAAACCAAACCATTCTCTCTGCAAACTCTGCTGGGATCTTAGCCTCCTTTAGTTCTTCAGACAGAAGTTTTCTCTCTTTTTCTTTCCCCTCCTTTATGGAACACTTGTCAAACACAGCCTGTCTTAGTGACAGTTTTGAATTCCTGCTCCAGCTCTTTGCACCATGCTCTGCAGCTCTCTCTGGATCACCCACAAGGATAAAAAATTAGAGGCTAAGTTTTCATTCTTACAGTAGGTCCCCTTAGTTCTAAGCAACTTTTTTTCTACTTTATAGTATTGTATAACCTTTACTAGTCATACATTTGAGGTAACTTACCAGTTGATATTTAGAATCATTTGAAATAATTACTCATATAGATACTAGGTGAATCTCATAGTCCATTAGGAGACTAAATGAGCCCAAGTATAGGCAGTTACATGTTCCCTCTTCAAGGACCCTATTTGAACAAACTTGTGCGGGTATTTACATTGCATGCCAGCTAGCATTAGGAAATGTCATAGGGATCAAGACTGAAATGCATGCTATTTTTAGTTTTTAGATGTTTAAATTACATAACACACCTGTGCCATGCCTGGTACATCTGACTAGTGTGCAAATGGAATCCCATGGAGCAGAAATAGGGCTCTTGACTTGATTATTTTATTGGTCTATTGCATATTTTAGGGAAAGCATTTGACTGCTGCCTACTGTTTCCATGCTTTTAAACTGAGATGATTGAGTTAAAGGACTCCATTTCCTTGCCAATTCTAAATTGGGGATTTTTATAGGTTTGTTCTAGAGAAATGAAAAATTTTGCTTCTCTTCATGTTGTTACACAACCCCCAAAACCAAAGTCGGAGTGAAATAGGGTTGTATTTTTATGACATGGTGCTTTACTCACTGCTGGACATCTGAGCCTATTTACAAAGGAATGCTAGCAAAGGAAAGAAAGGCATGTCTGCATTCTTATCTGTTTGATGCTAGTGTGATGGTAATACTTCTCACCATTGTATTATCACAGTATGATGGGAACACTTTTCACCATTGAGATATGTATTATTACAGTATTCTTTCTTTCTCTTTGTGTTTTTCTTTTATTTGAATATTGGGTAAGAAGCATTAAACTAATAGACTCCTCACTTCAGATTAATTATCCTTGCAAACCCCCTTTCATGTCTTTTATAGCTATTGATATTTAACACCCCAGTCAGTTATCTTTCTCCTGTGACAAACATTCTTATTTTTGAGGATTAATGTATTGTATTATATACACCCTTGGAAAACCACTGATGTTTATCTTATTGTACATAATTTTCAGGACAATAATTCTATTGTTGATGCCATTCTGTTGCCATCCCCTTCACTCAGCAGCTAATATTTCTATCTAAGTATTCTATCATGTGCACTTTACTCCACCATAGGACCAGCATGCTCCCTACATCTCATCTAGAGAAAAGACTGCTTCTGCTCCCTCTTCCTTGGCAAAATGTAATTTTATAGGAGATCATTTTCTGACTTCGTGAGCATTCATGTAGGGCAAACCAGGAACTGTTTCACCAATATGGGTGGCAAATGTATGTTTAGTTTGCTTGTCATTCTGAACTGCTTTTCAATGTGCCTAAGTCAAAAGAACATTACAGATTTTTGTTGTCATCCAGTATCATACTTGGGAGATGTATTTGTAGTATGCAACAACAAATTCTTTTATATTGTATATTAAAATATAAAGGAATTTATCTCCTCTAGAGTCTGCTACGTGTGATGTATTGTCAGAGTAAAGCTTTATGTGAAGAGTTTCCATAAAGATTATTACAAAGGGATATATTTTAATACCTTGTGTTTTCCTCTGGATTCTAAGGAAAACATATAACGCTAAAAATATAATCTCAAAATTTGTTTTCAGTACTCTTCCATCAAGGGACACATGACAGTTTTCCCTGTCCCCAATGCTGTGAGTCCTTTCCATAGTAGATATTGTACTGTACACAGAGCTCCTTCTCATTAGACTTGAATTTGTCTTTTTTTTTTTTTGAGAAGTAACAATATCAAGTCCCTATTTGTATATTACTTTTCAGTTGAATCCCTCTTATTAAGGTATAAATTACTTGTTAAATCTTTCCCCAGTTTTAAATCTATTCCGATGATACATCCTTTAGCAGGAGAATATGCTTAAATCTAAATGTGTAGTTTTCATTTCTCAAACTGTCAACAGTACCTTTGTATAAAGACATTATTTTGGTCAGTTCAACAATGAAAATAGTTTATGATTCTCATATTCTCTTCAAATAATCATTCCCTGATTCACAATCACAATAATATTCTCTTTTCTAAGAGTGCTGTATGCTAGGCAGGATGCATGTTAAGGTACACAGTTCAGCCTCAGCTAATATTTATATCATTGGTGCTAGGGTCAAAGCTGATGTTTGTATCAATATTCAATGTATAGTATGTTGGTCACTTTTTTCATTGCTGTAAACACTTAACAAAGTATCATGGGGGAGGAGAGGCTAACTGTGACTCACAGATTCACAGGGTTGCAGTCAATCATGGCAGAAAAGGCAGTGCTTGGTGTTTGATGGACTTGGTACTAGTGGTTTGTTTAGCAAGAGACAGAGTACCTGGGCTTATAACCTTCTATTAAACACCTCTATAGCCATCAAAATATTGTAGTGCTCTAAAGCATGAGCCTGCAGATGCACATTTCAAATTGAAGCTGTAACAGAAAATATTCAGGGGATTGCTATAAAATAAGTAAAAATCACAAGAAAATCACTAAGAATGATCTGAACTACCTTCATCAAACTCTGTAGTTTTAGCTTGTCCATTTTGCCACACATTTTATTAATCAGAGACAAAAGACAAGATTAATTTTATAAAGCTTGGTACTAAAATACTAGAGTTAGGGTACAATATTAGGAGCTAGAAAAGAAAATCAAATGTTATAATTTTCATCTTTCTGTGTTTCCCCTCCTCATTCTCAAAATGAATTTTCTCTCTTTCTCTACACTCAATGTCACCTTACAGAATATCTGCCATGAATATTTATTTATTGACTTGGAAATCAGAATACAAAGCCACTTTTTATTATGCTCAGTCTTCGGATGTGCATCCAATATCTGGTGGGGATTTTATAAGTTATTTTATTTTCTGTTTCTTAGCCTATTTGTCAGTGAACCTTGTAATTTAAGCCACCAGGACACTTCTAAATCTTTCCATCTGCTTGCCATGCTTAATTTTGAGAAACTCTTAATCGTTACAAGCTTGAATTCACTGATTTCTTTTTGTGCATTTTAAACCCTTCTAGTATACCAGTACGCTTTCAATTCACATATTGTATTTTTTATCTATATGTACTGCAGAGATACCTATTTTAAATATATTTTATTTCACAGAACACTTATGTCCTCATCTGTATTCTGGAACAGATGTAGCACAACTATAATTGCAGTTTAGCATTTTTTTTTCTAATAAAACATTACCTGTCCTTTTTTGATCTGCCTGTTCACTAACAGTTTTTCTGGTCTGACTCACAATACATGTTCTACTTTTCTCCCAGCTTCATGCTTTTTAAATTGGAAATCGTATACTGTAACTTTTACATTCTTTTATTGCATTTATTTTATTTACTTATTTAATGTGTATATACTGGGGAAGTGTGTGTAAATGCCACTATGTCGTCAGAAGAAAATCTGAAGGAGTTAGTTCTCTCCTTCCATCATGTGGGACCTAGGGATGAAAGCCAGTTCATCAAGAATTCTGGCATATACTTAGGAACTTAGTCTGCACAGGTGAGAGTGTGCACCACAGAAGCAGACAGCTTCTGGGATAGGCAGGAGCCACAGAGCCGCTGAGGCAGCACCCTTTTCGGGCCACAGACATCCGGCCACCCTCCCAGCCAGAGGACAGGAGTCCACGCAGCACGGGAGTCCTATGCCTCAGGAGCAGGGAGCGCCATCTTGGTTCCAGAACTCCTCCGAACTTAGGAACTTAGTCTGCACAGGTGAGAGTGTGCACCACAGAAGCTGACAGCATCTGTGACCTGCCAAAGCAACACAGCATCTGGGAAAGGTCCTGTTTTGGGCCTTCTTCTTTGGCCAGGAGGAGGTCCAAACACCAGATATCTGTGCACCTTCCCTGTAAGAGGAGAGCTTGCCAGCAGAGAGTGCTCTAACCACTGAAACTCAGAGGAGAGAGCATGTCTCCCAGGTCTGCTGATAGACAGTAATCAGAATCGCAAGACGAACAATCTCTAAACAGAGACAACTATAACAACTAACTCCAGAGATTATCAGATGGCGAAAGGTAAACGCAAGAATCTTACTAACAGAAACCAAGACCACTCACCATCATCAGAACCCAGCACTCACACTTCGCCCAGTCCAGGGCACCCCAACACACCCGAAAAGCTAGACACGGATCTAAAAGCATATCTCATGATGATGGTAGAGGACATCAAGAAGGACTTTAATAACTCACTTAAAGAATTACAGGAGAACATTGCTAAAGAGTTACAAGTCCTTAAAGAAAAACAGGATAACACAATCAAACAGGTAGAAGTCCTTAAAGAAAAACAAGAAAAGACAACCAAACAGGTAGAAGTCCTTAAAGAAAAACAGGAAAACACATCCAAACAGGTGATGGAAATGAACAAAACCATACTAGACCTAAAAAGGGAAGTAGACACAATAAAGAAAACCCAAAATGAGGCAACACTGGAGATAGAAATCCTAGGAAAGAAATCTGGAACCATAGATTTGAGCATCAGCAACAGAATACAAGAGATGGAAGAGAGAATCTCAGGTGCAGAAGATTCCATAGAGAACATCAGCACAACAATAAAAAAAAATGGAAAATGCAAAAAGATCCTAACTCAAAACATCCAGGAAATCCAGGACACAATGAGAAGACCAAACCTACGGATAATAGGAGTGGATGAGAATGAAGATTTTCAACTCAAAGGACCAGCAAACATCTTCAACAAAATTATAGAAGAAAACTTCCCAAATCTAAAGAAAGAGATGCCCATGAACATACAAGAAGCTTACAGAACTCCAAATAGACTGGACCAGAAAAGAAATACCTCCTGACACATAATAAACAGAACAACAAATGCACTAAATAAAGATAGAATAATAAAAGCAGTAAGAGAAAAAGGTCAAGTAACATATAAAGGCAAGCCTATCAGATTACACCAGATTTTTCACCAGAGACTATGAAAGCCAGAAGATCCTGGACAGATGTTATACAGACACTCAAAGAACACAAATTCCAGCCCAGGCTACTATACCCAGCCAAACTTCAATTACCATAGATGGAGAAACCAAAGTGTTCCACGACAAAACCAAATTCACACATTATCTCTCCACAAATCCAGCCCTTCAAAGGATAATAACAGAAAAAAAACCAATACAAGGACAGGAACCACGCCCTAGAAAAAACAAGAAGGTAATCCCTCAACAAACCTAAAAGAAGACAGCCACAAGAACAGAATGCCAACTTTAACAACAAAAATAACAGGAAGCAACAATTACTTTTCCTTAATATCTCTTAATATCAATGGACTCAACTCCCCAATAAAAAGACATAGACTAACAAACTGGCTACACAAACAAGACCCAACATTTTGCTGCTTACAGGAAACTCATCTCAGAGAAAAAGATAGACACTACCTCAGAATGAAAGGCTGGAAAACAATTTTCCAAGCAAATGGTATGAAGAAACAAGCTGGAGTAGCCATTCTAATATCTGATAAGATTGACTTCCAACCCAAAGTCATCAAAAAAGACAGGGAGGGGCACTTCATACTCATCAAAGGTAAAATCTTCCAAGAGGAACTATCAATTCTGAATATCTATGCTCCAAATACAAAGGCAGTCACATTCATTAAAGAAACTTTAGTAAAGCTCAAAGCACACATTGCACCTCACACAATAATAGTGGGAGACTTCAACACACCACTTTCACCAATGGACAGACCATGGAAACAGAAACTTAACAGGGACACAGTGAAACTAACAGAAGTTATGAATCAAATGGATCTGGCAGATATTTACAGAACATTCTATCCTAAAACAAAAGGATATACCTTCTTCTCAGTACCTCATGGTACCTTCTCCAAAATTGACCACATAATTGGTCACAAAACAGGACTCAAGAGATACAAAAATATTGAAATTGTCCCATGCATCCTATCAGATCATCATGGACTAAGGCTGATCTTCAATAATAAAATAAATAATAGAAAGCCAACATTCACGTGGAAACTGAACAACACTCTTCTCAATGATACCTTGGCCAAGGAAGGAATAAAGAAAGAAATTAAGGACTTTTTAGAGTTCAATGAAAATGAAGCTACAACATACCCAAACTTATGGGACGCAATGAAAGCATTTCTAAAAGGAAAACTCATAGCTCTGAGTGCCTCCAAAAATAAACTAGAGAGAGCACACATTAGCAGCTTGACAACACAACTAAAAGCTCTAGAACAAGAGGGAGCAAATTCACCCAAGAGGAGTAGATGGCAGGAAATAATCAAACTCAGGGGCAAAATCAACCAAGTGGAAACAAGAAGAACTATTCATAGAATTACCAATCAAGGAGCTGGTTCTTTGAGAAAATCAACAAGATAGATAAACCCTTAGCCAGACTAACTAGAGGGCACAGGGAAAGCATTCTAATTAACAAAATCAGAAATGAAAACGGAGACATAACAACAGATCCTGAAGACATCCAAAACACCATCAGATCCTCCTACAAAAGGCTATACTCAACAAAACTGGAGAACCTGGATGAAATGGAGAAGTTTCTAGACAGATACCAGGTACCAAAGTTGAATCAAGATCAGGTTAATGATCTAAACAGCCCTATATCCCCCAAAGAAATAGAAGCAGTCATTAATAGTTTCCAAACCAAAAAAAGCCCAGGACCAGATGGGTTTAGTGCAGAGTTCTATTAGACCTTCAAAGAAGATCTAATCCCAGTTCTTCACAAACTATTCCACAAAATAGAAACAGAAGGTACTCTACCCAACTCATTCTATGAAGCCACAATTACTCTGATACCTAAACCACAAAAAGACCCAACATCGATAAAAAACTTCAGACCAATATCCCTTATGAATATTGATGCAAAAATCCTCAATAAAGTTCTTGCTAACCGAATCCAAGAACACATCAAAGCAATCATCCATCCTGACCAAGTAGGTTTCATCCCAGGGATGCAGGGATGGTTCAATATACGGAAATCCATCAACGTAATCCAGTATATAAACAAACTCAAAGACAAAAACCACATGATCATCTCGTTAGATGCGGAAAAAGCATTTGACAAGATCCAACACCCATTCATGATAAAAGTCTTGGAAAGATCAGGAATTCAAGGCCCATACCTAAACATGATAAAAGCAATCTACAGCAAACCAGTAGCCAACATCAAAGTAAATGGTGAGAAGCTTGAAGCAATCCCACTAAAATCAGGGACTAGACAAGGCTTTCCACTCTCTCCATACCTATTCAACATTGTACTTGAAGTCCTAGCCAGAGCAATTCGACAACAAAAGGAGATCAAAGGGATACAAATTGGAAAAGATGAAGTCAAAATATCAATTTTTGCAGATGATATGATAGTATATAGAAGTGACCCTAAAAATTTCACCAGACAACTCCTAAACCTGATAAACAGCTTCGGTGAAGTAGCTGGATATAAAATTAACTCAAACAAGTCAATGGCCTTTCTCTACACAAAGAATAAACAGGCTGAGAAAGAAATTAGGTAAACAACACCCTTCTCAATAGTCACAAATAATATAAAATATCTTGGTGTGACTCTAACTAAGGAAGTGAAAGATCTGTATAATAAAAACTTCAAGTCTCTGAAGAAAGAAATTATAGAAGATCTCAGAAGATGGAAATATCTCCCATGCTCATGGATTGGCAGGATCAACATTGTAAAAATGGCTATCTTGCCAAAAGCAATCTACAGATTCAATGCAATCCCCATCAAAATTCCAACTCAATTCTTCAACGAATTAGAAAATGCAATCTGCAAATTTATCTGGAATAACAAAAAACCTAGTATAGCAATAACTCTTCTCAAGGATAAAAGAACATCTGGTGGAATCACCATGCCTGACCTAAAGCTTTACTACAGAGCAATTGTGATAAATACTGCATGATACTGGTATAGTGACAGACAAGTAGACCACTGGAATAGAATTGAAGACCCAGAAATGAACCCACACACCTATGGTCACTTGATCTTCGACCAGGGTGCTAAAATCATCCAGTGGAAGAAAGACAGCATTTTCAACAAATGGTGCTGGCACAAGTGGTGGTTATCATGTAGAAGAATGTGAATCGATCCATTCCTATCTCCTTGTACTAAGGTCAAATCTAAGTGGATCAAGGAACTTCACATAAAACCAAAGACACTGAAACTTATAGAGGATAAAGTGGGAAAAAGCCTTGAAGATATGGGCACAGGGGAAAAATTCTTGAATAGAACAGCAATGGCTTGTGCTGTAAGATCGAGAATTGACAATTCAATTGGGACCTCATGAAACTGCAAAGCTTCTGCAAGGCAAAAGACACCATCAATAAGACAAAAAGGCCACCAACAGATTGGGAAAGGATCTTTACCTATCCTAAATCAGATAAGGGACTAATATCCAATATATATAAAGAACTCAAGAAGGTGGACTCCAGAAAATCAAATAACCACATTACAAAATGTGGCTCAGAACTGAACAAACAATTCTCACCTGAGGAATACCGAATGGCAGAGAAGCACCTCAAAAAATGTTCAACATCCTTACTCATCAGGGAAATGCAAATCAAAACAACCCTGAGATTCTACCTCACACCTGTCAGAATGGCTAAGATCAAAAATTCAGGTGACAGCAGATGTTGGCGAGGATGTGGAGAAAGAGGAACACTCCTCCATTGTTGGTGGGATTGCAAGCTTTTACAACCACTCTGGAAATCAGTCTGGTGGTTCCTCAGAAAATTGCACATAGTACTATGGGAGGATCCAGTAATACCTCTCCTGGGCATATATCCAGAAGATGTCCCAAGCGGTAAGAAGGACACATGCTCCACTATGTTCATAGCAGCCTTATTTATAATAGCCAGAAGCTGGAAAGAACCCAGATGCCCCTCAACAGAGGAATGGATACAGAAAATATGGTACATTTACACAATGGAGTACTACTCAGCTATTAAAAAGAATGAATTTATGAAATTCCTAGCTAATGGATGGACCTGGAGGGCATCATCTTGAGTGAGGTAACACAATCACAAAGGAATTCACACAATATGTATTCACTGATAAGTGGATATTAGCCCAAAATTTAGCATACCCAAGATATAAGATACAATTTGCTAAATGCATGAAACTCAAGAAGAATGAAGACCAAAGTGTGGACACTGAGCCCCTTCTTAGAATTGGGAACAAAACATCCATGGAAAGAGTTACAGAGACAAAGTTTTGAGCTGTGATGAAAGGATGGACCATCTAGAGACTGCCATATCCTGGGATCCATCCCATAATCATCTTCCAAAAGCTGACACCATTGCATACACTAGCAAGATTTTGCTGAAAGGACCCAGATATAGCTGTCTCTTGTGAGACGATGCCGGGGCCTAGCAAACACAGAAGTGGAGGCTCACAGTCAGTTATTGGATGCATCACAGGGCTCCCAATGGAGAAGCTAGAGAAAGTACCCAAGGAGGTAAAGGGATCTGCAACCCTATAGTTGGAACAACATGATGAACTAACCAGTACCCCGAGCTCTTGTCTCTAGCTGCATATGTATCGAAAGATGGCCTATTCGGCCATCACTGGAAAGAGAGGCCCATTGTACTTGCAAACTTAATATGCCCCAATACAGGGGAATGCCAGGGCCAAAAGAATGGGAATGGGTGGGTAGGGAAGTGGTGGGGGTATGGGGGTTTTTGGGATAGCATTGGAAATGTAATTGAGGAAAATACGTAATAATAAAAAAAAAGAATAAATTTCAAAAAAAAAAGATTTCTGGCATATATCTTTACTCAGAGAGCTATATCAGTGACCTAATTTTGCAGTTTTGAAAGTTTGTTTGCATTTCCCTCTTTTCACTAGTAGTTGCTTTTTGTCCTGATTAGCAATCAAGTTACAGGGGTTTAGCCAGATGCTTTTAAATGTCCCTATAGATGATATTACTAACTGATTCTAGCCTGGATTTTTAAAAGTACATTACTCAAGGGCCTTAAAACAAAGGATATATCAAATGACTCTGTCTGAGTTCTTCAGAAGAGAGGGGCTGTAGCCATGTGTGAACTCTGGGATGCTCTTGCCTTCTCCTGCCTTATGAATGTTTTCATTGTTTTCTGCTTCAGCAGAAAATAGACCCTACACATGTCTACAGAGTTATCAGAGAACTTCCCTCTTTTCTAGAATTCTCTACATGATTTATAATCAACTTCAAATTATAGTACCTTTCCATGAGTACCAATTTTTGTATCCTTTCCAAAGAAACGTGTCATGCTTTCTCTTCCTGACCTACAGCCTGAAATCTTCACTCAGGCCTCAAATCACTGGAGATGATTCTATGGCCCACTGATTCCTGTTTTCTTAGGTGCAGTGATCAGCGCCCATTGTTTATTTGCAAAGCCATGTGACTGATATGCAAGTGGGTAATATCTTTCTCTAAGTTTCTAACTATTACAGGAAGCAGCGATAATTCTGTTTCCTATAACTAGGTCATGATGTTAAATCAAATTTCTTTCCTGTCTTCTATAGGAAAAAAAAAAACCATATATTTCCTTTGTTAAAATAGAGGGCCCATTTTTCTCTTTGCTGTTTGCTCTTTCATGGCTGATTTTGTGTCATAGCAGTATTTACAGACACACTTTCTCCAAAATGATCTTTTGTAATATATTTACCATGATCAGCATATTGTTATCTGATTGACAAATGAGATTTGGTTCTTTGTCAGGTGTATGCTCTCTGGGGAAGCCTAAATCTAGATTTGGTCACTGGTTTTCAGTTTTCATTGTGTCTGAGAAGTGTAAAGAAGCTGTCTAAAAGTAAAGAAAAGAAATGGTATTAGAAAGATAATGAAATGATGACAAAGTGAAGCTTCAGGGAACACCAGATGTTGTATAGGTTCTAAGGTAATTCTCATGTGTTAGAGAAGTTTTCATGCCAAAATGTTTTGTTAGATGACCATTGCTTATACATTATCAGTTTGGGGTATCACCACCTATAATCATGCAGGTTTCTATACTGTGTATAGGAAAAAAAAAAAAAAAAAAAAAAAAAAAAAAAAAATCCCTGTCTTTAAAGACTCCATTTCCAAATGAATACAAATAACAACAAAGCTCCAAGCATACCATTTGGTAAGTTATAGAGGAGAACATATTTTGGGTGTTGAATATTTTATGCTACACAGAACACCAAGCAGTTACTTAATGCTCGGAGCAGTTTATGCTATACTCAGAAGTAGCTAAGATATTTCAGGCAGGTAGAATCGTTTTGCTAAAGTTAATTGCCATGGGAAAACTTTATAATCTACAAAATTCAGCCCTAAATTAGAGAGTATATTTAGCAGTTTTCAAGTTTAAAAATCATTGCACTTGACTTATTTTTCCTTCACTTTGTTTTTTTTTAAGATACCAGATTTGCTTCCGGGATGTTGGAAAAATTAATATTAATATCAATATTCTTTTAGGTAGAATATTCTTAATTCTTAATAAAAATGAAGAACACTTAATTGTAAGTATAATTTTGTCTAACCATTTTGCTAAGTATCTTAATACATAGTAATATACATTAACCTGTGACTTTTTTCATCAAATTTAAAGGACCAAGGAAAGGAAATAAAAGTGATGATCCCAAGAGTCATGAAATATTTATTTTCTGCCCCTTCTTTGAAAAAGAAACAAACTTTAATAGCTAATGGGGAATGTAGATAATTTGGGGCATATGAAGCAATTTCCTTTATTCAACTTTTTTTCACATCTGGGTTTTATTCTTCTTTTGTGAGATTTGATGATTGTTAAGGTAACTTAAGAGATGTTAAAAGAAAGTCTTTGTAATGGAAATTTGGACCATATAAATATAGCTAGAATTAAGTGCTATTATTCAGTGATTAGACATAAATTCCTCAAGTTCATTCTAAAGTTACTCAGAGCCCAAGGAAATAGAGCTTTTGAAGCTAATATTCTTTAAAGTGATCTGCTAAGCTAAACAAAATTACCAAATAGAATAGTCAGTCTCTGGTACATTTACTTCCACATTGAGAGAAATGGTAGACTGTGCCATAGATATTTGAGTAAATAATGTTCATAACAATAGAGGATAACAAACATTCATTGAGAATTGCCTCTGATAGAAGTTTGAACAACACAAGAATCTCCCAGTAGAAAAGGAAAAAAATAAATAATAATGTCATGTAAATTTTACTGTTACTGTAAAAATGTGAAAATATAATATAGTTAAAAATAACATTGATATGTTCTTCTATAAGTAGCTGCTATTAATCTCAGTGTCTAAAAGTAGTTGGAACTGAGATGAATGAAAAAAGTCATGCAGAATTCAAGAAATAGTATTCCATGTGTAAGGAATAGTTAGTGTGCATGGCTTAGTACAGCATCACAAGGGAGAGTCAATATACATGGAAAAGACCAGGCTTAGGCTAGAGAAAACAGTTACATGTAAAGTAAGTCAGGAGCTTACCTTCAATCTCAATGTGGTGTACACATCTAGAAAGGTGCAGTGTAAGAAGTGATATGTCTTTGTTATTTTATAAAAGGTTATCTCTGCCTTGTGAACACAGACTCTGAGGACCTGAGAGATTAGAATAAGATGGCTATATGTAAGATATATGCATGAGAGAGACAATTTTCATGTGTTTCCATTAATATGTGAACTAGATATTTAAACACATACAATGACATCTTTTACACTAAAAAGGAAATTATTTAAAAAAATTTTAGTTGTAATAATTCAGGTAACAAACTATGCTCAGAATTGAAATGTATTCAAGAAATAGAATAGCAAAAATAAATTTAGAAAGAATTTAGAAAATAACTCATTTTTTTATCTAAACATTGGGAACATCATGATGTTATTGCTTCATAGAAAAAAAAAAGTGAACCTACAAAATGGCCGTGTTTTATATTTGTGTAAATTATTTGGAGGATTGTTATGCCTGGTCAGAGTGACTTGGTAACAAAAATGAAGTATAGGAACGTGTTAAAAATCTACTGTACAGAAGGAAAGTCTGAAAATGGTGGGTAAAGTTGGTGGCTTCCAGAGCATGCATAATATTGAATTACAGTACTGGTTTGATAATAATAAAAAATATTCTAATGGCAGATACCTAAAATGTTCAACATTTACAAGATGATGGAAAAGTTCAGACATCAGAACAGAAGAGCTATGTGAAGATGCTGAACGAAATTGCCTCAGATATTTCTATTTCATGACTGTTTAGGTTTATCCTTACAGGGATCGCTGTAATTATTTTATTGTGAGAGCACTTAGCTTGAGGTATCTTGTAAGCACTAACTTTAATTTTCTGATCAAGTTATTTTCAATTTGATGAAAAATCAGAACTATATATGCCAGGATTTTCTCTCAATTGGAGATTACTTGCAAGGATCTCATTCTCTCTTTGCTGTATCCAGTGAGTTTGTATCTTGATTCTCCTTCAATTAAGTTGTAGAATTTCCTATACCTGAGCTTTTAGGTTAATGAGCTATAATGGAAATGGTATTGCAGTAGTTAGGTTTCTAGGTCACAGGAAAATGTGTATATTTGAATCCTATGTCTTTTAACTCTCTCCTTTCATGGTCATCTGATGTTATCTAGACTGTTGGAGGATAAAAATCCAGGTAGACTATAGGTGAGCTATTTCAGATTAGTGTATCTGTTTTCATTACTTTTACGTTGTTCTAGAATTCTCTGAAAAAAGAACAATGTAAGAGAGAAAAGATCAATTCTATTTGAAGTGATATATTTCAACATGACATTGGATGCATGGTGGTAGGATCAAGAAACTAGCTCCTCATATTTCATCCAGAGTCAATAAGCAGAGTGTAATGAATCTTAACTTTCAGCTTGCTATCTCCTTTTAATTTTGTCCATCCTATGGAATGATGGCACTTGCATTTATGATGGACATTGCCACCTCTATTACCATTATCTACTTAATCTCTCACAAGAGTGTTTAGAGACCCAACAAAACCTAGAAAATCTCTCCCACATATGCCAGAAGGCTTGTCTCTCTAGGAACACTGGCTCAGGTCAAGCTGAATGTCTGTGTTAACCTATTTATCTTTACTATAAAACTTTTTCTGATGCAGACATAGACTTCAGGAAAAAGAATATCTGATAAAATGAGTAAAGAGACTTTATTCTGTTAGTTAAATTTCATGAGTCCATTATGTCCCTAAGAAGATCAGACATTTCACTTCTACATTGTTACAATAGTTTAATAATGCAATTTATTATGCAAATTATTGTTATCTATACCATGGGACACTTCCATATAGCACTTTACTATTATATGGCAAGCTACATAGATAGGCTATCCATCTTTAAAGAAGGCTTTCTATGATATTAAGACTAGAATGATTGACAATAAAATTTACCTTTCCCTATTATCCATAGGCATTTTTTTTTATAGTCTCATTTATCCCAAGTTCCTATTTTATTCAAAATTCTTCCTTGAGATTGTGAACAGACAGGCAAAAGCAATCTTAGATTGCATATCCTTTAGTCTTAAGCTTCTACATAAGCTCCCTGCCCTGGCTGGTTTTGTATGTCAACTTGACACAAGTTAGAGTCATCAGGGAGGAAGGAGCCTCCGTTCAGAAAATGTTTCCATGAGATCCAGAAAATGTAAGACATTTTCTCAACAGTGATCAATGGAGGAGGGCCCAGCCCACAGAGGAGGGTACCTTCCCTGGTCTGGTGGTCTTGGGTTCTATAGCAAAGAAGGGTGGGCAAGCCCTTAAGCAGCACAGCTCTATGGCCTCTGCATCAGCTCCTTCCTCCAGGATTCTGCCATGTTTGACTTTCTGTCCTGATTTCCTTTGGTGACGTACAGCAAAACAAATAAATTATTTCCTTCCAGTTTGCTTTTGGTAATGTCTGTTTGTTTTTGTCATTCTTGTTGTTACGGTAATAGAAACTCTAACTGAGACACTATCCCACATCTGAGAAGGAAGATAAATAATCTGTCTTTAGAACAAGCCTGGAGATCTTGAGCAAATAGAATCCTCAGGATAACTACACCCAACCACATATATCCTCATTAGTTTACCCTCTGTGCTTCACAAATCTCATGATGTCTGTGGTCTATGAAATAAAATCTATGGAGAATACCACTTTGACTAGTTAAATTCAGTAAATGCATATTGTCACGTGACTAGTTACTTCTTTCAACTTTTCTAATTAAAAGTCTCTTCCAGACATTGACTTTACTCTATGTAACACTTTATACAGTCCCAACACGACATTGTTGGTTTGTAAGATTGTGCTTTTGAATGTACTGAAATGCATCTTCCCCATTTCCTGACACAGCCCTCCTCTTAAAGTCAGTTGTCGGGCTTCCACCAAACCTCCACTTTTGTATAATAGTTGGCCAACTTATTTAGCCTATAGTACCTTATCTTTTTTCTTTATCTGAACTCTGAAGCATTTAAGTGCCTACAGAATGTTAATTATTAATAGTTATAGACCACCATAGCCTCAATTAGCACAGAACTATTCTAGTTTAAATATTAATAGTTTTCTAAGTCATGCATGGCAGTGTAGGGCATGTAGGAACATCTGAATTTAACACTTAGGTACAGGCTAATAAAACATAAAAGCAGTCCCTGGGGAACATAGACAACTGTATTTAAAAGTTTTAAATGGAGAAGGGGAACAAGAAATTATTGTATTAAAATTAGAAGCAGATGATGCACACAGAATACTGAAAAGTAACATGTACAGTAGCAGATCAGGGTGAGTTACTAAACATAAAATGCCATACACTCCAATGAACAAGATGCAGCATTCTTAATAGTCTTTATAATTCCTTGTGGTGACTGTAGGTTTTGCACCAGAAATGATGGTACACAGCTCTTGAATTCTTGTCTTGATATTGTTACTATGTAGTTGAAACCTGGGAAAATGGATCCAATAAGTGAGATATACTAAAGTCTTATGGAATAGTCAACTTTATTCAGATGCTCAGACCCTTAACCTGAGGGTTAAAAAAGGCCACACGAATAAAGATCTCATGAGTTCTAGCCATATAAAATCAAAAGGACAAGCTGTATGTGGGGAATACATGTTTTTTCATAGAGGCATATAAAGAATAGTTTAAACATTTAACTGAATCACAACCATAAGCAACAATGACTAATATGAAGCAAACTCACTCCTATATGCTATACCTGGGAGGAGTATGAAAACATATTCCAAGCTCAAGTCCTTGTTTTGAAGGAACTGAAGTCATAAGATTTTTGGCTTGCTTTCCTTGAGTGTTCTCACCAACACTCAGAATTCTTTTCAGAATTCTTTCCAACCTTGGAACATATAACACTATGACTTTTATATATAATTATTTAGTGTTTAGTGAACATTTATAAATTATATCTGTCATGTAAACCTGAAATATTATTTTGTATAGTAAAAAACTTAGAAATTTAATAATATGGGATCTATTGAATACTAATAGTTTATAATACACGTTCACATGTAATATATTAATTATAGTATATAAATTTGTTATTTTAATATTTAATGACAAATCTATGGGGATATAGTCTATTACATGTATCATTTGATGAATTTTCTATTCAATAACCATCACAGAGTGTGCTCACACAATCTAAAGTGGCTAAGTTTCAATTTCATTAGAAGATATATTCGCAAAGGTCATAATTATATGTGGTTTTCTCTTGACTGGCATGCCATCTACTATTCCATATAATGTATAAAGTAGCATAATGTAATTATTCATTGATGTTTGGATAATAAAAATGTATTAATGTATTTATGAGATAACATTCAGTAATATTTTTGTATGCCTTTCAAATATTTCTAGTTTAACATGAATATGTTTTTATTTTTGTAAAACATAAGAGTTTAAGAATTATAAAACTTAAAATTTATCTTTTTTATAGCACATATTATCCTCTTTGAGATTGTAGCACTCTACACTACCATATCTAAGACTTCCCAAAGCTATTGATAAGTCATCAGACAACTGTTACTCCAATTAACTCATCAGTCATGTTTATTAATGTGAAGGATGATGTATAAAGTTTTCTTTTTCTTCATTTATCTACTTATTTATTCATTATATATCCTGATTGAACAGTGCATCCCTCCTTTCCTCCCAGTCACTGCTCCTTCCTCATTCTCCACATTGCTTCTCCTCAGAAAAGAGGAGGACCCTCATGGGTAGCAACTATCCCTGGCATATAAAGTCATCAAGGTGCAGAATGACAAAGCACATCAAGTTGCAGCATGACAAAGCACATCAAGTTGTGGTAGGACAGAGGACTGAGGCCAGACAAGGCAGCCCAGCTAGGGGAAAAAATCCAAAGGCAGGCAACAGAGTCAGAGACCAAGATGCACATCCGATATATATATAGGTGTCAGGAATTGGCTCCCACCCATGAGATGGGTCTCATGTTGGGCCAGTCATTCATTGTCCATTCCCTCAATCTCTGTTCCATCTTGGTCACTTTACACCTTGTACGCAGAACAGATTTTGGGTAGAAGGTTTTATGGGTGGGTTGGTGTCCTTATCTCTCCACTGGAAGTCCCTCAGGCCTACAAGAGGTGGTCACTTCAGTCTCTTTGTTCCCAGCTGCTAGGAGTCTCAGCTAGGGTCACCTCTATAGACTCTTGGGAACCCCATCGCAGTTCTCAGCTAGCCCCAAACATCCACATCTCCCATCAATTTTTGTTCTCTCCTCCAGTCCCTGTCCTGCCAAGTTTCTCCCCATACCTGATCTCCACCACTTTTTCCTTCCCACCTCCTTCTTCCACCCAGTTCCTTCCTTCCATCCATTCTTTGGGTCTGTGGATAGTAGTAACATAGTTATCCTGTATTCGATGGCTAATATACACTTATGAGTATATACCATGCATTTCTTTCTGGGTCTGGGTTACTTCACTTTGGATATTTTCTAGTTCCATAAATTTGTCTGACGATTTCATGATGTCCTTTTTTATTTTAATATTATGAGATAGTATATAAGAAATAATCAGTTCCAATTGGCTTTACACTGTCCCTATACACAAACTTCAAAGAATGAAGTTCTCTCTTTCATTGTTTGAAATAAATAAGGGTTTTAATTTGTTTATTTTTGTTTGTTTTATTTTGTTTGTGGCAGCAATGCAAGACATCATGGGTCAAATGCAATCTCTAACCTGCCAGCTTAGTCCAGCTGAAGTTCAGCTTCCACTATTTTTTGTTATAAAAGTGATTTCACATGTCTGTAAACTAATGTCCTTATTGTGATTAATACATCTGACTACTTGATATTC
This sequence comes from Mus caroli, assembly GCF_978045245.1. Taxonomy (NCBI): domain Eukaryota; kingdom Metazoa; phylum Chordata; class Mammalia; order Rodentia; family Muridae; genus Mus; species Mus caroli. The sequence continues at coordinate 79,957,665 of NW_028227257.1, forward strand.
TTATAGTCACAATTCTGTTCCCTCATGACACGGTGAACTTGGGGGTAAGATTCAACTTCTTTGATTTTTAGGCATTTCAGCTGCACAAATAGAAATGATATGAGAGCCATTATCATTACTAGTAAGATCAATCTCTATAAATTGTTTAGTGCATGTGTGGCATTATCAATGCTATAGATACTTTTTAATTAAAGATACTTGCTAAAGTCCATGAAAGCTATGGAGGGTGTACAAAGACTTAGAAATGACAGAGTTACCATAGTCCTGACTCAATAAAAGCAATAAGATTAGGATCCCTTTTGTGTCAGCAGGATTAAAAGTATTTGAAAATTTGGTCTGCAAAAGTAATGCAAAAATACCTAATACAAAATATTCACAAAACTATTGAATTGTTGATACACTTGTTAACTACCACTTTATCAGCCAATGAAAGTTTGAAATAATTCCACATTAGCTTGGTAAATTAAAAATTTTCGACTTTATGGAGTATTCATTTTTTTCTAACTTTTAAGTAGTTTATCCATATTACTTGACTAATAGTAATATTAAAGGGAAAACTGCTGTTTTCCTTTTGATGTTATTATAATCACATAATCTCCACTTTCCCCTTCTTCCCTCCAAGCTCTTCCATATACTTTCCCCTGCTTTCTTTAAATTCATAGCTTCTATTTTATTAGTTGTTATTGCTATTGCATGCATTTATATGTGTACATACATATATATTCCTAAATATATAACTCTGTCAGACTATGTAATGTTATTTTGTATATATGTTTTTAGTGCTGATCATTTGTTATTGGATAACCAATCAGGTTACTCTTCCCTGGGGAAGATTGTTTCTTACACTCTCAGCATTATTAGTTGGCTGTAGTTTCTTGTGTAGGTTTGAAGCCTAGTAAGCTTTCCACTTTGCACATTAGCATATTTATTGACTCTCTCCCTATTTAGTTCATGTTTAGAGCTATACTTTCATGGTGAAAACAAACAAACAAACAAACAAAAAACAAAAACAAAAACACAGAACTTCTCCAGAAATGGGATAACCACAGAGTAAAAAGGAGAAATAAGAGAAATTTCCCTTTCAAAAGCTTCAATGCATATAGAGCATATCTCAAGGTTACTGTTTTGTCAGATACTTATATGTTTTTGAGTGTGTGTGTGTGCATGTGCGTGTGCGTGTGCATGTGTGTGTGTGTGTGATGTGTCAGAAGGGAAAATTGACATATTGGGATACCATTCTACAGAAAAAGGAGAAAGAGAGAGAGAAAAGAGAGAAAGGATGTCGAGACACACAGTGACAAGCAGTATTAACAGCATTATAGTTCCTCATCTACAGATGACCTTTAGAGAGAATTGTAGTTATTATCTTATATTTCTTCATTTATTAGTGTCCCTTTCTGAAAATTTCCCTATGATATGGCAGAACTAGAGATGCATGGCTTGAAAATAGGGAATTATGACTTGACCATAACAATACCTCAAGGCTCTCAATTTTAATTCAATTTTCTTTCTCATTATTTGAAGGGTTGGGAACTGATTCAGGTGGCTACTAGATCAGGCATTTTATGATGGAGATTTATTAAAAACTTTATCTATGACCATTAAATTAGTCATAAAATGTATTTTGTTTCTCAGAAAAGGTAGAGTTCATTATGGCTGTAGGATATTCTTTTAGGTTGGTATCCAGAGATATTTTTGTTGGGGAAAACAGCTGCACCATAATTAAAATGACTGATAAAGACTGCAAGAAAGGATAAGAGCATCCCATTTTATGCCATCACTTAAATCAGTACAATCAAATATTTTTAAAACTATTAGAATGGTTCATGAATTAAGCTACTAAAATATATATATATAGTCAAAGTGACCATGATTGTAAGGCAAGTAATGACTCTAAGGCTTTAGATGAGAGAAAAATGCAATTTATTTTTATTCCATCTTATTGAACATTGATTAAGAATTTAAATGCAAGTTCTCGGCACCTCGGGGAAGGTAAGATAAGATCGTAACTTCCCATTTTCTCAGAACTTTTTCCTCATTTGAGGCTATGAATTCAAGGTGATGGATTTTATGTTATCATTTGATACTTCTTATTAGTTAAGTTCTCATTTTCCTATTTTAAAACGAATCTTATCATAATTATATTTTAAAACTATATTTCCATTTTCTTGATTTTTCAGGAAATTAGAATAGTGGTATTCATACTTCCTGTTTCAAAAAGTGGGTATAATTTTAATCTTATATTCCCCTATGTTACATTTTGAAAAATGACCTTGTATTTCATGTAAACTTTGCACTGAAGCCTCTTAAGAAACTATGTGGCTATTGCCTGAATGTGTCTTACTTTCCCTCTCATAATTTGACTTAACTATACTAGAGATTTGATGGAGTTGAGAAAATTACAGGTCACATACTCTGTGTAACACACTTCATTTTTTTAAAATGTCTTTTAAATGGCTTTGGTGATGAATCACTTGGCTTACTTCAGCAAAGACTTAAATATTTGTCCAGAGACGTGATTCAAAGACTCTCAGTTTGGACTATAATTTCCCTATATAAAATGGGGCTTGGATCCTTACTAAATAGCATTGATTGTTTCCTATTTCACACTGTAGTTTTAAGAAACTTAAATATTTAATTTTCGTTACTGATTTAATTGGGGAGTCTCTCTTCCCAGCCAAATTTAGTTTTCTGCGACTTTAACTTAAGTTTCTCAGTTCCTAATAGGATATGGTAATTCAGAAATAAATAAATAAAACACTCTTGAGAAAGGAGGTATTGAGTAAAGCCCCAATAAAAACTGTGCAGCCTGCATATTAGCTCCTAGCTTGTTATACTTTTGTATTAAATGAACTTTGTCTCAAAAAATGAAAAGCAAAAACAAAAGCATAAATAAAAAAACACCTTGTCTTCTTTCTTTCTTTTGTTTTGTTTTTTTGGTTTTATTTGTTTGTTCATTTGCTTATTGTTGTTGTTGTTGTTGTTTTGAGACAAGGCCTCTCTGTATAGCTCTGGCTGTCCTGGAACTCATTCTGTAGACCAGACTGGCCTAGAACTCAGAAATCTGCCTGCCTCTGCCTCTGCCTCTGCCTCTGCCTCTGCCTCTGCCTCTGCCTCTGCCTCTGCCTCTGCCTCTGCCTCTGCCTCTGCCTCTGCCTCTGCCTCTGCCTCTGCCTCTGCCTCTGCCTCTGCCTCTGCCTCTGCCTCTGCCTCTGCCTCTGCCTCTGCCTCTGCCTCTGCCTCTGCCTCTGCCTCTGCCTCTGCCTCTGCCTCTGCCTCTGCCTCTGCCTCTGCCTCTGCCTCTGCCTCTGCCTCTGCCTCTGCCTCTGCCTCTGCCTCCCAAGTGCTGTTATTAAAGGCATGTGCTACCACTGCCTGGCCTCACCCTGTCTTCTTGATGCTAGCAAAAATTCAACACATTATACACATGTATTCTTTTTTATTGGATATTTTCTTTATTTACATTTCAAATGTTGTCCCCTTTCCCTGTTTTCCCCCTCCCAGAGATCCCCTCCCCCTGCTTTTATGAGGGTGTTCCTCCACCCACCCACTCACTCCCGCCTCCTAGCCCTCGATTCCTCTACACTTTATTACATCTATTGAGCCTTCATAGGACCAAGAACCTCTCCCATTGATGCCTGAGAAGGCCATCCTCTGCTACATATACATCTGGACCTATGTGTACTCCTTGGTTGATGGCTTTTTCCCTGGGAGCTCTGAGGGCTCTGGTAGGTTAATATTTTTGTTCTTCCTACAGGGTTGGACTGAAGGAGATGAAGGGATTTACAAATATATTCTGATTAGTTGATTTTATCAGGAATTCTAGAATACAGAAAAATGAACCAACATATATCTTCCTAGTGCCATGGTGGATCCTGTTCTTCTGTAGAGACTATATAATTAAACAGAATAGCTCCTGAAGAGAAAATACTCAGATAAACATGACATTATCTGGAGCAAAAACCTTTTACAGACACACTGACATTTTGCTATTTCTCAATTCTGCTTTCTTTTGATGAGATTGTAGAGACTACAACTGGGAATGTTTGAGCTGATTTATAGTCATTCAACACTGAAAGCCACAGTGTTGTCCTGAGGAGGTATCCCTTAGACTAATTTCCTTTCTTGCTTCTAGGATGATGCTGACTCAAACATCCAGGTGGGGGCAGTAAGGGGAGGGGAAGGGAAGTAGGGAGAGGAAGAGGGAGAAGGAGAAGGAGAAAAAGAGGGAAAAAGAGGAAGAAAAGGACGGAGGGAGGGATAAAGGGATAGAGGGATAGAGAGAGAGAGAGAGAGAGAGAGAGAGAGAGAGAGAGAGAGAGAGAGAGAGAGATCATTTTCTTCCTTCTATTTATCCCTGGAAAATCACACTTGTTTCCATAGTGGAATATAAGAAATATTAATAAACCATTTGCAGGTTTCTTTACCCTTTTGCCTGCCCAATTAAATGGCATTCTGAGAAACCACTGTTGGAATGTTATCCAAGCTTAGTAAAACACTGTAGGAATTCTGCTCATCTCTCAGAGTTTTGCAATCATCTCTGTTATCGAAAAGATGTTTTGAGATCAAAAGCCTCTTATGTAGTTTATTTTCATAGCATCTCTGAACTATAATGAAACAATATGCGATGTGTGCTCCTGGACCACTGACATGAGCTCCCCCAGAGATACTGAATCAGAAGTTCTGAATTTGGGGCCAGCAGTCTAGTTCCACTAAGCCTCCAGGTGATTCAGATACATTGAAAATTCAGTCGATATTGACCTCATTATCAACCTACAGAGCAGACAATCATTCAATTGCATATAGTTCTCAATCTCTTGTTTAAAGCACAGTTTTCCCCCCTCTACTGAAGAAAGTCAATTGTGCAGTATTCTGCAGGCTTGGCATGGAGATTTTCTACTAGTGTTATAAAATATAGATGAGAACATGCCTTTGGAGATGTGGAGAGGAAAGCATGGCAGGCAACCCATAAAAATCTCTGTCTTGTATGCCTGTGAAATAGAGCACCATCAATGCATTCTCTCTCTCTCTCTCTCTCTCTCTCTCTCTCTCTCTCTCTCTCTCTCTCTCTCTCTCTCTCTCTCTCTCTTCTCTCTCGCTCTCTCTCTCTCCAAGACTTTATTTTATCAGAAATTCTCCATGAGCATATATACACAATCATCCTTCATTATCCATGATTTTGCACATAAGGAGCCAACTAAAATTATGTTCTAAATATTGATTTTACAGAATATGTACAGATATTTTAACTCCCCAAGCAACACAGTTTAGCAACTATTTATGTAGTGTTATATTTACTAGGTGTTTTAAGTAATATATAGATTATTTAAAGTATTTAAAAGGAGGTATGTATGTTTATAAACAAATACTGCACATACTACATTTTATGAATGCCTTGAGTATCAGCACATTTTGTTATCTGGGGGGGGGGTGTTTATTGATACTCATGAGTGAGGAGGGATAAATGTATAGAAGTATATATGGGTATTTGGGTTTCTAAGCTGAGTGAGTAGAACTTTAAATGTCCACACCGAAAGAATAAAAGGCAGACAAACAATTCTGCCAAGAGAAATCATGTTATTTTTATGACAACAGCTGGATGGTAGCAGTAAAGGAAAAGGCATAAACGCTGCAGACTAGAAAAAGCACAGAACAAAAGTCTGGATGTGACTTGACACATTAGCTTGTCACTTTTACCTTTTGATTTTGGAAATGCACTGGAGAGTAACAAAATGCACCTACTTTTATTTGAAAGGAGAGGCATCCTTGGCCTCACTCCATGATCCATCCAAAGCAGAGGAGCAGGAAGGGTGGGAACAATGCTCTTCAAGTGTGCAATGGGCATGGGGATGATGATTGTGGGTTTTTCCCCAATGTGTCACTGCACATGACTTCCCACTGTGTTAAGGACTGGCATTGGGGGGGGGGTGTATGTTTTATTTTCACCATGTCAATCTCTATTGAGTTCTTGCTACACTACCACAGAATCAAACTGGACAGAGTAGCCAAGAGGTGAGCACAGCTCACCGTTGCTCAGTAGATATATCCATCAACCAAAGCAATCAATTAAACTATTTACTTAAATTTTCTAAATGCTACTAGCAAATATAGGATGGTTTGAAACTATGTAATGTAGGCTTTCCACATATTTTGTGTTTTTCCAAATTAAAATTTAAAGATGAGTGGGAGCTAACCTAATGAAAGGCAGAGGGAAGTTATGGGCTGAGAGAATACCACAAGAAAAATCCTGGTCTCGGGAAAATGATTAGTGAATTGAACAAACAAACACTAAAATAATACGAAATGATTGACAGTGAGTATGAGACTGAAGAAGAGAGGAGGTCAATCATTTAGTCAGGAGGTGAAGAGGGAGGACCGTTTCCTCTAACTCTGTCCCTGACTCATTACTTCAATTTGCTAACGCAGGGTGTCTGAGCAGGGCTTTGGGAAGAAATGAATTCAGGTCTCCAGAGAACTATAGGAAGAAGGGTCCTGATGCTGAAATATGCTTGTCTAGGATAGTGTTTGTTTGTTCAGCTCACTAGAAGAATTATTTCTGCTACCTGTCAATCTAAGTGTCACTCCACACAAGAATGGTAAAGTCAATTCCTATATTAAAAATTAAATGTAAATAACAGCAACCCTTGGAAGTCTTCATCTTCTGGCTTTGAATGGGGCTAGAGTGTTCTATCAAAAAATGCTGCTCATTTTTTATATACTTCTGCTTTATTGGTTATAAAATTTTATGCTTAGTGAACTACCAATGTGATGTGCAAAAAAAATGTAACAGTTATGGATGATGTCTTATTCTGAATATGCCAGTTAACTTCTTGTTTGAGAAAACTGAGGTCTATAGATAGGTGTTTTTATAGGTAGATTCAAGAATTGAATTTTAACCCTTAGTTGATACCTATTGCATACCTTTTAGGACATTCTATTACTAATGCTGAATAATTTATCTATCTATCTATCTATCTATCTCTCTCTATCTATCTATCTATCTATCTATCTATCTATCTATCTATCTATCTATCCTATCTGTCTATACTATCTATCTATACTATCTATCAATCTGTCATCTATTTATCATCTTCAATCTACTGAGAAAACTCCCACATAAAAAGAAAATGGGAATCAGTGCAACAAATATAATATTACAATTATAGAATAGAAAATTACAACTGACCAGCAATGTATATCATTATGGGAATAGATTTTATTGTTCTATTAAACATCAAGGCTAGGATACAATGTATAAGAAATGCAAACGACTTCCAGATCATTTTAGAGACTGAAACACAGGATTAAGTGATAAAAGCCTTGTAATTTAGTTTCAAAGCTCATAAGGTTCGATTTTAATTTAATTTGAGTCTTTTAAAGTAGAGTAAAACTGGAGCCAAAATAGACAAAATTATTGTCTTTATTGTTTATATAGATGTGCATTTTATGAAGATAAAAGCTGATAAATGCAGAATAGTGATTCTTTCATAGAGCAAAATAGAAAACTACATGGGGCATAGTTATGTGTGAGACTTCAAATGGATCTATCTTTTAGTTCCTAAATGTATTTGAAGTCAATGAGCTAGAATGTTTCTCTGCTAATTTTTGTTAGTGGGCGGAATACATAGGCTATGTTGACTCTCAAGCTTCTACTATTTTTTAAAATTAGGTATTTTATTATTTTACATTTCAAATGCTATCCCAAAAGTCTCCCATACCCTACCCACCCACTCCCCTACCCACCCACTTCCACTTCTTGGCCCTGGTGTTCTCCTGTACTGAGGCATATAAAATTTGCAAGACCAAGGGGCCTCTCTTCCCAATGATGGCCAACTAGGCCATCTTCTGATACATATGCAGCTAGAGACTTGAGCTCCGGGGGTACTGGTTAGTTCATATTGTTGTTCCACCAATAGGGTCACAGACCCCTTTAGCTCCTTAGGTACTTTCTCTAGGTCCTCCATTGGGGTTCCATCCAATAGCTGACTGTGAGTATCCACTTCTGTGTTTGCCATGCTCTAGCATAGCCTCACAAGAGACAGCTATATCAGGGTCCTTTCAGCAAAATCTTGCTGGTGTATGCAATGGTGTCTGCATTTGGAGGCTGAGATGAAAGAATGGATCATCTAGAGACTGCCGCACCCGGGGATCAAGTTTTTACTTTGCATGTGATAATTTCTACAGTTTGAAAAGTAAATAACGTGTGGGATGCTTCTCAGGCAGGAGATATGCATGTAGCTGTCTAAGCTGTAGAGACCTTGTGGTAGGATTTAGTGGCTATAATCATGGTACCTCATTATTCTGTGTGACATGGAGGTGACTTAAAGTAACATGGGCATACAGGCTAGTCTGGAATTTGACTAATGTTGGTGACTGACTTGGAATAGTGCATTTGATTAATAATATTGAGACAAGTAAGAACTGCCTCTAGTACTTCAGGTGTTAGACAGATTTACCTACTCTGCTATATTGTTTATGGGAACCTTATAACCATAATTACATGAAAGGAGAATAAGTGTCCAACTGCAGATATTCACCACAGTCAAGCAGATATGTGAGAGCTCAAGGTAATTTCACAACTTCCAAATAGATCAGAAATATATATTGTCTTGGACAATTTCCACGTGTTCCTTTAACTCCCTCAGGAAGCAAGTTCCCCCTTCATCATCTTTTAACCCTTCTCCTATGATGTGACTTAATATTTTATTCTTTACTGTGCCTAGTCATAGTAGCAAATAAAGTTAAAATACATTCTGTATTAAGAGAGACTTCTTACCCAAGATCAAAACAACTGAAAGAATTAGCATCTGGCTTAAACAACTAGACACACACATACACAGACACACAACACACACACACACACACACTGAAATTGCATATAATTTCTTATCCAGTTCAATCCTTTCTCATTATTCAGTTGCAATTGCACTGCTCCCATTTGAAAGCTAAGTCATTATTTTGTATATTACAGTATAATAAGACTTAAATGGATATTTATTAGTTTATTATTAGTTACTGAAGTATCATAAAGTTTCCAGCAATATCCATTACCAGCATTGGGGCCTGAAAAGAAACTGGCAAAATGTAGGAACTTCTCTTAAAAAGTAAGGAAGTTTGAGCCAGGCCTCACAAAACAATGAATCATCTAACCCCCAGTTACTCATAACAGAAGAGTGTTTGTACTGGCTTTGATTATAAGGATATGTTTAGCAGTCTGGTATGCAAATTGAATAGATTCCTCTCTTTCAGATGGCTCTGAAATGGCCCTGCATGCTGGGATTTAAGAAGGACCTTAGAGGGTTTTGCAATCTTGTCTGTACACAGCTCTACTTTGGCATGCTGTTATTCTTAGCTCTTGTCTGTCTCTTAATGCTAATACCTACTGCAGCAGGTACGTGCCCACAAATATTCGTAAGATTCTTCATAAAAACTGATCCATGTTTGTTTTATCATGAGATAGGATGAGTTAAAAGGATACATGGTTATACCAATCTCCTTGAAAATTTTGTGCCAGATGGGTTGAGCAGCAGAAGGGAAAGCACAGAGAACTTGAACCTGATGCTCACTCTTGAAAAACAAAACAAAACAAGACAAAAGAAAACAAAACAAAAAACATAGTGGGAAATAAGGTTTCTCTTCAGACTGGTTTAATTTGCAATCATGAGATATGCAGAAAGAAACAGTTTGTGAATTTGAGGGCACACATCAAAATAGAAATATGAACTCTGAAATCATGTGAGAGTTATGAAGAAGGTGGCACAGATGTAACTGGTATATGGATTTTGAAAGGCTTTGTAATTTCTTTCATCCATTTACCTCCTCCATTAAAATGTGGAAAATAGGAAAATAATGAAGATCAAATGAAACCTGTCAACAACATAGCTACATCACATATCATAGCGTTGGCTTCTTAATGAACAGAAAATAAATACTATATCCTAAACTGTATGAAAACCCTTATTAAATGTCCACTCTGTTCTTGGATATTTGGGGAAGTCAGTGAGCAGGGCTTCCTTCCTTCCTTCCTTCCTTCCTTCCTTCCTTCCTTCCTTCCTTCCTTCCTTCCTTCCTTCCTTCTTCCCTTCTCACAGGGAAATTACTAGACATACCAAAAAATGTAGACTGAATTTTGGTATATTCTTGAGAAATATTTTATTTAAAGTTACATTTTCTAAATATTTTTTAGCACATGCTGATCCTTGTACATTCCTTAGGCTGGTGCCACCTTCTCTCTTGAAGTAATTTATTGTGACTACCCATGACTCTGGCTAGTGATTATTTCTTTTGGCCTCAAGAGAAAACCAGATTGTTATCTGTGACAAGTCAAAGTGTCAGACTTAATATCCTTGCCTTTGTCTCAGATAAGTTCCAGGTACATCTTACTTGTTTTTGCATATTTCTCTGGTGACACTGAATGCCAGTTACTCGGAGACCTGTGTATAGATAGCACTTTCCTTATTGGATTCACTTGAGGCCCCTTTTTTTCTCCTTTCCTATGATCATATTACATACTACCACTTTTACTTGTGTAAGGGTCCATGATTCACTAAAGAATGATATCCCGGACTCAAATAGTTGTAAATGCAAAGAGCGTTTTACTCTGTAGGAGTCCAGCCTGCTGGGGTCTCTCATTGACCCCCTGAAGTGAGCTTGCAGGCCCGATTTAAAGCACATTGGGGAATTCTGGGTAAGTGACCTCTACCTTAATCTGTTAAGTCCAGCATTCCAGAACTATTATCAGGGCATGGGAGCTGAAAACTGTTGCTTAGGAAGTCTGGATACTGCTGCTGACCCATTGTCCTTGTCTCAGGCCAGCAGGTGTCAGGGCAGCTTCTGATGGCAGAGCAGGTTCTGACTAGCTGTCTGAAGGCTGTTTAATTTGTTTGTTTGTTTTGTTTTGTTTTCTAGGAACTGACTTGCCTTGTTTTGTCTGGACTTGCCCAGTTCTTAGGCATAGTCTCCTGAACTGCCAGTTTGCTGTCTGTCATGGAATCAGCCTAGTCTTCTCACTTGAATTTGTGTCTCAGAGAGTCCTTCTCAATGACTTTCCACAAAACAGCTACTAGCAGGGTTGAGAGGGTTAATATTCACTGAATGACCTCTGTGTAAAACAAGGAATTACTAGACTTTATATCAGTTATCATTCAAAATGCATGTAGTTATTATATTATTGGATAGGTGATAGAACAGTGTAATAGAATAATTTGCAAACCTGTTATCATCTGTGGTTATAGGAACCTCACTTATAATTCAATTTCTATAATTTTCCTACCTCTTTATATTGTATAACTTTAACACTATAACTCTAGCAAATACCTCTGAAAGATCCAATTGACTGAGTAAATACTTTTGTGAAAAAGGATTTCTTTTTTTATTAGCATATATTAATTTCATAGGATAATGCTTTCCATTACATTTTCCTGTGTGTGTGTGTGTGTGTGTGTGTGTGTGTGTGTGTGTTTGTGTATACATTTGATAATATTCACCACTAACTTTGCTGTGGATGTTAGACTAGAGTTGTCTTTTTTTGAGTTGTCTTTTTTTTTTTTTAAAGATTCTATGGTTGTTACTATTGACCTGCCTGAAGTTAATTACATTAATTAAAACCAAAAATCTTTCTGTAGTGCATAAGTTTTGAGGCTAAACCAATAGAACTTAACTTTGAGTTCTGTGTGTGAATGTGTTAGTGTGTAAGTGGGCATCATGACAAAAGAAATGGGAGATGGAGGAAGGAGGGGAGATTTTTAAAGTCAAATATTTTATATATACTTCCTCCTGCCCTAATAGCCAAATACTGGCTATTATCATTCTGTTCCCTTTGAGCTTGAAGGTCTTTATGACTGTCAACTCTAGGATGTGTCTGGTTAATTTAAATCTCATTTAAGCCCATTATAGTTTTGTTTTTTTTTTTTTCAGATAACTGTGATGTATACTATTGCTTCTGAAGTCACCACAATGCAACCAACTAACTTTTTATTTCTAATGTGTCTCAGCTCAGATTTGGAGCCTGCAGAGTCTGAGCTGCCCTCCATAGGAGGGGTGGAAGAGGCGATGTCAGTGTTGCCTTCTGATGAGTTCATCTGAATTGCAAAGCACGAGTTCATGGCCTCATTAGAACACCAGCTTTAGAAACAACTCTGTTTTTCTTTTACTAAGAAAGACTTTGTTTTAAAGGATGCAATAATAGGAGCAACGTCGAAACTACATGGAAAATTTGACTGTGACAACTTGGAAATATGATAGTCAGCATGAGCCTGTAATTACAATGGTGATTCTTCTGCCACTTACTAATTCAAGACCATAATGGATTTGAAATTCGGTATCAAGAGTGAGAGTGCATGTCTTTGAGTCAAGTTGATTTGGACTCACATACTGTCTATTATTACCCTTTGAGCATCTTATGGAGATAAGTTGCTGGCAGAACCTCCATTTCCTGATTTAAAGTTTATACACCTCACAGCATCTGTTGGGATTAATATCTACTTCACAGGGATACTATGACGACTAAACAAATCCAGATCTGGAAATATTAGTGCAATACCAATCTTATTGTCAATTATATTTATTTGTGTGTATGTTTGATTACATGTATGTTTTAGTGTTGATGTATTTGAGTAGAGATATCTTCCCCTACCAAAAAGCATGCTTGTCTGGAGGTCAGAGGCTCCTCTCAGGTAGTAGTTTGTATCTTCTACCTTGTTCAAGACATAGTCTCTCTTGATTGTACTGCTGGATATGCTATGTTGGTTGTCCATGATTTGATAAATCCATGGTCTCTGCCTTCCAGCTACAGGTAGAAGTACGCTGCAAATACAACTGCTGTGCCTAGCTTTTAAATGGTTCCTAGGGATCCAAAATCAGGTCTTCTGACTTGAATGGTAAGAGCTTTGGCCACCAACCAGTTCAGCTCCCTACCCACCAACATCTTTCTTTAATTAGATAACTGATTATCAGTGTTCCACTTGGATTTTAACACACCATTTGTTTATATACCTTTAACTACTTCATATATTAATTAATTACTTCTTTGTGACTATTATCCTATGAATAGGTTATACTCATTCACATTTTCATGCTTTTGTCTATAACATACTTCTACATTTAATCATTTTTCTTCTTATTTTGCCTATTTTAGTGAAAAATTCAAGCACCATTTACTTCAAGGAGCTTTCCCAATTTCTGACCTCTTTCATACACACACACACACACAATTTAGTTCATTATTATATTTTATTTTTTATTTACCCTTATTTATTTATTTCATTCAAATATTCCCACTCAGTTAACATTATACACATTGTTTTTCTGGGGCACTGACCTTGTCTTAACATTTTTCATTACCCAGAGTATTTCTAAAAACATGTAATATTAATCCAAACCCTAGTGTTTTGTAATTTGTGTATAAATAATTTCCCAGGTAATTATTGAATTGTTCTCTCTTTAAGCATCATTCCCAAGCCATTGCTAAAGTTTACTCAAAGCAATATTCGGCCGATGTAATCCTTCCCAATTACAAACTTTTAACACTTGCCAATAACATTAAAAATGTATGTCAAACTTTGAAATCAATAATTTAAATAACCTGCAGCCTAATATTAACTATTATCTATCTATTCTAATAGAAAAACCTCAGTCTTTCATTCCTCTTTCTGCTATGACCTGCTATGAAGCTATGTGATACAGATGTCTATGTAGGACTGAGAATTTAACACCCTTTCATTTTCTACAACTTGACCAACTATTAGTATAAATCACAATCTATGGTATTGATCACCATTTACTGCTAAAATAAGCTTCTCTGTTTAGAGTTGAGAGCTTTACTGATATGAATATAAGGATAAATATTTAGGGAGAAGTTTAATATTATGTTCTTTTAACAAAATAATAGCAGTAGTTCTTCTCAAGAGCCTATTATACACTGAACCATGGGTTCTTGGCCCAGTTAACATCACTGGGAATGAGTTCTACATTGTGTATAAGGTCTTATATCCAGTCATAAAGTAGTTAGTTACTCCTATAATATTTCTATAATATTGCAAAATTGGCACATTTTGCTGGTTTAGTGATTATTGTAGCTCTCAAGTTTTACAGCTTCTAAAAGCCAGAGGTAGTTGGGGATTGCTGTGAAATAGTTTTTGTTAGATATGACTACCTAGCCAAGATCTCAGCATGGAAGGGTGTGGAGTTCAGGAAGTTCCTTCTCTATACAGGAATTATGGGTAATAATTGGCTGCTGGGAGAGCAAGAGGTCATTTTTTTTCAGAGATGAGACTCCAGGATTGGCTACTCATGTTCTAGTGGATGGCCTTCATCTGTGCCCATAGGGGCAGCACTAAGTGGACTCTGGACTGCAAAGAAGCCCATGAAGTTGAAAGGGAAAACTGCAGAGTGAGTACAGGAGAGGGGGATGGGGAGTAGATTTGTCTGATACTTACCATATGCATTCATGAAACTCTCAAATAACAAATTTTCAAAAACTCTCAGAGAATCTCCTTCTACTCTGTAATGATCCTGTTCCAATGGGTCATCTATGAAACAGGGAATGGGTCTTTATCTATGTGTTAACTTTTGGGAATCTGTTAAAATATCCCCGTTTATGTTCCTATCAGATCAGTAGGCTTACCGTAGCATGGGCTTCAAAACTGACCAGCCTCGACTCATTAAAAGTTTTGTAAATTTTCCCCCCACAATTGTTGGTATTGTTAGGGCAGAGTTCTTGGGTTTGGTTACCAGTATTTTATCTTAGTCTTCTATAACAATCTGAGTATATTATGTAAACTAAAATTATTCCCCATACCTCTAGACACTAGAAAACACATGATTGGGATACCAACAGGTTTAGACACTGACAGGGATCCACTTAATTTATAAATATTCCTGAATGTAACTTAATTTGGTTGAGGAAGTTCTCTGGTGCCTATTCTATAATGACAACAAATCTATTTATAAGGCCTATATCCTGATGACTTATTCACTAGCCAAAGCCCTGCCTCCCAGTTTTACTATATTAGTCGTTAGGTGGTAATGTGTGGCATTTTAGGAAAAGTGATCAAACATCCTTGTTTATTTTATAAGAAATGTTATTTCTCCTACCACAAAGTAACACACATATTGATATAGTGCATTTATATTTGCAACCCCAAAGGAAGAACAACAATATCAACCAAGCAGAATACCCAGAGCTCCCAGGCACTAAACCACCAACCAAAGAATAAACATGGAGGGACCCATGGCACTAGCTGCATATGTAACAGAGGATGGCCTTATCTAACATCAATGGGAAGGGAGGCCCTTGGTCCTGTGAAGGTTTCATGCCCCAGTGTAGGAGAATGCTAGGATGGTAAGATGGGAGTGACTAAGCCTCTGACCCACTCTTCAGGGGGTAGACAAGGGGTAGCCCAAATAGGGAGCCCTGGGGCTACTCTCTAAAACTCCGGGGTTATGGGAGAGAGGGATGAGGGAAGAGAAGTTTCCACACCAGTGAGAGTGAGCACAGTGGATCATGGCTGGAGCACAGGAAGGCCTTCCATCAGTAGATCAGAAATGGCTCATTTAGAGAAAGCCCATCCCATCCTCCAAGTGCAGTGGGCCTTAATGGGCAGAGACATTCTATGGTTTTAGAGCTTTATTATAGAAAGTCAGGGAGAAATAGAGAAGGTAGAGGGAGGGGGTGTGGGATAAGGTGTTTGAAGAGGTGTCTTAGGATTTCTATTCCTCCACAAAACATCATGTCCAAGAAGCAAGTTGGGGCCAAAAGGGTTTATTCAGCTTATATTTTCCACATTGCTGTTGATCACCATAGCAAGTCAAGACTGGAACTTAAGCAGGTCAGGAAGCAGGAGCTGATGAAGAGGCTATGGAAGGATGTTAACTAACTGTCTTGCTTCCCCTGGCTTGCTCAGCTTGCTTTCTTATAGAATCCATGACTACCAGCCCAGGGATGGCACCACCCACAGTGGACTCTCCCATCCTCAATCACTAATTTAGAGAAAATGCTTTACTGTTGGATCTCATGGAGGCATTTCCTCAAGGGAGGCTCTTTTCTCTGTGATAACTCTAGCTTGTGTCAAGTTGACACACAAAACCAGCCAGTATAGGAGGGGAAAACAGAAAGATGGATAACATTTGAGATGTAAATAAATAAAATAACCAATAAAATTTTCTTGTCACAAAATTAATACCTTTATATATGTATGTCTTATTGTTACTTTTTGTTACTCTACCATAAATATCTTCCAGGACTGTTTCTACTCTCAAGTTGATATCATCCCTTTTTTTTTACTATTGTTATGTATCTATAGATATAAGTATATATATTGTATACAACCTTGTTAAACCAGCACAGTTCTTTGCTATGCTATAAGTCTTATTCCTATACCCCAAGGCAAATGTGGCTTCCACTGATAACCAAAGGAATGAAATCCCTCTCTACAGTAAATAGAGATCACAGAAAACCACAACAGGAAACAATAAGGAGTTCTACAGACTGTGAGGAATGCAGTCTCAATTGATATATCTACATCACAGCTCCTGCACCTATAGATCAGAAAACACTTTCAAAGAAGGGGTAGAAAAGTTGTAAGACCCAGAATACTGAGAAAACTTCTATACAAGAGTATTTCCCAGAAATGGCTACATAAACAATACAGGACCAACACAAACACCAACAGATGTGTTAATATGGAAGTGGAGAGATCATTGGATCCCAATCCTAGACAATGACCTGCAGATCAAGAATCTCTGATTGGAGAAGTAGAATTAACCTTTCCCAGGGATGACATCATTTATTGGTTACCTCATGTAGAGTTGTCAGCTCTGAAACTACACATACAAATAAGAATGAACTCACTAGATTCTTCAAAGACATATGAATTAATCACAGAGAATAGAAAATAAGTACATTTAGGAAAATCACTTGGAATTACACTGTGGGAGCCTCTTAGATAGAGTGAATTACAGTTTTATATCATAGTGTTAACATTTTATATTTTTATTAGAAGGATAATGCCTTAGATTTTCAGTGTGAAAGTACATGGATACAGTATAAAATTTAGTTTGTACAAATTTTAATAACATCATTAGCTAATTGTTTATTCAAATATATGAGTTTAGAAGATGAAAAGTATGGGCAATATTTATTGATTTTTTTCTTAGGGATATACAGCACTAACCTGTGTTTCTGTTTTGAAGACACAGCTTCCTCCAGATCAGTATGAATGATGGAGGACCAATATGAATTATACATGATTTAGTTTTCATGACTGTCCTAGTCATTATTCTTTATTGGCTGTGAAGAGACACCAAGGCAACTCACAAAAGAAAGCATTCGTAGGCCTACTTGTGATTTCAGAAGCTTAGTCCATTGTCATCATAACAGGGAGCATGGTGTCAAGGAGCAAGGAAGCAGGAGTGCATTAAGTGGCTGAGAGTCTTCTCATCCTGACTTAGAAGCAGAGAGAAGGAGCGTGGGCTTGGCATGAGCTTTGGAAACCTCAAAGCCCACTAGTGACACACTTCCAACAAGACCATGCCTCCTAATCTTTCTAATCCTTTCAGACAGTTCCACTTCCAGGTAACTAAACATCCAAATATATGAGCATATTGTGAACATTGATATTTAAACCACCATGGCAGTTTATATAGTATTCCCAACAAAAGTGTAAAGTTTGAGAAGAATAACAACAAATACTACTCAAATCTTAAGAGGCTAGCTACTCATGGCAAGGTAGTGCATGACAGGTAAAGGCTACTTAGTAAAGCTCATTGTTATGGGCTGTGTGTTTCCCAAAGGTCTATATGTGACAAGCCTGGACATCAGCTTCTGGATCTTTCTGGAGGAGGTAGGCATTTAAAGTAATGGTGTCAAGTGGAAGAAATTATTAGGCCACTGTAGGCAAATTGAAAGGGACATTGGTACCTCAGGTTCTTTTGTTTCCTGGCTAACAGAAACATCTTTCTCTATAATATCATCCTACCTTGCCTCTCTCGTTGAGTGCAGAAAACAATGGAGCTACTGAAACATGAACAGAAATTTCTGAGACGGTATACTTTCTTTTTATAAGTTGTTTACTACATGTATTTGTTACAATAATCAAAAGTCGGATACTGTTGTTGCTGTAGACTTTGCTGAATGACAAAGGTTTACTACAGCTTTATGCAACAAACATCTGTCTTCGAGTAGCCATCCTACTAGCCTTTCTTTAAATCTTTAACAAACTCTGCACTGATTTTTAGTAGGAAACTAAACAGAGGTATATTCAACCTTTTAGCTTGATATCCTGGAAATTTTAAGAACGAATATCAGCTAAAAGTAAAACTGTTGATTTATTTATTATTTATTTATATTTAACTAAAATATAATTATATAACTCCTCCTCTACTTCCTCTGTCTTTCAGAATCACAACCTCCTTTTCTGTAAACATTGTTGTTACTTATACAATATAAAGGAATTAATATATAAATATAACCTGCTGAGTCTATTCAGCAAATTACTAAGACAAATAATTATATATGAATTTTAAAAGTTTTAAAAATAACTGACAACTTTAGCAAAAACAGTTTAAGCCTTATTTTTTTGTTTTGTTTTTATCATTTTTTTTCACAGCGAATTTAAGGGAAAAAATCCCCCACAAAACAAACTTAATGTGGCCACATACTGAGTAATCATCTTCAAAACACAGACACAGGCCAGTCTGTCTCTTTTAAATGCAAATGCAAGTCCAGTTAAAAGACTCTCAACAAAAAGTTTCCTTGTAGAAATGGATCGTGTTTATAGTCCCTGTCTTTCTGGAGGAGAAAGTGCATCAGAGAGTGGGCTCCATGACTCTGCAGAAGGCAGAACTACCATTGTAAAGATTTTGGATCTGATTTGCTCTATTGTTTATAGAAATACTATTTCCAGAATTGAAAGGTGCTGTAATTTTCTCTGTGCCAAACCAAAGGAATAAAACTCTAAGAGATTTAAGAGGTTGGCACAGTGTTGCCTGAATGGAACCAGGATGCCTAAAGGAGCCAGGATGGAAAGTGAATTTTACACATCTTAAACAAGAGTAACTAGTGGCTTCATCCAGACTCCAGAAGGAACTTGGATTGATGTCAGTGGCCTGAGGGCAGTGCTGGGCACAAGGGGTCCCCTCAGTGGAGTCTTAGCTCTGTTTTAACACTGGAGGTAGAGAGATTGCTTATGTTGATAATACAGGTTTGAAAGCCCATCTACTCTTTAGTAACAGGGATTGCACGATACCCCCTCACTTCCTGACCTCAGGATACTTGCTGTGGCTTAAGAAGGCAGCCTGATTTGGAGACTAAGAGGAATAGCATGGGAAAATCTGCATCCAGTTTAAATTGAATTTTGTAGCAATTTTATAACTGTTTTGCATGAATTATTTATGATGGCTTCTGGGAAGAGTTTTTACGCACTTGTTCTTTTGCACTTTGTTAAAGCAACACATTTTTCAATATACCCATGAAGCTCATCTACCCAGCATCTCTGTGATGGAGTGCTTGCAATTCATCACACTGCTGTGTTTATGATGTTTGTCGGCATGATGACCCATGTATGAGTAATTACCATATCAATTTCATTTATCCAGCCTCAGTGCATTTGACCCTTCCTGAATGAACTCTTGCTTTTATCCTCTCTTCTAAAGGGACAATTGAAATGTTCTTCGAAATACGGAAAACTAATTCCCCCTGATGCATTTGAGGTTAGTGGCCTGAATATTTTCATCTAATATAAACTAGTGTCTCATTGTCACTTTGGTGTACCCCCAAACCTTTTATTTATATTTCATTAAATAAAGCTAACATGAGGCTTGGAGAGACAGCTCAATAGTTACACATCACTTTTGCTGGTTCAGAGAACCTTGGTTCAGTTTCCAACAAACAGGTGGTAGTTCATGAGTTGCTTTATCTGAACTTAGGTAACAGCTTTTGTTCATGGTAGATTTCTCTTCTTTATCTTTATCTAATTTATCAACAGTGCCAGAGGAAGCCAATGACTGTTTCCATGCTCATTGGAGCATTCTTTACTCAAATAAATTATTACCCACTCTTCTGAATTGCCTTTGCCCTCCTCCAGCACCTGTCCTATTATTCCCTAGAGTCATCAATCAGTTGGACCTTCTTCAAGTTGCATGTCTTGGGTGGCCTTCTGAACTTATGTATGATAGACAAATGTGTGCTTTTTTCTCCCTTTTACCTCTCTATTGTAATTCATTTTAGAATGCATGTTTTTAAACCTTCTGGGATAAAATTTGAACTCCCATTTTAAACCATTTAGAGTATAAAATGAGAGTCATATTGCACTGCAGCACTGAGTCAATGCCTTTCTGAAATAAGCTAATTTGCTATGCAAGCATATTTCTAAAAGCAAAGACTAATAAGAAGCTATTGTGTAAGAGTTAACATTAGGGGAATGTAACTCTTTTGTTTTCATTAGAAATAATTTCTTATTAAAACACACATTCACCAACACATCCCAGAGGCATTTTCTTTTCTCCTTCCCTTTGTAAAGACATGGAAGGTGGTAGATGATAGCTGTTTGTCTTCTCTCTCATATGTTGACAATGCTAAAAGGAAACAATAAGGTTTTTGATGTTGTTATTTTTGTTGTTTTCTTTTATATCCTGGCCACACTGAGTCCTTAGTATAAGAGTGACTTGGACAGAGTACTAGATGGCTCATCAGTGAGAGTATTTGGAATTCATCAGTTTTCTGTACAACTGCTCAATAGTGTTGTATGACAGAGAAGCGGCTGCCTCTGTAATATGCGCTGAAGAAGAGTATGAACAGAAAGCAAAGATCCCTGGAGTCTTCAGTATTTGCCGGTTTGTCAGTGCAGACTCTCCCAGGTAGTAGCACCAATCAACTCACAATGTTTTTTATCCAATTTTTCTCCTTGACTGTTGTTTGATACAAGGAATTGGATAAATCTCTCCTTAATCAAGACAATAGTAGCCTGCATATCATGGATCTTGAGTGAATTTCCTGGAGAAACATTGCAGTTTTCTATCCCATTGACATTAGTCATGGTTAAAAAGGTATAAATAACAACGTTTATCACTAGTGGGTTAGTTTTCAATTTCTGCCATACTTGATGGCTAATGATCCAGCTTGTGGCTATTCTGTGAGTGTTAGACCTGTGATGAACAAGACGTGTTGATGAGGAATTTATTTTGTTGACCCTAGTTATTGACATTTAAGGACACCTGTAACCATAGTACCCACCAGCTAGATTATGTTATGATATACTTTATGAAGAGGAAGTAAAATCAAACCACTATTTCATGATGGGTATACTTAAGAATTATACATGCTAATTAAATAAATGATCACTTTAAGGGCTATTTCTAATAATATGTAAAGTCAAAATCAGAGTTGTAATGTGCATGGAATCAGAACATTTTTTTTCATATTTCTAAATTCACCCAAAATTTAGCTCTCATTTCCACTAAATTCAGCCTTAAATTATATTTGCCTTACGGTTTTTCCAGTTTTTCTTTTATTTTATGCCAATTTAAACTCCTTTAGGAGCTTTAAATTACAGCAGTTATACTTACTTCAATAAACTTAGAAGAAAAGAAAAATTGGTTTTCTCCACTGAAAGTGCTTTTTTTTTTTTTTTTTCTTAAGCGTGTTCTGGAGCACAAGCACTGAAATTTACTTTCTGATGAATATCAAAACTATTTACAAGAAGTCTACATAAATACAGGTGAACTGTAGATATAGCTCTCTGGGGCAAGGTGTCTGAAGTTTTCCTGCTTGAAATGGCAAGAATATACTTATTACACTCTCAATTTGACTCAAAACACAAAGACTAAAGTGTGATGGAAGCAAGGCCAAGGTCAATGGAAACACTTGAGTGTGTTTCCTAATAAACTCAGATTACCTTAATAATAGTTCAGAGAGGCACTTGTAATCCTGCCCTGAATTTGCTTTCCTTTTACCAGAGGACCAGCCTATTAGTAGTTTTGTTTTGTTCTGTTTTGTTTGTTTTTCTGTCACAGAGGAGCTTTTTATTATTGTTCCAAAAAGCTAAGCTGAAGTGAATTACTGATCATTTCCATCAGACTCACTGAATTGTAAGTGATGAAGTCATTTCTCAAAACATCACCAGAGGGTGATGCTAAAGCAAAGCTCAAGAGCTTCCAAGTCACCAGGTTTGTCTCTGTTGTCTCCCTGTGGGTTCTGTCTCTGTGCTCTGCTTCCTTCTCAACCAAACTCTAAAACAACTAGTGAGAATCGTGGTCATGGGCTATGACAAAGTTCATCTAGCCATGCGATTTGGAATTCCAGAGAAGACAGTTTTTCTTTTCAAAATTTCTTCATGCTATGATTCTGATGGAGCCATCTTGGATATGGCCTAGTTTGTTTTCCAGGTTGTTATCAAATGCCCCACCATCAGTAATGCAAGGGGAGAGAGTCACAGACTATAGAGAATGGATTTCCAACAGGGATTGCTTTGTAAACAGAAAGGAGAAAAGTAGGAAGTCATAAAGTAAAAAAATTGTAACAAGGCAGAACTCTTCTCATCCACATTTATTGGTCTCTTTAGTTGTTAGATAAAATCTGGCCTTAACAGTTACATTATTTTTTATTTTCTCTTGACTTCACATTTTTGTGAAGGGCATGATAAATCAAGTATTATAAGCATGTAATTACAGAAGGCTGTCTTCCCTTACAAAGTCTATTGCTAAGACACAGACAGTATTGCTTACTCTGGCCAGTGAAAGCACTGTCTCCAAAGGTTTGATAAAGGCTGCGTGGAAAGCATGGTGCAACATTTCATTGATGATCAGAAGATAACTTTTCATCTTTCTTTTTACTGTGTTTTAATAGTATTTATTTTTATGTGATGAGTACGTGCCTGGCTCTGTATATGTGCAACAATGCCCATATGGAAATCTCAAGGCAGTTATCTTAAGACAATAGTTTCAGAAGAATCTTAGGATGTCTGGTTAAGATTTCTTCTGCTGGGCAGTGGTGGCACATGCCTTTTATCCCAGCACTAGGGAGGCAGGCAGAGTCTGAGGCCAGCCTGGTCTATAGAGTGAGTTCCAGCACATCCAGGGCTATACAGGGAAACCCTGTCTTGAAAAAACCAAAACACACACACACACACACACACACACACACACACACACACACGGATTTCTTCTCATGGATCTTCCAGGAACTTTCTTTTTACCAGTAGGAACAGGTTACTGCTTTAACAGGGTAAGAGATTCAGACAATAATATTTTTGCTAACAAATACAATGTCACATTAGTGTAGATAGTAAATTCTGTCAGGAGAGGTAGCTTTTATCATTAGTGTCTAGGGCATATGTATGGAAATAGATAGTTTTACTTCTTAAATTCCTTTGGCCTAGAAAATTACAAGCTAGATAATGCTGTTAGTAGATTTTAAAATCACTTCAATTACAAACACCCACTCAAGTAACATAAAGGTTATGTAATTTATCTGACCTATGTTAAATTATGAGAATAAAGATTATAATATCTAGAGAAGCATTAAAGGGTAAAAATATCATTTCAAATTCTGACTAAATATATCTTTTATAATATGCAACTAGCTCATTAAACAGAAGCTCTTTTAATAACTAGGATAGTTTGTACAATTTGTATTTCTTTTGTAGTGAAGAATAAATATTTTGAATCCATTCGGGTTCCTTCTTGTTTTTGAGTGGCATCTCTGTTGATTCTCTTATCTTCTGAAGCAATATGTCTACTCCAAACCTCTAGTCCTAGCTGTTATTAGAACAAAATAAACTCTTTTCAATTTGCTTTTCTTTTCCTTTTGCCCTAGCAATTGTTCTACTTGTGGGTATCAATCTAAAGCAGAATCAGATGGGAGAAATATCCAAAGAATGATGGCACTTATTGGTGAAATCTGATCACAATGAAGAACATGCAAGTCATTGGATAGGAGTGGGCTCAGAAAGGGGGAAGACACAGGGATTTGGATTATTTATTTTCAGACAGGTTCTCACTATTTATCCAGGCTGGCACCAAACTCATACCTCAACTTCTGGAAGCTGGATTTTTTAAAGCCTGAACTGTCTTGCCTTGATCAAGTGGAAGTTTTGGAAGGAAAGAATGAGTCCTGCTCCATCAGTATGATTTGGCTGGAGTGGTTCACTGCTGTGGTGGCTTGAGCAGAGGATTTAACAGTTACTGAGCTGAGATGCTTGTAGAAATCTAATGCAATTTTTACAAGTTTCTGGTGGCTCTATGGTACCAGCATAGTGACAGCTACTGTTGGACTCTTTATATGGAGAGACCCTTCTGCATAACTTCTTGGCTTAACTCATTTTTTTTCTGTCAGAGATAACACAGATAACACTAGTGTGATTATGAAAACTTTCACCTTACTTTTCCTGGTATAGACATAATATTTCTTCTATATGTTTTTTTTGCATTCTAAAATGTAAGATATTCCTTTATTATAAAGGGCATCAAATATGGAATCCTAACTATGTTGACACAGCTTATGAATTTCCTTATAGATATGCTATATTTTGAATCTTTAATAATAATATTTGTTAAAAAGCATACATATCAAATGATCCATGAGTGTGAATTGCAGTACTTATTTCCCAAGAACTTAGAATCAAAGCTATTGTGTAAAGCACACATGCTTGTCATACAGAGCAAGGTAACTACCCTGGGGACAAGTTTCTTCTAACACTGTCTGGAGTGAATTTCGCTTAAGTGAACTACCTGTTTGCTTTGTATTTCTTTCCATTTTTATCAACTGTTTCTGCTTTACATTTCCCAGATCCTGGTTCTGTTTACCTTGTTCTTACCTGACCTTTTGGCATATATGCTTATGACAAAATCAACTTAAATGAGTAAGGAACCAAGGTAGTTCCACCCAGGGGTGATTGTGTCAGACATGGAATTCCGGTAATCAGACACTATTGCATGTGCCAGCAAGATTTCATTGAATGGACCCTGATATAGCTGTCTCATGTGAGGTTATGCCAGTGCCTGGAAAATATAGAAGTGGATGCTCACAGTCATCTATTGGATGGAACACAGGGCCCCCAGTGGAGGAGCTAGAGAAAATATCCAAGGAGCTAAAGAGGTTTGCAGCCCCATAGGAAGAACAACAATATGAACTAACCAGTATCCCCTAGAGCTTGTGTCTCTAGCTGCATATGTATCAGAAGATGGCCTATTTGGCTATCACTGGGGAGAGAGGCCCCTTGGTCTTGCAAACTTTATATGCCCCAATAGAGGGGAATGTCAGGGCCAAGAAGTGGGAGTGGGTGGGTAGGGGAGCAGGGCAGGGGGAGGGTAATTTCAGGATAGCATTTGAAATGTAAATAAAGAAAATATCTAATAAAAAAAATAAGCTGGGATTTTCTGGTGTTTTCATGTCTTTGAAGGGATATAATTACCCTCTCATCCAGAGGATTAGATACAAATATCATTTAGAATACACATATTACTCAAATGGAGTTTCACCTTGTACTGGGTAAAATAAACAGCCACTTTCACAGGAGACCATGTTAATAGAGACGATAAGGGAGGGAGAAAGGAAGAGAGAGAAAGGGAGAGAGTGAAAGACAGAGACGTAGACAGAGAGCTAGAAATACAGAGAGACAGAGTGATAACAGTACATTCTTCAGACAAAATGATGACTAAAGCATTTTAGTGCTTTTGCACTGTCTTCCTGAGTGATGGCAGGTCTTTTTCAAGGATACGTTTAAGCCTATAAAACAAATGAGAGGCTGGAGGATATCCACATCTTCTTCATACCAGAGAAAGAGGGACATAAATGCTGTAAGGAGAGGGAGCTTAAGAACTGAGCTGGAGAAAGGAAGAAGCCCATTCCAAGTTGAGCCAAGCTGTAGAAGAGGCTCAGGGTTTCCTGGTCATGCACCCTATGTACACTTTGTTGTGGCCTTCTCCAGATTCCTAAATACCCTCATCAGCCATTCAGGGTGAGTTATCTTCAATGACAAATGTGGTTCACTCACTAATACACATATTGAGTAATATATATGGATTAACATATATTGAAGTGTTAGAATATATAAATACATATTTATATGTATTCAAATGTTTGTTTGAACATACAAATACATACTTAATAAGTATATTTAACCATGTTTAACACTCATCTAAAGATATACTGTATTGAATACATCCATCTATGATATACTTCACATATTAAATATATTTTTGGTAATTCATATGTTTATCATACACTGTATATTCTTACAAATGAATAGAAATTTTTTAAAAAAAATCTATTTTCTTATTTGTTTGCTTATTTTCTGTATAGTTATGTGTGTGGGCACATGCATGACAGTGCCATGCTGGGAAGGTTAGAGTGCAACTTGTGGGAGTCAGTTCTTTCCTCTTTGCTCACCCCTAAATATTTTCTCTTTAATGATATACTTACTCCAGTACAGTCTTTCTCTTAATTCTCCATCCCTCACCCTCTCCTCTTAAAATTTCTCATGTCTTATAGCCTCTGTGTTTGTGTGTGTGTGTGCGCACGCGCCTGCCCTCACGCATGTGCACACACACGCATGTGCCTATCTGTATGTGTTTTTGTTTATAGCATAAGGTGATCCCCTTTCCTGATATCCATTAAAACATTGCACATTTGGCACTTTCCTGGCTGGGATTCTAGCATGAGACTCTAGTTGTAAGATTCCTATATTTTTTTATGCTAAATTGCTCTTGGTTTTGAGATACTACCTATCTGCATTTTCCTTTTCCCGCATGCATGTCTGACTAAGCCTATAAAAAAGACAAATCAAGTTGTTGAAATACTTACCCACAAGCAAGAATCTCTACTCTATTAACCAACAGAAAAACCATGGCCACCTGCCATCTTTTAACTGAAGCCTCTCCCAAGCAGCTTAGGGGCCCAGTCAGCTATATTTCTTTCTTTTTTCTTTTCGTTTTGCTTTTCTTTTTCTCTTTCCTTTTTTAACTTTTCAAGTCTATTTAATTCATTAACAAGTATTGTTATATCCCTTGATGTTGCATGGTGTCATCGGGCTTGTTTTTGTGATGATTCTTTTCTTTGTGGGTAGGGCAACAGCAAAACAAAGTTTCAAAAAAATAAAAAGGCAGCATCTAGATTTTTGCCTCACCCCTTCATACCTCAACAGTCATGGTGGTGCACTGCAGTTATTCACACTGCAGTGCCAGATAACAAACACTGCTTGAGCCAAGTGATGATAAAAACAAACTTTGTTTCAAGAAAACTACTGTTTAAAGCCTGTTCCTAACTTTCTCCTCTGTTCTTAAGAACACTGTGATTTAAAAAAAAAATAGTGAGCCTATTGCTGATGTTAGAAGACAAATGTTATGTTGCAATAGTAAAGTCAGAGTATCTCATATATCTTGTGAAAGATTTAGTCAAAGAATGATCCCTTTGGGTAGGGAGCATCTGTTTTATTCAACTTTCCCTCTTCCAATTCTTTTTTTTTAACAGAACCAATTTTCCTCTGAGGAATATATTCCATATGTTTCAACATTGCTAAGTCCTTTAAGCTGCATAAAATGTGTCCCAGACACTGGAGTGGTCATGAAGCCCTGGCTTAGAATTTGAGAATATTTTATCCAGTTGAATCTAAAGATATGCTTATGAGTTTGCCCATAGTGCAATGCTGGCTCCCAATTTTTTTTCCAGAATCTTACATTTCATATTGAAGTTCCTATATGGACAGGAATGTGAAAAGAGCTTAAAATATTATTTTACTTACACAAAAAATTGAATTCTTACTTCATAGATTTGCATTGATTTGAGATTCTATAGCTGTCATCATTGAAAACCTAGTCTTTGTCAGATATGATGGTATATGAGAAATATCATTTTCTAAATAGTAAGGAGTTCTATATCTGGAGTTTAAAGCCAGCCTTGGCTACATAGCTAGCTCTTTTCTCAAAATCAGATAATGTAAACAGTATGTGTACTGGTGTCATTGAGACATTCTGTCACTGTAACAAAATTCCAGAGCAAGGCAATGTAAATGAGAAACTAATCACTTTGTCCCACAGTTTCAGAAACTTCAACCTCTATGGAGGAGAAAGACTGACAAAGCAAAGCAACACATCACAACAGCCAGAAGTAAAAGCACAAAGTGTTTTCACTAGAGGGATTTCTTGATTTCCCCTTTTGTGTCATCCAGGATCTTAGTTCCTGACATTTGGAGTGGATCTTCTCCACTCAGTCAATCTTCTCTGGAATGCCTCCACAGATGCACCCAACACTTCCCTCTACCACTTGTGCTTATTAACCATCAAAATTAACTTTCAAAGTGGTAAGTAGTGGTACTGTGAGAGAAATACTTGGTAAAGTAGTCCATAATTCAAGGTCTAAGTCAGTGAACTAAAGCAGGTCACATGGTAACTTGAGCAGTTTGGATTGTGACAAGCCATATTGTATGATTTCTCAGCTCTGTGAATGGGTTTCCCATGTCAACAGGCAGTTTAGTGTATACTTTATGTATAAGACAACAATTTATAAGAGGAACTGGCAGAAAAAATCGTGTTTAAGTTTTAGCTCTCTTTATACCATATGTAATAAAGTAAAACGTTATATATATGTGTGTGTGTGTGTGTGTGTGTGCATTTATATATATATTTGTATATATACGTATATATATATATATATACCTCTTCTCTATCACCTATCTATCTTTACCATCTATCTATCTGCATACATACACACACACACATATGTATGTGTGTGTGTGTGTGTGTGTAAGTCTCAAGTTCCACATCAGGGTATCAGGTTCCATGTTAAAATCAAAAAAGGTAATTGGTTTGGTACTGGAAACATAGCTAACTACCCAAGAGTAGTGAAATCATGGATCTTTGAGTAGAACCTATAACCACAACTTTTACTAAACTACCATAATCTTTAACTACAATTAGATATTTGTCTTACACACATATAGAAGTGTAGTCCTCACCTCTCATCAAGAAAGCTTTTCTTTGCAACAAAGGAAGACCATTACAGAAAACATAACTAATCAAAATGCAGAGGTGTTGAGTCCTTTCAAAATGGAATCTTCAGTCCAACTCCTGTTCAGGGATAGTTTTGGAAGAAGAAATAAAAACATTGTAAGAGCCAGAATAGGGATTTCCTGTGATATGCTTCATAAGAATGTCAGAAACTATACCCATAGTCTCATGTACCCATAGTCTAAATGTAAGCTTTAGCATGCTAAAATAAACATGCTAAATTAGATGGGGGAAAAGCTTGTGTAGCTTTGACCATACACAGCTATGGGCAGCTGAGAAGTGCTGAGGGAAGCAAAAGTGGTCTTTTCCAGGGAAGAACATAGCAATTGTTTATCCAATACAAAATGGTGAGCTCTGAAAACCTATACATATGTGTAAATACAGATTGAGCATAGTATTCATACATTTAGGAATATAATATATATGCATATATATCTATATTTACTTATAACAAGAACTAATTAAAATAGAGAATGTTTATTTGAAAGGTAGCACAGAAAAATAAGTGGTAGGGTTGGAATGCAGGCAAAGGATGGGGAAATTGCTGTAATTATATTTTAACATCAAAATATAAAAGCATGTTTAAAATACGAATTAAAATAGTTGATGGACACAGCAACGACTGCAGCATTTCCTCATTTCTGTGTGCCATTCTGCCCATAACCAGGAACAGAGCAAGTGATCACCACTTCTTGTGGTTAAACTGAATTGCTAGAGAAGAAGCTCCCACACCCTAGTGTCACACTTCTTCATCTTCTCATCTTCAAGCAAAAGGCTACATCTCCCTGACAAATTATTTATGGCAATGATAGCGAAGTTTTATTTTTATGTTTCTAGGGTAAACAATGTTGGACTGCTCTGTATCTATCCTAATGTCTTTATTGCTAGTTTAAATATATAAACACCATGAAAAGTAAATCTAAATGTCACACTATAAAGACAGTTTTCACAAAACCACACACTAACACGAATGTTGTTCTTATATGCATTTAAAATGATTTTGTATATATTTTGATGGTATTCTCAGTCTGAACACCATGGACTTATATTAGCAGACGTAGAGAAGTCAAGCCCCTGCTCATTGATAGCTGTCACCTTGCCTCACCAGTGTTTATGTTGCTGGAAGTTACAGAATGTTGATGGAGGAGAATGTTAATCAATACCACCCATCTACAAGCCCTACAATTTAACACTGCCTGCAAGATATACAGGTGCAATAGTGGCACAAATGTCATTGGAGTAACCAGCCACTTTTTAAAATTGGATTTAATGTCTACTCCATGGAATAGAACCCACACCTAACACTGCTAATGTAGCCGTGAATCTGACGCTATATAGATCTTAAGCCTACAGGAATAAAACTCATACATGGTTACATGAATAAAATATCATTCTCATTCTTATTTTTTATTTTAATGAACAATTCTATGAGAATACAACATTGCAAATTCAAGGGAAAGCACATGTATCTATTTTTGTGATGTTAGTTAATGTCTTAAATAAATTCAGAGTAATATACTACTCGTAAGACAATGAAAATCAAGAATAATTTATTACCATGCATTTATAAATATTCACATGGACTTCATACAGCCTAGGGCACTTTTATTCTGTCTTTTCTCAGCTCACTGCAAAGTTCAGGGAAATGAGTTTTTCACAGCATTCTGCCTGTACACTTCCATTTCTAAGCATATACTTATGAAGCCATGGACACTAATGGATTGAGAATGGCCAACAATGTAATGCCTAGGTTGGCGCTTTAATACTTTTAATACTGGCAATGTCCACCACCCAAGACAGGTATGTAGTCCTTGAGAAGATATCGGTTTTGTAGTCTGTAAAATAAGCAGCTTGGAGGGAAGAATTTAGAATTCTAAAGCTCTACCTTTAGAATTCAAAAACTTTTATCTTCAGAAGGATCTGTCATAGTCCATCTTCATTGTGATGGAGGAAGGACTTCAAAAGTGGTGCAGAGGAGTGTGTGCATGCATAGATAGCACATCCAAAGTGCATCCAAAATATAAGCCCTGGAACTGGAGAATGTTTTCTTTCTTAGCAGAAAAACTGCTGTTCAAGTGACTAAGAATGTTTACATTGGTAGTTTACAGCAAATTCACTGTGTAAGCACTGTGTATGGTGGACAGGTTTCTTACGAGAGTTAGAAAGATTTGCCTATGGAATAGGTCATGTTACTACATTGCTAACTGTTTTTTATTAGATATTTTCTTTATTAACATTTCAGATGTTATCCCCTTTCCTGGCTTTCCCTCCGAAAACCGCCTATTCCATCCCCAGACCCACTGCTCAGCAACCCACCCACTCCAGCTTTCCTGTCCTGGCATTCCGCTACACTGGGACATGGTGCCTTCTCAGGACCAAGGGCCTTTCCTCCAATTAATGTCCAACAAGGCCATACTCTGCTACATATGCAGCTGGAGTGGAAAAATACAGAGGTGGATGCTCTCAGCCAATCATTGGACTGAGCACAAGGTCCCCAATGGAGGAGCTAGAGAAAGGACTGAAGGAGGTGAAGGAGCTTGAAAAAGACAGAACAGACGGTGAGTCAGAGCTGTAAGGAATGTAAATTTTTAAGCAAAGCAAACAGAATTTGATTAGAAACCTCCATCTCGAGCAGAGAATTACCAATACCTTGGTTTTAGACATCTTGTAATGGTTTAAAAATGATAAATTTGTACTTCTTTCAGCGCCTTAGTGTGTGGCAATTTGTGATAGCAGTTGAGGCAAATCATTCTAGAACAGTAAAAATCACATTGGCTTTAACAAAGTTGTCAGCTACACCTGCCACAGTCCCTTCTGGAAGGCAAGTGAGCAGCAGAGATTGCTTCACTGGCATCTGTCCCTAGTTTTTACACTAGAATATGGCACGTTTGAATATATAGAATTAGTGTTGTCTTCTCTAAGTTTATCTGTATATTATTCTCCTGTGCAGAGCCTTTCACATGTATAAATTGCTCCTTCTTTCCAACAGGTCTCTGCATACATTGCAGATGCAGCTAGGAGCAGATCTGATATGCACTATCTACACAAATCCTACTAAGCATCTACTTCATTTTATCTTATTGGATTACTATTTGTTATTTTTGGAGCCTTAAGTCTATAGTGTACTCTAGGCTGGCCTTGAACATACTATGTAGTTTGGAGTGCATCCTGGCCAGGAGCTCTCAATTTTCTTGCTTAACCCTTCCAATTGTTAGAACTATAGTTGTGAATCACCTCACCTAACAACTTTGTCAGTCTTTACTATGGTAGCATGTAACCTATGACTTGTATCAAAGTGAGGCTATTATGAACGTGCTGGCCAGGAGTTAATTTCAGGGGACACCATCAGAACTCCTTTAACATGTCTGCTTTAATTCCTGTATACATATTACAAAATACACAACACTAAAAGAATTAGACTTTTCAGTTCAGTTTTGTTATAATTCAAAACTGTTGAAACTCTAAAACTGCTTCTTGTGCAATATATTAGTCACATTGTAGTTTATTGTGTCATGTTGCTTTTTGATATATATGTATGTATTGTATATATATATATATATATATATATATATATATATATATATATATCAGAAAGGCTCAGACTTTCTTTCTTCCTTTCATCTCTTCTTTCCTTCCCCCTATTCATTTTTTTTCTTTCAAGTATGTGGTATGGTGTTTGTGTAAGTATGTGTGTAAGGTCATGTATGTGTTCAGGGACTTGTATGTGTAAGGGCTAGAAAATGTCATTAGGATGTCTTCCTTAATGTTTTCCACCTCAAATATTCTCATGGATGCTGGAACCTACCTTAGTAACTAAATGAATGAATGTCCAACAAGTCCCTGAGGTCTACTTGTCTTTATTTCTCCAGCATGGATTATACACATGCACTACTGCCTCTGGCTTTAACATGGGTGTTGGGGACCTGAGTCCAAGTCGTCTTGATTCTGAGTACAAAATTTATTCCATTCCATTATAATATTCCATTCCATTATAATATTTATCTCTCAATGAGCTAATGGATCAGATGATGTCATAGGCAAAATGCATACTGCTATTACAAACACAACAGCAAAGATATTACAAATAGTACATCTCTGTTGCACCATTATTATTACCCTCTCATTTTATTTATGTTGTACTTTAAAAGTATTTCTCCTACCATAAAAATTACTTAATGAGTATAGCTGGTATTATGGGAAGGGATACAGTTCCATATTTTTACTTTATCACCTCTATGTTATCTTCTTCATTAGCATTTCTCCTCTAACCGAGGAACAGGCATGGGAATAGATGTTTTTAATACATGTGGTCATTGTCTAGCCACAGAAGGGTGGATTATGAAGATAATTTGAGAACACAAGGCTATTGGAAGGCAGTTCTGAGCCTTTAATTTGACCCTTGAATGATGAGCTGAAGTAATGTTGGAACAAGGAACTGTGGTTTGACCACAGCAGTGTGAGGGTGGCCTGCAGGTGGTTTTGAGAAGATTATATGCCCCAGTACAGGGAAATGCCAGGGCCAGGAAGCAGAAGTGGGTCGGTTGAGGAGTAGGGTGGGGGAGGGTATAGGGGACTTTCATAGAGGAAACTAGGAAAGGGGATAGCATTTGAAATGTAAACGAAGAAAATATCTAATAAAAAATGACACAGTATCTTGAAGAGAGAGCAAAGTGTAGAAAAATCATGAAAATAGATTTATAGTCACCAGTCTAATGTTTAAAGAGTATAAAATAGTTGAGACAAGTGAGGAGAGAAGAGAAACTGTCCCTGTGGTTGTACAAGAATATCAATTAATGTGGCATAGGTACATGCCTGTCTCCTCCTTTAATGCCCCTTCAGTGGGGTGGGGCCATGCTTTTCCTGTGATTTGATGGAGAAAAAAAAAAAAAAACAAATGCCTGGTCTTCCTATGTTCTTTATCATCTAGGCTAGGTGCAGCTAATCTGCAGGGTGGATTTGTTTTCTATAGTATGTTTCTAGGACTAAATTTAAAAGGGTTTGGGAAGTAGAAAATTTAAAAGTAATTTTAGGAAAGAATTTGGTTAATTTAAGTAACATGTATATCAAGACATATGTCTAATTATTTGGGGATGAAAACATATACTAGGAAGTCCACTTGGGGTTCATTTCTTTTTACTTTAGGTATTAGACTCCATATTTTGTTATTTTGGATATTTTGTTATTTCAATGCTTGTTAGTCCTCATAATTTGTTTGTCTAGTTTCCAGATCATCTGTTAATTTTCAGAATCAGATAAGAACTTTAGTTTGCGTCCTGAGTTATTTTGATCTTGTTGGAGGATCTCACAGGCACTCAAGTAGATTACATTATTCAGGACAGTGGGAATGAATGTCTCAATAGGCAGCTGATTCTTTCTCCAGAAGAGAAAGACCACACTCTAAAGATGATAAGGACTCTAATTAGTTGAGACAATAATAATTGAGACTAATTTCCCTCATATTGTCTAGTTCTATGAAATTGAAGTGTTTTCATGGGGAAGGAAGAATGGGTAACTGCAGACTACTCTACTTCTCTTTTGTTGGGACTAGCCACATTCTCTATTTTGTGATGTAAACATTTCTTCACTGTCCCAGGGATGTCACTCTAATTCTAGGTCCTATACTTAGGAATACTTTGGCAAAAGTAAATCTCTGTTTCACCGTCTAGTCATATGTCCAATTTATTTTAGCAGTTTATACACATCTTTGTGAGTAGTAAGACACTTGTTTCAGAATTCAGGCTGAAAAGAAGTGCATTATCTATGCAAATCATCACTCAGATTTCACACTGGTGGAAAAAGCAAGGACATGACGTTCTTGATTGTGAAACTCAAATGTTGGTTGTATTCATCTAAAGCAACAGGCTTCTCCCCCCCCCCCTTTAAGATGAGGTCTCACTATGGAGCCCTGGCTGCCCTTGAACTTACTATGTAGATAACATGAGCTTAAACTCATGGAGTTTCACATTCTTTGGGCTCCTGAGAGCTCAGATTAAAGACATACAAGCCTAGATAGTCAAGCATAGATTGAAGCAACTCTCTTAAGAGACACCACAGCCACACATTCTCGGACTACTTTGATTCATAAAACCAGGCAAAAATCTAACTAACTAACTAACTAACTGGCTAACTAACTAAGAGAAAGAAAGAAAGAAAGAAAGAAAGAGAGAGAGAGAGAGAGAGAGAGAGAGAGAGAGAGAGAGGAAGGAAGGAAGGAAGGAAGGAAGGAAGGAAGGAAGGAAGGAAGGAAGGAAGGAAGGAAGGAAGAAAGGAAGAAAAGCTGTAGCTCTGTCCAAGTTCTTCACAGGGGCTGAGGTTCACCCAGGAAGGCATAATCTTTTTCTGAACATGTCTTTGTAAGCCTTAAGACTCCCTGAGAAATTCACTCTGGAGACAATGTCAATTTCTAAAACTCCCCTCAATAAACTAGAGTAGCTGTGGTATTTGAGCAGATTTTCGTGTCTGAGGCCATTCCCATGAATATAGATTTTTATCATTTAATTCATATCATTTTGACTGTTCAGTCAGTTGGGCACAATGACAAAAGAAATACAGCAGCACTGTTAAATATATTACAGGTGAAACCTAATTCTTGGGTTGAAGTTATACTGTGAACTTGCTAAAATAAATTGGAGAATTTGGGACAACAAGTACAAAAACTGACATGTTCGTTATATCTTGAATTTTTATACACAGGCCTACAAATACTTTTTTTTTTTTAAACTTTTTTTTTTTAAGATTTATTTATTTATTATATGTAAATACACTGTAGCTGTCTTCAGACACACCAGAAGAGGGCGTCAGATCTCATTACGGATGGTTGTGAGCCACCATGTGGTTGCTGGGATTTGAACTCCTGACCTTCGGAAGAGCAGTCGGGTGCTCTTACCCACTGAGCCATCTCACCAGCCCCTACAAATACTTTTTAAGTTAAAATTTTAAGTGTAGAAGTATGAGTAAGAACCCCAGTTTTAAGCTTTACTTATTACATTTTTATTCTAAAATATCATATTCTTAGAACAGTTCTTTATTTCTTAAATTAACATAATTATGAAATATGCATACAAGATAATAGAATAACAATGTAATCATCATTATCTACCTATACTTACCATCTAGTTGAAGAACTCTACTATTCATTTTATACCCTCAACAAATGGTAAAGTTTCATGTATATCTTTTATTCTAATTTTATATAATTTATGCCCCAAAGAAAAACAACACATCTAGACTTTTACATTCATTAGAAAGTTAATATATGTTCAAACATGTTTACAGATGTGTGTGGAAATGTTGGTCATGACCACTGGCTACTAGAATAATGTTGATCAATATGTCTTTTTAAATTATTTGAGTTTTAGTTGCTGAAGTTTTGAAATTTCTCATATATATGTTATATATTTGTATTCTGATAAAATGTCTCAAACTTGCTTTCTTTTCACTGAGTCTGTTTTCAAAAGGTCAACTCTGCTTTATTTAGAATCCAACACATACTTTTCTTTCTGGCTGAAAGTAAAGTTTCCTTGCAGTGGTTGGTTTTAATCTGACCTTGCTACCATGCCTCATAATTCCTTTGTAAAAAGATAAGACTTCCATAACACATGAGCAAAAATAGTCCCTTTGAAAATAAATAGCCTTAGTATAACTTAAAAAAACTCTCTCTCAAATGAAATGGAGCTGAATTCAACTTAAGGTGTTCTGCCAAACATCTGCTTGTGTTAAAATTCATTGTGGTAATTTCTCATTGCTGGTCTATATTCCAAATAAATTATATTGAGTGATATATCAATATGTAGATATATCAATAAATAGAACTGCATTCTACTTAAGATGTTCTGCCAAATGTCTGCCTGTGTTCACCTGCATTGTGGTAATAAACTCTCAATTTTGGTCTATACTCCAAATAAACATAATGCTATTAATTATTGTTCCTAATCTGCAGGTTAGTAATCAAGGCAGGCCTCACCAGTATGAGATATATTTGTCTGAGGTCATTCATGGAACCACAGTCAGTGCCATGTCAGCAAGGGCTGTCTGCTTCATATGGCCCTACTACCTCAGCTCTTCCCCCTTCTCCACTTGGTCTCTCACCCCCTCATGCTGTCATCTGACTGTCCACATGAGAGAAGAGCAAACAGCTAGGATAATGCAGAAGTACATGCACAAGTACTGCTCTTGCACAAGTACCACAATTTAGAACTGATATGGCAATGTTATAGATCAAAGCAAATCACAGACCAGCCTAAATCAAAGGAAGAGTAAGAAAGTCTACCTCTCATGCAGGAATGTAGGCATATAGCAAAGGCCAGGGCAGCAGATAGCAGTGAAGGACTGAACTGCATTTTGCATTTTAGCACAGACAATACCTGTTACTTAGGCTTGGCATACATTTTGAGGTATTTCCATGTTGGGCGCTGGGCGTGGGGGAATAAAGGGAGTGGGAGAAAACCTGTGTCTCACCTTCCAGTGCTCTGGGTGGGCAGATAAGGAAGACTGCTGCACACTTTCCACACCGCAGGTAGGTTGCTGGCTGTGGGAAGCTGCGAACCTAGCCCAAGGGGGTGGACAAGGGGCAGTCCTAGGTAACAGGTTTTCAGTCTCTGGCATCTCAGACACTGCTGGACACCACAGAAGAGCTGAGAACAAAATGGGGGCCCTAGGGGTGGCTTGGTCAGCCCTGGGCCCAAAGAGAGGAGAGGGCAGGGAGAGAGAGGGGCGCTGGGTGGTTCCCACATGGGCAAGAGTCCTTGGTTGTCTGTGGCTGGAATGCAGGAAAGCCTTCCAGTGGGAGGTTAGACACGGCTCTTTAGGGGAAAGCCTATCCCATCTTTCAAGCATGGCAGGCCTTGATGAGCAAAGCCAGTCTGTGGTTTTAGAGCTTTATTGTAGAAAGTCAGAGAGAAAGAGAGAAGGTAAAAGAGAGAGGCTGGCCATAGCCATGTGGAGAGAGGGGGGAAGAGAGAGAGAAAAGGAGGGGTAGAGATGAGAGAAAGGTGAGAGCTTAAAGAGAGCAAGGAGGGGCCAAGCAGCCACTTTATAGTGGGCTGCGCTACCTTGCTGTTGCCAGGTTGTTGTGGGGAGGAGCATACCTGGCTACAGTCAGGTAACTGTGGGGGTGGAGTCTAGCCAGAATGCCAGAAGCTTGGGCTTTGTCTGCATGACTGATAGTCACACACCTCTCCTGTGGGGGATTTTGGGGGCATTAACTTCGACAGGAGCCAGGGGTCCAGGAGACAGGATGGAACACCTTCTGTCCCATGTAGGTGGAAATCACCACCCATCAGGTCCCAAGGGTTCCAGACCTTGTTCAACTAGAGACTAGGCTGTCTGTGTGCTACCCACTGCCCCATATTTCCATGTTGTTCTTTGTTTATTTTCAAGCAAAGGAAGGCCTAGGGAGAAGTGTTAGGACTATGAAAGGATGTTGAAACTGCCATTTTCTTTGTTGGCAGCTTTCTCAGCATCCAAATGCTAGGAGGACTTAAACTTCTTCACAGTAATCTTTGCTTGAGAAGCTTGACATTTTTGGGCTACAATCTAAAAAGGAAAACTAATATTTGCACAGGAGTTCTTCACCCATAGAGAAAGCTTGTTTTGAGTTGCCAGATGTCTACACCTAAATTTTTATTTTCAAGATAGGCTATTCCCACATTGGCTTGGCTCAAACAATCTTCTTGCCTAAGACATCTAAAATATTGGGATTAGAGGCACGTAGAACCATGCCCAGCCCACAATTCTTAGTTTAATACAACTTTTCTTAGTATAGATAAACCAGTCATATGTAATTATTCATTCATTTGTACAGTAACTATCATAGTGACATATTTTGGCTATTCTTTACTGAAAGAATATTTCCTAACCAATTACCATATATTTGAGACAAGGATTCCTTGCATTCAATTCCATACACAATAGTTCATTTGTGTCCCATGCTCTTTGCTACCTGCACTGAGACCTGCTGTTGCCTCTGAGCTGGCACTGTTTGAATTGGTTCTTGTTTACCCTTCTGATCCTACATCAATCAGCCTGTCAGTACAGACATTTACATTTACATAACTAATGGCAATCCTTCCTGGTGTCATTTCAGTTTGCTCTAGGACCAACGATCTCATTTACACTCTGGTGACCTTCCAAATTCCACTTGTGTTGATTTGATCTCTAGGTTCTTCAGGTTCAAGCGACAATGTTTCTACATGCTGAGAGAAGTGTTTGCCAGACCCTGGGCCACTCCAGTTTCTGCTGATGCCTTTGCTTATGTTCGTTACCTCAGCTGTTCATTTATTATCTTATTGATTTAACAATGTCTGCTCTAGCATTTTCACGTTCTGGGAGCTTGTCCCTTTCTCGTTGGAAGCTCTGGGAAGTACGCTGTTTCTTTTAGACAATTCTTAAATTCCCGAGAGTGTTGGTATCTATTTGGTGCCATCAAATTATTTGGATGGAGCTGATTGATCATGTTAAACTTCCCTTCCTTTTGGTCAAATAAATATTTTGCATATGTTCTTAGTGCAAATAATCAAGTTAACTGCTCATTAGGCTATAGTGACTGAATATTCTCTTTATGGCTTTGAAGAGAAAAAAAAATCTCTGTTTTGCCATTTTGTCAATGAGAGTCAGAAACTCTAGGTTATAGTTGTATGTGAGAAAAAAACCTGGATTTTATAAGTTTATAAGTTCATTACTTTCTCTACTTAATGTTTGTAGGGGAAGGAAAATTATTTTCTCTCTGCCGTTCAATGTTCTTCACTGGGATGACTGAAACAAGATAAATTTGATAGTGGATAAAAAGTTGAGTAATGCATATCTCATCTAAACACAGGAAATACACAGGGGAAAATGTTTGAAGCTAACTTATAATCAAAACTAAAATAGCATCTTCAGAAAAAAAAAGGGGGGGGCAGGCAGTCGTGGCACACACCTTTAATTCCAGCACTTGGGAGGCAGAGGCAGGTGGATTTCTGCGTTTGAGGCCACCCAGGTCTACAGAGTGAGTTCCAGAACAGCTAGGGCTACCCAGAGGCTTGTGGATGACCCATTGTTAGCTATTTTTAATTACTATTATTAATATGTAAGGAGAGTATTTTGTATTGTTTATTTTGTCTCAATTGCTTCATGTGCTTCTGACAATGACCAGCTTTGCTATTGAGGACCCATGACAAGCTGATGCATCATCTCAGGAGACCATGCATGAAGATTATTGCATCTTGTGGGGAGATGTGAAATGTAGAAAGTTGAAGGGTTCCAGTTTTTCATTCAAGAGAATGCTTATTTGACCAGAACATCTTCAAACGGACTTTACCCCTTTGAGATTCCATGAGTCTCTAACAGTCACACGGCTGTGACTTAGCCTTTATCAATATCCATATTTGTCTTCTAACTTGCTCAAGTAAATATACAGGTTTATTACAATGCTTTCAGCTTGCTTTCTATACAGATAAGAGTTATGATTTCATCACTATTCTCTTTCTGGAATAGGGTAGAGTCATCTTCACAAATAGACATTGCCTTAATAGACTTAAGTTATTATTCCCAAAAAGAAATGCTAAGTTATTTTCAAAGTGTTTGCTTTGTATGAAAATTAAAATTATCCTCAAAATTATTGTGAGGAGCAGGTGTGGCAGCAGTCCCAAGATGGTGCCCGGGACTGCAGCCAAGTCTTATGACTTGCACCTGACTTCCTCATACACCTGAAAATAAGCCACGGCCATCCTGAGAACTGTGCAGGTGCACCATGATGCAAGATCGGACCATATGACAAGTGATGATTCTGGCAAATGGACTGCTGTTACATGGACTGGGCTGATGGGGGGTGGTTGAGAGGATATATAAGGGATTGCAATTGGGGGAGGGTTGTGGTTGTTGTTTTTTCCTGGAGAGATTGATTTCTGGAGAGAGATTCATGCATGATGTTGAAAGGTTCCTGAATAAACTGCTTTGAGAAGAACGTAGTGTTGTCGCTCTTTTCTGCTGGTCAGAATAGGAAGTGACAATTATCAGATCAAAATAACCTTTATACCAAAGAAACATGTATTACAGTAGTGTATTCTGCTTCCTTATATATTTTATTACACCCCTGAAACCTGAGACGTGCCTGCTGTTTAAACAACATTACTGCTTTTGTTTGTATGTATGCTTGTTTGTTTCCTGAATGTGAGCCTCAATTTATTCTTTTGGAATCCATATGTACTTTATACTCACAAAGTTCTGGTGACATAAAATACTTGTATCTGGACTTATTCCACAATGCAAATGGCATGAAATATAACTTATAAAAGTCTGTCCTTGCAGATCCACCAAAGATTATGTCTTTCAGGGCAATCTTTCTGCTTTA
Organism: Mus caroli; assembly: GCF_978045245.1. NCBI lineage: Eukaryota > Metazoa > Chordata > Mammalia > Rodentia > Muridae > Mus > Mus caroli. The sequence goes on from NW_028227257.1 coordinate 79,998,991, forward strand.
GCCTGGTTGGCTTTAATCTGGAATTTTGACATTTACTTTTCTGATCCACATTGGCCCGTGTTCTTTCTGGAGGTAACAATAAATACAATCTGGATGGGGGAAAGAGTGTTGAAAATAGGAAGTAACTCCCACCCTGAGCTAGCTGCCATGCTTGTAGTATCACTATGGAGATGTCTGATCCAAGCTTTATGCCTTTTATTTAAAGGGTGGACTTACCTTTGTTTTATAAAACTGATAATGACATCCTGTTGGAGACAGGGAAGGAGGAATGAGATGAGGAACGTTGGAGGGCACACCAGGATGGGAATAATGACTGGCCTGTAAAAAGAGATTAAAGATAATTAAAACAACAACAACAACAACAACAACAAAAACAACCACTTGGATAGTGGATCCAAAATTTATGCAAGAAGGTTCTTCCTAACATGCTAAGTATGGAAGGATAAAGTTTCCTCCTTCAGAGGGCTTGATAGTGGAATCCATAAAACACACTGACAGCAGGAGTCAACAGGAAGAAAGGTATCCAAATCGATTATGTGTTCAGGGAACTCAGAGGAAAACAGAGTGATCACAGCAAAGTCAGACAGATCTAGAGGTGGGAAACACTTTTTCTTAGGAAGGACAGGAGAAAATAGAAAACCAAGAAAGGGTAAACCATTTAGTTAGGAGATGAAAAGTCTGTTAGAATAATAGATAATGACCTGTGATGTATTCTGTTTGAGCACATTGTTTACATTTAGTCTCCTGAGATCTGATTTTTCTGGGTTCATAGTATTTCCTGGTAAGGAATATTTAAGTATGAAGTTCCCTTTGGAAGACTTAAGAACTCAGAAGAGAAAACTCTTCACACTATCTGCACTTTCCCATGCACCCTTAGACTAAAGCATCCAACACAACAAAGCATAATTCATGGAAGCATTCTGTAAAGCATTTCTGAGAAAAGATGACTTGCTGGGGAAGGTCTCTGGAAATGGAATACTGCAAGAGATGAGAGACAAAACTCTCAGATTGCAATGGAATAATCATGGCTAAAATTTGAAACATTTGAAAGAACCTAAAGTGATAGAACTACATCTTGAGTGAGGCTATGCCAGTGCCTGGCAAATACAGAAGTGGATGCTCACAGTCATCTATTGGATGGAACACAGGTCCCCCAATGTAGGAGATAGAGAAAACACCCAAGGATCTGAAGAGGTCTGCAACCTGATAGGTGGAACATCAATATGAACTAACCAGTATCCCCCAGAGCTCGTGTCGCTAGTTGCATATGTAGCAGAACATGGCCTAGTTGGCTATCATTGGAAAGAGAGGCCGCTTGGTCTTGCAAACTTTATATGCCTCAGTACAGGGGAATGCCAAGGCCAGGAAGTGGGAGTGGGTGGGTTGGAGAGCAGGGCAGGTGGGAAGGTATAGGGGACTTTTGGGATAGCATTTGAAATGTAAATAAAGAAAATATCTTAAAAAACCCTCAAACTACAAGACCAAACACAAAAAAGAAAGCCATTCAAATTGGAATATGCAACAACTAAATAAACTACTTCCTTTTTGATATTTAAGTGCTTTACCTCTAAAACTAGGGTGCTGGTTTCTCAACCCTAAACTGTTTTACTGCTCTGTCTTTCCCTGATTATTACTATTCTTCTTTCTAAAGCACAGACATGTGTCACCATATTAAGAATCTCTGCAAAGGCTTTGAAGCAAACCAGGGGCCCATACAGCATCACTGTTGACAGAAATCATGGTAAGTATGATTTAGCAAGCTTCCAAGAGCTGCAGTAAAAGATGTTGAGCCAAATTCCTAGGGCATCTGCACCACTGCTTGGCAGAAAGCTCGGCCTTCTTCCAAAACCACTAAGTGGTACCTTTGTGACAAGACTGTGTTAATTATGAGTTGGACACTTTGGGAGGTATATCAGCTCATTGATAACATTGGCCTGAGGCCAAATTCATTTTCTGGGACTAAGTAGGCCTGGGAAAGAAGCAGGGTCTTTACTTCATTAAAAAAAAAAAAAAAGAGTATGCATCTTTATGTGTTGCATTTAAGTGATCAGCATCCAGGTGAAAACTCATCCCTGAAACATGGATGTGAGTATCCAGGAAAATTTTCAGTTATTAGGTGTCTATTTGACTGTCTCTGTACCAATCTGATGAAGGGATCTGATAACATGCCTGACTTGGTAGGATAGAAAACAAAATAACTTGATTTTAACTTATTCTTCTCTTCTAAATATAAGCTTTACAGTAGGATGGTGTGATCTAGAATTCCCTGCAAAATGGGAGAAGATGGGCTTTTCTCTCTAAAACCCAGCACTTACGTCACTCATGCCACAGAACAGATCAGGAGAAAGTCTAAAGCTGGGGCACAGGAAATACCTGATTCATATCTTAGTCTCTTGAGAGCTACTGTCTTTTCCAAGTACTCACACATGCAGCAGACATGAACACACATACACGCACTCAAAACGCTCTCTGATTTTGCATACATATTGTTAATTCATTTCACCTTATGGCAATCAAAGTTTAGACTTTGGAAGATAAATGGAAATGTAACCTTGGTTTGGGTAAATCAAGAATGTTATAGTAGCTGCCTTATTGCATTGTAAGAGTACCTTCTAAGAATCTAAGATAGCAGACCATACTGTATTAGTCAAGAAAGAAAAGGAGAGGGATGGGTGTATGTGTTTATTTGTGTGTGTGTGTGTGTGTGTGTGTGTGTGTGATAGAGAGAGAGACAGAGAGAGACAGAGAGGTGGGAGGAAGAGGGAAAGAGGGAGGGAGGAAAGGAGAGAGAGAGAGAGAGAGAGAGAGAGAGAGAGAGAGAGAGAGAGAGAGAGAGAGAGACGTGATTGTCATGTATCTTTCTACTTCATTTTCATTCATTTCTTTCTTCCACTGCCTTCCTTTGTAACCCCTGGCCTGCTCTAGCTGTTTCCATCCCTCCCCATTTATGACGTGTATTTTATCACTCCTTCTATTTAATCTCTCCTGCTAGATATCATCCTTCTCTCTCCCAATCCTCCTTTGCTTTCAACACATACAAAAATTTTCAAGGTTGACAATTGTATAATCTTCATTATGAATCACCAAATTCTACCTCTTTACAACTATTTAGGTCTGCTCATACTAATGAGAATTGTACTTGGTGTTTCCAAGCTGTTTTGTGCTCCTTGTTGCTCAAAAGACCAGGAAGCTTACAATAAGATGAATGGCATAACAGTACTAATCTTATACAGGAAACAACATACAATTAGGTAAAAATTATATAATGGGCAGCTAAATGGGGCATAGCTGAATACACTTTGCAAGTATTTAGTGTAAGGGCAGAACTTATTATGTGGAAATGGTGAACATTAAAAGCTAATATTTCTACTTAAAATTCTTTCTCCTCTTTTTACATTCCTCAGAAAGCTAATAATATACCAAGTAGAGGTACTGGAAAGAAACAAACAGAGGTGAGGGAGACTTGTGCTCAGGATTTAATCATAGGGAAACGTACATTAATACTTTTTTGAAATTTTCTTTGTGGGTTATTTTCTTGGCACTTACAAAATAAAACAAGTGACAGACCAACACTGGGGGTTGTCAGGACAGCCAGAATTTAACGCTAGAAAGAAAATAAAATATGTGCAGTGCATAATCAACCTGCTCAAAGCAAGCTTAGCTACTCAAGAGTTTTACAGAAAGTTGTATCTGTAGGTTTCTTATAGTGTGAGTTCCCGTTTTCTATAAATCAAATCTGTCATCTGTACTCTTGAACTAATTAGGTAGAAATCAGATTTTTCAAGTAGGAGGATTTAAACATAATAAATTGAATACAAATTTCAATCATTTGTATACTCTTTAAATCATCCCTGTTAATGTCTCTCGAGTGTAATGGATATTTATTTATTTTTTGTCAGCATCCTTCATTTCACTGGTAGGATGACAGTTTTCTATTTCCTTGTGTACTATTTTTGTTGGACAGACTATATATATACACGTGTGTGTGTGTGTTTGTGTGTGTGTGTGTGTGACAGACATTTTACCTAGAATGAGTCTACAATTGACTGATATTTGCTAGCTCTTCAAATCGATAAAATATTATATTTTATTTTTAACCACTGGTGTTTGTATGTCTATGTGTGTTAGTGTATGTTTATATTGTACATATATATTTTTCAGATGTCCACAGAAAATAGAAGAGTTATTGGATCCCTTGAAGCAGGAGATGCAGGCAGTTGGGAGCCACTTTACATGGGTGCTAGGAATCAGACTCTGGTCTTCTGAACAAGCAGTAATTTCTTTGAGCAGCTAAGTCATTGCTCTAGGCCTTAGGTCTATATTCTTAAGGTATATCAAAGCCAGTGTGGTTTATATATCCTACACTATACCATATTTGTTCTCTAGCATTGGATGGAATTCACAGAATATGCTTCCCTTTGTTTTCATATAGACATGCTTTCAAATACTTACATTTCTGAAATGATTTGAATGCTTTTACATGATGTACCATTCTGAAATAAACGGGGTATGAACAACTGAATCTCTAGATAATTTTCTTTGGTTACTCAAACATCATCATCACCATCATCATCATCAACAACAACAACAACAACAAGCCAAAATCAAAACTGAAACTGAAATTGTCTGCATTGTTGGCTTTTCTTGGGTTAGCTCTTCCTATATTTTCTGATTTTTTTCCCATAATCTTAAGTGTTTTAGGCAGGTAACATAATCCAGGTACTGAAGTATATGTTTGTCCTTTTTTATCACTAATTAAAAGTACCAAAAACATTGGCATCTCAGTAGACTCATACTGTGCAGAATGGAAATGAATTTCTGTTTTTAAAGCAATTATGACATGGTAAAAGAGACATCATTTCTTGGAACAGATAACCCTTTACCACCCTTATACTGGCTGATAAGCATTTCTTCTCTATAAGTAGGTGAATGGACAGGAGTTTCTTTTACAGACTTTGAGTTCTGCCTGCAAGAAAAAGGAGAGAAAGAGGTTTATGTCCTTATCAAAAGACTTTAGCCTGTTCAGTGGGGACCATATGGATAGAATTTCTCTTGCAATGTGTGATGTGAGTTTCAATCTATCTTTCCTTGATAAATATATGACATTTACCATGGAAATAGATTAGGTTCTAAAAAATATTTTGCCATATATTTATAGACTATACCAGATAATAGGATAATTGAATCTTGAAGAAGCCTACTGTTGGACTTCAATTCTCTTGGAAGGAAGGACTGGTAGTAGTAGGGAAGGTGTTTTTATGGAATGTATAAAAGTATCATCTCAATTGCCCTTGTAAGGAAAGCTTGGTTCTGGATGGTTTATTGTGTCACTAGAAGGTTATTGGATCTTGAGAACTCAGGTTTAATTAATGAATTGACTTACATATAAATTCATATTGTGATAGTATTGAGACCTGTTAACAACTCTGGAAGTAAGAGCTAACAGGAGGAAGTTGAGTATTCAAAGATTGTCTTTTGGTACTGAAATCTTGCTTCCCCACCCCCTTATCTCCCCTTCTAACCATCATGAAGCAAGTAGTTCCATACCAACCAACTCTTTTTAAACAGTTTCTCTGCCTCATCACAAGCCCACAACAATGGGGCCAAAGAAATCCTTGTAGGGAGGCATCTGAAACCACAGATTAAGAAAGCCTTCTTTATTTCTGTTTTCTGATGTATTTGTCCATGGTAGTAAGCCATTGCTTAATACAGGAATGTCAACCATAGGTCAATTACAATAAAGCCATTCCATTTTGCAAGAGTCAGTTAGCCTTCCCCATCAATTTCCCCATATTTCCTTCCCTCCCTTGGAAAAATATGGCAGGTATGCAGCTAAAGAGACTTAACTAGCTTTTTGTGAATCACATTGTCCCCTTTGGTAGGCATAATTCATGAATGTAATAAAAGGTTATTAGCATTTGTAAGCAAGACTGTGCTGGGATAGAGAGAGAGGGCTCTATAGGTAAAAGCTTTGGCTGTCAATCTTGATGATGGAAACTTATATACAGATAGAAGAAGGGAACTGACTCTCTCAGGTTGTCCTCTCAGCTTCACAAGGATGCCATGGAGCCCTTGCATGTGTCTGTGCACATGCACACACACACACACACACACACACACACACACACACACACACACACTGAAGTAAAAAGAAAAGCCTACTAAAACATCCAGAATACTTAATAAGAGTCTGCCTAAATAAAACATGATTCAATTCCGTTATACATATTGATATTTCTTGTCCTTGGTAGGAGAAATGACAGTGCTCTCCAAGGTAATATTAAAAGGATGAAATTACAATCCTATTAAATATATACCTGTCCTTGGCATTCTTATGGCCATCATATATTATGGTAGGGGTATCCCTCAAACAGATGCATTTAAAGTCCTGTTTCTATCAATATGTATGTGCTTACAACAGGGTTGGCCTGGCATTCTGGCAGCAGATTTTGCTGATGTACTGGGATAATTTCATTTACTTGTTTATACAAGGTTTAAATTAGATTAGTAAGTGCACGGTGTCCCTCCTTCAAACTTACAGGTTATATCCATATTCTGTTTGAGGAGCTGCATAAAAAGCAGTGAACTGGCCTTAGATAACTCACCTCAAAAGACTTGATAAGGTTAGAGGGTCACTAGATGTCCCATCAGTTGGGTAACACTCTTGATCACAGGCAAAAAGGCCCCTGTTGCTCATAAAAATACACCTGTTGGGGCAGAGCCCTGTATTTGGAAGAATCTATTACTTTATTTTTGTAGCTTCTTGCTTCCAGTTTAAACCTTGGGTACTCATATGTATTTATTTCCAAACTGTATAATGTAGATAGCTCTTCCCATATCTTAATGTGTACATGAACTCAATGGAGTCTTTGTTAGGACCCTTCTCATTCAGTATCTATGAGTGCGTCCAAGAGTCCTTATTTCTGGGAAGCTCCACACAGTTCTAGTGCTGCCTCTCCTATTATACTTTATCTCTCTTTCTCCAAGATTCAGTAAATGATTGATTGTTATATAAGAGACACATTTTCATCACAATTAATACTTCCAGTGCTTGGGATTTCTTATGTGTTTGTTTGGCAGTGATTTATGGTCCGGATACAGAAACTTACACTTTTATTTTTCCCAGGAAAGATCTGTTGTTTGAAGATTCTTCACACTCTATTGAGTGTTATACTTAAGGAGGAATAATCTGGCAATTAAAAGGCAGAAAAGGATACTATTAATGGGGGATGATGAAAATTACAGTAGTTTTTAGTTTTCTTCATACTGTAATAAGTCAGAGAGCTCTGAAGCTAGACTACAAGATGTCCAGTTCAATATGAATTTCAGACATGTAGTAATTTTTTTTGCATTATTCACATGCTTCATTTAACACTTGAGGCATAGAGAATTTGTTTTGTTGGTAACAAATGTTTGTATTAATTGACTGAAATTATTTTGTCTGAGGGAAAATATAAATTATCTTTAGCACAGGTTAAAATGCGGGCTGTGTTAAACATGGCAACTTTGATATACCTGGCTGTCCTGTGAGTCTGCACTGTTAAGGAATGTTATTTTGTTCTTTCAAGACAAATCAAAGGGTGACAATCATTTCCTATTTCCTGTTCCTCTAGTATCCTACCTTGAAAGACCCACAACATGAGGACTCCCCCACGTTCTGACTCAGGAGAGGCGACACACCAAATCACTCATGAGAAGCAGTCTTGCTGCAAACTGCAAGAGGATTTTTATTTCAAGAGTGCTCTTGGGCCCACAGTCATACACCACGCAGGGGTAGAGGACCATGGTGTCCTAGTAGCTGGGTAAGGGGGTATTTAAGGGAAGAAACCACAACTCAAGTTGGTGAGGAGGGCCTTGTTGGAAAATACCAAAAATACCAGTTAAGACAGTTTTCTAGGAGCCTCTAACAATAGCACCTTTGCATAGTGGTTCCAGCAGCAGTCAGGGTGGGTCAGGGTGACTTTATTTGAACAAACACTCCCTGAACCCAGGATGCGGGTGGATGGAGGAATGTCACTATCTGTTTTATGATTAGAATGCCTTGGAGCACTGAGTCACAAATGTCACATTCTCAAGCCTGGGCCTAAAGGCCTAGAATTTTGTTTTTACGTTATACTTTTTCAACAACATAGCTAATTTGTAAATGAAATGGATTTTAAGTAGAAGCAGTAGGAATATGCCAAAGTCTTCTAAGATCTGCTATGTTTAGATATCATTCTGTGGGTTACGACCTGAATTTCCATACCAGGAAAATAAAAGTTTTTGAGAGGAACTCATAAACTGAAACATGTTAAAAATCGTAGGAATGACTGTGACATCTATGAGTGACAAAACCATATGTGAGATTTTGATGTTGTAGGAAAAATACAACAAAAAAATGCCTTTCCCCCTGCCAACTTAAGTTTCAGTGTGGATGAAGCCTTGCATTCAACTAATAGGATAATGAGAAAAACTTTGATTTGTCAAGTAAAAAGTGCTCAGGAGATGTTCTTTGGCTTATTATTGTGCTACTTAACACTATTTTAAAAAAATAATGTAAATCGAAAATGCTTTCATTACACCTTACCTATTGTCCCAGCTTAGTGTATTCTAGCAGTACTTAGAACATAGTTGCTTACAGTTAAAGAAAATCATCAGATACAAAACTATTTGATACTAAGAATTGACTGTCTTGTAACATACTGAATGTTTTACTGAGAGTGAAATTCAGAAGGGTTATTTTTGTTCAATGCAGTTTCTAATGAGCACATAGCTCTCATGTTATCCTAAGGTCACAAAAGTCTAAGTGCAACCTTCATTGTAATTGGAACAGGAGTTTATATATCAGATTAACAAAGTTGGCTGGACCAGTGGGGAAGTGCAGAGTTCTCTTTAGTCTTTTCACCAAAATGCTAATAGGCACTATCCCTCCTGCACTGTGTATGTCTGAGGAAGGGTTTATAGCAGTTGGATTCACACCTCTCCATGCAAAAGGTTAATCTCCCAAAGTGGAAACTCACTGGAGGCAGTGTGAAAGGTGGCTGTGTATTAGGGAGGATATGCTTTCATTACATAACTGAAGAAGATAGAGGCTTTTCCTTTTTTCTCTTTCTGACTTCTTCAACAGTTTTTAGTTGTAAGTAACTCATGAAGATGTACACTCTTTTGGTAACTATAAGAAAAATTTAGGAAGCAAATAATATAGGTTATAAAACATTTAAAAAAACAAAACAATGTTCCCATGAGATAGTACTCAGCACACCACAAGGAACAGAACTAAAGTCTGTGACAAGGAAAGAGGTACCGGAAAATGATACTTCTGCTCTTCAATCCAGTAGGGATGTAGGTAGTGTGGAGTGAGCACAGCAGGTGTGAGGAATGAGATAAAGGCTGCCTTTGGGATGAAACCCCAGATGGTACTAAGTAGACACTTGCAGCTTGTAAGCTAGTTCATCCCCATCTTCAGCCATCCATGTCTTTCAGTGTTTAGAATGTATGAAATGAAGTAGATTTAACATGGAGCTATTTCATCTACAATTTACTCTTATAGAAAAATCCCTTCTAATTATGAGGACACTTGGGTATGAAAGAAGGCCTGAAGGAGTAGGAAGAAGAATTTGGTTACAAAATGTAACTTGAAGGAGATGTTTCTCCTTTTAAAATGAGGGAATTCATCCATCAGCCCTTGCACTGAACTCTCTAAGAAAGAGCTTCATAATGATTGTGAAGCAAAACATGGTGCTCCCACTATTTCTGTATTATCATCAAAATGGTTCTGTTTGTAATGCCAACTGCTGGTCTCAGCATAAGACTCTCCTTCTGGGACATTTGCATAACTAATATCATTTGAACAGAGAGTCTTACTTGTGAGAAAGTTGCTTTAGAACCTCGTGAAGTGAAATTTCCTGATGTTCAAGCCTTTTTTACTAAATGAGAGGGTGGATATAATTCCCAAAATCCTGTACACATTAGTCATTTCCAGATTACTAATAATACCTGATACAGTTTCAATATTATGTGAGGAGGTATTGTCCTACATTGATTGGAAGAACTGTACAAGAAAAAAGAAGTATGTTTTGAATAGACACAACTTTTTGTTGTCATGTATTTTTGACTATTGGCTATGTTGATATTCTGCCTTGACTCCACCCCCACAGTTACCTGGCAGCAGACACATAGGCCTGGCCCACTATAAAGGGGGCTGCTTGCTCACTCCTCCCTCTCTTGTCTCTCTTATTCTCTTACTCCTGCTTCTCTCACTTGCCTCTTGCCCTCTTGCTTCCTCTCTCTCTCCATACCCTTCGCCCCCTCTCTCCATGTAGTCATGGCTGGCCTCTACTTCTCTTCTCTCTCCCGTTCTCTGCCTTTCTCTGCTTCTACTACTCTCTTAACTCCCCTCCCCATGCCTGAAATAAACTCTATTCTATACTATACCATTGTGTGGCTGGTCCCTCAGGGGGAAGATATTTCTCTGCATGGGCCCGCTGAAGCACCCCCTTCCCCCATAACTCACCACACCCCCAATAGAACATCTCTCTTTCTAGTTCTTTATCTTTTTATAATCATAACAGGCAAAATGCATGAAAATAGATTATATTGTTCAAAATATTCAGATAAGCAAACTCCACTCAGCAGCAAAATAGTTCCCTCCACCTTAACTTTTGTCTCTAAATGCTTTCTGGCCATTTGATAGATCATTGTGACTATTTTATTTTATTTTTTATTATTGTTTTGTGTATCTGTTTTTTAAATTTGTTTCTATTTAGAGTGTTACCCATTTCTATAAAACATTTTTAAAAGCTCACAATATCCTTAAATCGAATTAGCTATAATTTTATCTTTTGATAGTTTCACTGGTTTGGTCCCATGAAACAAAAGAGATGTTAACAGAAGATGAGCAAAATTAATTTAGTTTATCCACTTTTACATGACATGAATATGTAAAGAAGTGGCTGAACCTATCTCTGTTTATACTAGACCTAGTGCACAGAAGAGAGTCAGGGGAAACAGAGTGCTGTAAACAGGGTCAGATCTGAGTGTTAGCCCAGGAGAAATAGCAAGCCTGTTGCTCGGATTCCTCTGTATGCCTTGTTCATCTTTGAGGAAAGGATGCTCATTGTCTAGCTGTTTCTTCCAGACTTGACATAAACCTGCAGCAGAGCAGCTGAAGCATCTCTGAAGAGTAGGATAACAAAGATGAGCTCCTTTATGGTCTCTTGTAGAAGTGAGAGGCCCACAAAGTTCCTAAGACCCTTATAAAAGCCACTTTCCACTCCATGTATGCTAATCATCAGTATTTAAGAGGAGAACAATTGATCTTTGCAATACCATGGGCCTCTCCTCCCATTGATGACCAACTAGGCCATCTTCTGCTACATATGCAGTTAGAGACACAAGCTCCGGGGGGTACTGGTTAGTTCATATTGTTATTCCACCTATAGGGTTGCAGACCCCTTCAGCTCTTAGGTACTTTCTCTAGCTCCTTCATTTGGGGCCCTGTGTTCTATCCAATAGATGGCTATGAGCATCCACTTCTTTATTTGCCAAGCATTGGCATAGTCTCACAAGAGAGAGCTATCTCAGGGTCCTGTCAGCAAAATCTAATATCATATGCCCCCCCAGTACAGGGGAATGCCAGGGCCAGGAAGAGGGAGTGGGTGGGTTGGGGAGCAGGGCAGTGGGGGGAGGGTATAGGGAGATTTGGGAATAGCGTTTGAAATGTAAATGAAGAAAATATCTAATTAAAAAATGCCAAAAAAAAAAAAAAAGAGGAGAACAATTGACTGTTGAGTTGGGATGGTGCATTTTAGCAGAATGACTGCTAGTAAGTGCTCAGGGACTTCCTAGCTGTTCCTAGTTCCTACATAAGAGTCACCTGTGCTTTGTTAGTCACCCTGATAAACTCATTCATTCTGTCAACCAAGCAGGACTTTCATGGAATCCTTTCTTTAATCTGTAGGTGCTCTTTATATAGGAGTAAATAGACATTTCTTTACATTTTTCCAGGAAATGTCATGCAGATATGCACCTGTGTCCTGGTTATAAAGAGAGCACCTCTAACATTAGAACTCTATGATTTCCTTTAGAGGTGAGGAACGGCAGACACCTTTGCACATCTGCTGTTTTCTAATGTTATCAGCTGAAGCACTCAATAGGTCACACTGCCACATTCTGGGGTAACATATATTAGACACCACCAACAGAATTATAGAAAATCATGCTAACCTCATCTGTCTTTGCAGAATCAGGGGGAGAGGAAATGCCATGTTCCCTCTTACCTGATTACATTATCAAAGACTGTTTTGATCTTCATTTGATAAAAGTCAAATCTAAATGGGACAAATGGACTAGTTGAGAAATATTTTGTTAAAAATTATGAAAAGGTTAACATTTGAATTGTAAATGGCTAAAAGCCATTAAATTTCTGACAGTATTTTGGATCATGTATTAAGATGTTTTCTCTTGAGGATATAGAATGATAAGTTCTTGCCTTAGGAACTATTTATATACATTATTTATTATCTGCTCTAGATTTGATCATTGATGAATAAAGTCTGTGAGTTGTGACTTTTACTTACAGAACAAATTTACCTTTAATAACTATCACACAGGCTGGGTTTTATCAGTTATTCTCATCCTATTTTATTGAGGAATGGGTTTATGATTTTTGTTTATCTTTATAGACAAATACCTCCTTTAGAGCACAATAAAGACCTTTCCCTAGTGTTTACTTGACCACGGTATGTTCTCCAATGAAGAAGAAACTTTACCATTTTATATTTGGATTAGAACTTTTGATAAATTGTAACTTTTGAGGGTAGGAAAGAAAAGACACAGTCCCATCTAGACAATGGCTTCATAACACTTTCTTTTCCTGATTACCAAAATAAAAAACTTCCCATTGGGGTTAAATTTTAGTCAAAGGTCTCGGCTTTTTCTCAGGGCTATTTGTGTACTTCTGTGTAAAATCTAGTTTTAGCAAAGAACTCTTCTTTGCCAGTTTATGAAGCACACCCTACTTGTGATATCTAATTAACTTCTATATTTGGTTAGTTTTATTCCACGGAAAGTATCTGTTGACCCTACCATACCCAGAAAAAAAATAAATTGAAAGGAAGAAAGACTCATCCTGCTTCTCTGTTCCTATAGACTTAGTCTGTGGTTGCTTGGCTTCTTTGTTTCTGGGCCCCAGTGGAGGCAGAGCATCACTATGGGGTCATGTGACAGAAAAAAACAGACTACCCCATAGTAGGCAAGAAGCAGAGAGTGAACTATCAAGGGGCAGAGGCTAAGATGTACTCTTCAAAACTGTTATGCTCAATGCTTTTCTTCCTCCAGGCAGCCTCCATAGTTTTCATTACTTCCTAATAGTTCATTCAACAGAGAATATCAAGGGATTTTCTATTTATATAAAATACCTTTGCTGTCTTTATACCTATACCAACATGCCTGAATAATGTCTGCTTTGACACACCTTAACAAATGACAATGAGTATACTTTCACCATGAAGCATTTTTGTTTGTTTGTTTTTGTTTTTTGTTTTGTTTTGTTTTGTTTTTTTGAGACAGGGTTTCTCTGTGTAGCTCTGGCTGTCCTGGAACACACTTTGTAGACCAGGCTGGCCTCGAACTCAGAAATCCTCCTGCCTCTGCCTCCTGAGTGCTGAGATAAAAGGTATGTACCACCATGCCCGGCTTCCATGAAACATTTCTAATCTAGGAGGATTTATAAATTTCTAATCATCTTTATCAATGTTCTGTGGTTTGTATTTATCCCATCACCACCAAAACTGAAGTTTATATGCCATAAAATTAATCCATAAATTCATGTTAGTATTTTTGAGATGAGGCCTTTTGATAATTAGTATATGATTGACAATGGGGACTACCTGTCTGCTTTGGTGGCTTTATAATGAAAGGAAGAGAACTGAAGCAAGTATCTTATTCTGTCTTATCCTTAATGTCTTGATCATGATGATCCAAAAAAAAAAAAATTCTAAAAAGATTCTGAATGCATTCTCATACCTTACTAAAGTATCTCATAGATCTCCAAATCTCAAATATTTTGTTACAGCAACAGAAAATGATCTAAGATGGAAAATTGGTAACAGAGACAAACACTGTTACTGTAGAGTACAATGCTCTAAAATGTAGATGTAACCTTATAAGCGATGATGATGATTTAATCCTGGAACAATTTTGAGGTGGACTTGTTGGAAGGACATGCAGTATCAGGGACAGAAGGTTAAGGTGGTGTTAGTGAGGGCCAGAAGAAGAGTTAAGGGAAACCCAGAATTTTTAGAGTGTTTCATTGATCCTAACCAGAGTAGTCATAGAAGTATGTGTGATAAAGACCATTATGATGAAGTCTTTCAAATACATTCTTCTCAAATGGCAAGGCATAAGGAACTGGAGTAGAAATCTACCTTGTTTTAAATTTATGGTGAATGCAGGAGATTGCACTCGAGCCTTCAGGGCATGGAAGAATGCAGCACTAAGCAGAATGACATAAATCCTGTTTTACCTGCAAAACATCTGAGCTTCAAGGTGGGTAACTTTCAGCTGGCTACAGTAGAGTACAAAGACATCATGTAAGCATAGAATTTGTACCTAAAAAGAACAGATTGTGGAAGTACTTAGAAAAATTTCAGGCCTACCATATAGGAGAAGATGGAACAAAGAGAAGAAGCAAAGATTTGTTTGGGAAGTTTTGTTTGTCAATTGTTTACTTTGGAGTTTAGTATAGAGACAAGAGACCATCAAGATAATGGGGAACCCAAAGCAAACTAACCAACCAGAGTAAAGAGCAGAGAGGTTTCAACCAGTCTCTGAAGTTGTCCCTGAAATCACAGTTCCTGAGATCTCAAAAGGCAGAAAGGTAGATGGCTCTGAGCACCCACTACAGTTTGTACCCAGGACTGTTTTGAGTTTTTGTTTCTTGTATTCTTGAGCAGAATTTGATTGTTCTGTGTGTGCTAAAATGGCTCTAGATAAACATCAACCTCTCTTCAGCCAGACGGTAAATATTGTAGCTTACTCATATGCAGTCTGTGGCTTTCTAGGAGCATGACTTCCTCCTCCATGTAGCTGTTGAAGGAATCACAGGGTTACAAGAAAGGACCAGGGGCAAGGGAAGAGCTATTGAGATTTCCAGAGCCTTGGAAACAGCCTGGTATAATCTCAATTATGGTAGTGTCTTGTTAAAGTATGGGCATATGGCTGCCACTGAGCAGAGCTGACCACCTGAATCTATAACTGCAAGGATGCAAACATAAGACTCCAACAAAAAAGTTATAAACCTTCAGGGGTAGGCATTCTTGAGAATTTTTGGGTCCAGACCCCTATCACTGTGTACAAGATGCAGAGTGTAGATTCAAAATGTATTACATTGGAGCTTTTTGGTTCACTTTTGTTTTTCCTGTTATGTTTTGAACTTATTTGAGATTTGTTACTCTCTAGGTTTTGAACTTATTTGAGATTTGTTACTTTCTGATTCTTACTCATTTTTCTCTTATTAGATAGGAGTGACTGTCCTGTATACTCCATTAAAATTTGGAACTAGAAAACTTACTTTGGTTTCACAAGCTCATGGTTAGTGGGTGTTCCTGTCACAGTGGATCCTGATTTGATTCTCAGATGAGATTCTGGACATTGAATGTAGTTGTTGATATTGAGATGAGCAAAGGCGTGGGTCCAGTGAATTTAATTATGCATTTTCAGTGTGAAAGGAATGTGATTTGGCCAGCCAGGGACACAATGTGATGGCTTGAATATAGTCTTGCATATGCTGAAAGTAGGGTCATTACAATGCTATTGAGATTGAAAGAAGCCATGCAGGTGAGGCACATGTGATCACTTTAATAACTTCCTAAGAAGATAAAGATCAAGTAGCAAATATGCTCATACAGACTACCATGTTCTCTGCTATGAAACAAGAAGGCCTTAGCCAGATGCCATGGAGACCCTGGTACTTATGCCCTTAGAATTTCTAGCTTTAGAAAAACAAAGAACAAAACAAAACAAAGAACAAAAGCCACTTCTTAAAATGCCCTGGTCTTAGGTATTTGCCACATCAGCAGAGAAAAGACTAAAATACTACATGGGTCTTGAGTGGAGTACATGCTATTTGACAGATGGCCCCCCAAATTTTTGCTGAGTAAATAAATGAGTATAACAGTAGAGAAAAATTAGTAGTTGAATTAAAGAGGGCTCAACTTTCTTTCCTTCATATATCTGGGAATAAATACAACTTCTCATTATAAATGAGTTTGCTTTCTGTAACAAGAGATCAAGATTAGAGGCTGATAAAAGAGTTTCTTATTTCTGACACTACCCATGGCTACAGACCACAGAGCACTGATTAATGGACTGGCTAATTGTGCTTTCCTACTGAGGTCATTAGTCATAAGGAAGGTAAGTATATGGTCTCCCATTGCTTCTGTGAGCGATTGCTGTGGGCACTCATTTTTACTTTATACACAGGCACATTGGACTGTTGGGTCTAAATAAGAGATGTTAGCGTGGCTCTAAGAAGAGCTTGTGCAGTAAGAGTTTCCTCACTCATCTTAACTCTGAAAGGTATGTGTCATGTAAGAAAGCTCAAGCTAGTTGTATATGAAGTGGATCCCCAGGTGGGGCAGTCTCAGGATGGTCATTCCTTCAGTCTCTGCTTCACACTTTGTCTCTGTAACTCCTTCCATGGGTATTTTGTTCCCCCTTCTAAGAAGGAATGAAGTATTCATACTTTGGTCTTCCTTTTTTTGAGTTTCATGTGTTTCGCAAATTGTATCTTTGGTATTCTAGGCTAATATCGACTTATCAGTGAGTGCATATCATGTGTGTTCTTTTGTGATTGGGTTACCTCACTCAGGATGATATTCCCAGATCCGTCCATTTGCCTAAGAATTTCATAAATTCATTGTTTTTAATAGCTGAGTAGTACTCCATTATATAAATGTACCACGTTTTCTGTATCCATTCCTCTGTTGAGGGATATTTGTTTTCTTTCCAGCATCTATTACAAATAATTATGCTATGAACATAGTGGAGCATGTGTCCTTTTTACATGTTGGACCATCTTCTGGGTCCCAGGAGTGGTATTGG
The DNA here is from genome assembly GCF_978045245.1 of Mus caroli. Classification (NCBI taxonomy): domain Eukaryota; kingdom Metazoa; phylum Chordata; class Mammalia; order Rodentia; family Muridae; genus Mus; species Mus caroli. The sequence goes on from NW_028227257.1 coordinate 80,016,073, forward strand.
TGGGTCCTCTGGTAGTAATATGCCCAATTTTCTACAGAAGTGGATGCTCACATCCATCCATTGGACTGAACACAAGGTCCCCAATGAAAGAGCTAGCGGAAAGTACCCAAGGAGCTGAAGGGGTTTGCAGCCCCATAGAAGGAACAACAATACGAACTAACCAGTACCCCCAGAGCTCCCTGGGACTAAACCACCAATCAAAGGAAACGCATATTAGGACTCATGGCTACAGCTGCATATGTAGCAGAGGATGGCCTAGTTGGTCATCAATGGGAGGACAGGCCCTTGGTCTCGTGGAGGTACTATGTCCCAGTATAGGGGAATGCAAGGGCCAGGGAGCAGTAGTGGGTGTGTTGGTGAGCAGGGTTAGGGGGAATGAGATAGGGCCTTTTCAGAGGGGAAACCAGGAAAAGGGATAACATTTGAAATGTAAATAAAGAAAATATAATAATAATAATAATAATAATAATAATAATAATAATAATAATAAAAGAAAGTCCTAGCTATCATTAAAGGATTTGGTCCTAGCTTAGTTGCATTAAAATATGACTAGTGACTAGGTTTATTGGAATCACATAGATTCAAAGTGGAGAATTACCCAATGGCTAAGAGCATGTGATCAGGGAAAAACACTTCACAGTTCGGTGTTCTTTTTCCTTCTATGAGACAGGAAAATAATCATAGAAATTACTTCATTAACTATGACAGGATAACATGTGTTAATTTGTGTAAAACTTGAAACTAGTGCAGATAACTATTGTTATTTAGTAGATAACAAGCCAATTATACTAAAAGTGATGTTTATCTCACATGTAGTGATGGATATTATTGAAAGTATTTTTTGTCATCATTTAATTGGATACTTATAACTAACATAGAAATCAATGCTGTTACTATTCTCTTTCTATGAAGCAGGAAACTAGGACAGAATTTGAAACTTTTTCCCCCCCAAGGCCTCCAACTCCCAAGGACTTCCCAACATAAATCTTCAGTTATTCACATTCATATCACATAATAAAAGCCAAAAGTTGAACAGAAAAATATAGTTCTAATAAGTACTAGACAGTTAAATATAATAAATGTCATAAAAATAAAAAACAATCTTAAGAAATTTAATGGTGTCAAAACAACTACTGAATCTTTATATAAGAACCTCATCTTTCTTATATTTCTTATAATGAAACAAGGATTTTTCTGAAAATTTCTTGGCTTTTGACATTTTTGTTTTCAGACAATTGACTCCATGCATGACCATAGTCCTACTTTCTCTTCAGTCTGTCAGATTTCTGTGGATATTTGCATGAAAATAAGATTCCATTTGAGCTGAATGTTTATTTCTTACCTCTCCCTTCAGAGGACACAGTGATTTCCATGGCTGTGAGTCTCCAAATAGGGGATTATTTCTTCAAGCTGGTAACAATGCAAGACGTACTTGGGATAAAATTTCTCTGCACATTTCATGCTCATATTTAAAGAAAGTGTAGTTTTGTGCAGTAGAGAGGCTTATGAAATTCATTGTCAGAAATGCTTTTGCAACTACCCCTGGCATATTTCTAGGTTCTAAAGAATTTATTTTAAAATTGGTCATGTTTGAGGCACAAAAAGAACTCTGTCTTTCTCTTCCCCTTTTCCAAGTCAATTTAGAGTAAATGCTTCCTAAAACTCTTGTCACTTTTTTTTGTTTGTTGTGTTTATATCTCTTGCCAATAGTTTCTCAGCACCTGTAATGACTCACAATTTTACTTTTTTACCATCCTGTGATAAGATCTTCAAGCCTATGTGAAAATAATCTGAGAATTTGTAAGGGGCAGTAAAATGGCTTAGGGCGTAAAGATGCCTGTCAGTGAGGCAGATGGCCTGGATTTGATGCACAGTACCTACGTGGAAGGTGGAAGGATAGAACCAATCATGTTCCACTTGATAATCCCATACCCTTTTACCTCCAGGCAGCATTAAATTAGTGGGCTTGCTGGCCATTAAAGGGAAAATGATCTTGAGTGAGTGAAAGACAGAGAGCAGAGCAAGAGAACACATAGCACAGAAAGTTGGCAGGGGAAAAGGGAGGGATTCTTTTGTTGAAGATGTTGTTACTTCAGTAGAGTTTCTATCATACTGACATTTTTAGATCTGAGTTTGGTGGGTGTTACAGGTTTCTACATTTATAAAAGTCTTACTGGATGGTCAAAAGGTACCATGCCACATTAGGGCACAATAGATATTTAAGGTGCTCATAAAGCCTAGGTTTAGCTCTGGAGCTACAAATTTTTTTATTTTTTTATTTTTATGGATTTATTTTTCTCTTACCATTGGAAAACTTTTACAACTGGATTTATGATGATATGATCGCAGTTTTATACACGTATATTCAAGAATCCTGCTGGTTAGCTTACAGGAGGCACATAGGCTTTAGTCATTTCCATTCTGATCTTTGTAGGATTTTTTCAAGGCTCCACTATAAACAGTCTGATGGCGTCTCTCTTTCACGGTGTTCTGGAACCCAATTTATCAGGAACCTTTGAACAAAACTGACATTAAGAAATTCTGTTTTCAACTTAATCAGGTTAGAGATTATAAAGTACAATTTTTTAAATTTTTAATATTTTTTATTACATATTTTCCTCAATTACATTTCCAATGCTATCCCAAAAGTCCCCCTTACCGCCCCCGACTTCCCTACCCACCCATTCCCATTCTTTTGGCCCTGGCATTCCCCTATATTGGGGCATATAAAGTTTGCAAGTCCAATGGGCCTCTCTTTCCAGTGATGGCCCACTAGGCCATCTTTTGATACATATGCAACTAGAGACAAGAGCTCTGGGGTACTGGTTAGTTCATCATGTTGTTCCAGCTATAGGGTTGCAGATCCCTTTAGCTCCTTGGGTACTTTCTCTAACTTCTCCATTGGGAGCCCTGCAATACATCCAATAGCTGACTGTGAGCATCCACTCCTGTGTTTGCTAGGCCCCGGCATCGTCTCACAAGAGACAGCTATATTTGGGTCCTTTCAGCAAAATCTTGCTAGTGTATGCAATGGTGTCAGCGTTTGGAAGCTGATTATGGGATGGATCCCTGGATATGGCAGTCTCTAGATGGTCCATCCTTTCATCACAGCTCAAAACTTTGTCTCTGTAACTCCTTCCATGGGTGTTTTGTTCCCAATTCTAAGAAGGGGCATATTGTCCACACTTTGGTCTTCATTCTTCTTGAGTTTCATGCGTTTAGCAAACTGTATCTTATATCTTGGGTATCCTAAGTTTTGGGCTAATATCCACTTATCAGTGAATATATATTGTGTGATTTCCTTTGTGATTGTGTTACCTCACTCAAGATGATGCCCTCCAGGTCCATCCATTTGGCTAGGAATTTCATAAATTCATTCTTTTTAATAGCTGAGTAGTACTCCATTGTGTAAATGTACCATAATTTCTGTATCCATTCCTCTGTTGAGGGGCATCTGGGTTCTTTCCAGCTTCTGGCTATTATAAATAGGGCTGCTATGAACATAGTGGAGCATGTATCCTTCTTACTGGTTGGGACATCTTCTGGATATATGCCCAGGAGAGGTATTGCTGGAACCTCCTGTAGTACTATGTCCAATTTTCTGAGGAACCGCCAGACTGATTTCCAGAGTGGTTGTACAAGCTTGCAATCCCACCAACAATGGAGGAGTGTTCCTCTTTCTCCACATCCTCGCCAGCATCTGCTGTCACCTGAATTTTTGATCTTAGCCATTCTGACTGGTGTGAGGTGGAATCTCAGGGTTGTTTTGATTTGCATTTCTCTGATGATTAAGGATGTTGAACATTTTTTCAGGTGCTTCTCTGCCATTCGGTATTCCTTAGGTGAGAATTCTTTGTTCAGTTCTGAGCCCCATTTTTTAATGGGGTTATTTGACTTTCTGGAGTCCACCTTCTTGAGTTCTTTATATATATATTGGATATTAGTCCCTTATCTGATTTAGGATAGGTAAAGATCCTTTCCCAATCTGTTGGTGGTTTTTTTGTCTTATTGATGGTGTCTTTTGCCTTGCAGAAGCTTTGCAGTTTCATGAGGTCCCACTTGTCAATTCTCGATCTTACAGCACAAGCCATTGCTGTTCTATTCAAGAATTTTCCCCTGTGCCCATATCTTCAAGGCTTTTCCCCACTTTCTCCTCTATAAGTTTCAGTGTCTCTGGTTTTATGTGAAGTTCCTTGATCCACTTAGACTTGACCTTAGTACAAGGAGATAGGAATGGATCAATTCGCATTCTTCTACATGATAACAACCAGTTGTGCCAGCACCATTTGTTGAAAATGCTGTCTTTCTTCCACTGGATGGTTTTAGATCCCTTGTCAAAGATCAAGTGACCTTAGGTGTGTGGGTTCATTTCTGGGTCTTCAATTCTATTCCATTGGTCTTTTTGTCTGTCACTATACCTGTACCATGCAGTTTTTATCACAATTGCTCTGTAGTAAAGCTTTAGGTCCAGCATGGTGATTCCACCAGAGGTTCTTTTATCCTTGAGAAGAGTTTTTGCTATCCTAGGTTTTTTGTTATTCCAGATGAATTTGCAGATTGCACTTTCTAATTCGTTGAATAATTGATTTGGAATTTTGATGGGGATTGCATTGAATCTGTAGATTGCTTTTGGCAAGATAGCCATTTTTACAATGTTGATCCTGCCAATCCATGAGCATGGGAGTTCTTTCCATCTTCTGAGATCTTCTATAATTTCTTTCTTCAGAGACTTGAAGTTTTTATTATACAGATCTTTCACTTCCTTAGTTAGAGTCACGCCAAGATATTTTATATTATTTGTGACTATTGAGAAGGGTGTTGTTTCCCTAATTTCTTTCTCAGCCTGTTTATTCTTTGTGTAGAGAAAGGCCATTGATTTTTTTGAGTTAATTTTATATCCAGCTACTTCACCTAAGCTGTTTATCAGGTTTAGGAGTTCTCTGGTGGAATTTTTAGGGTCACTTATATATACTATCATATCATCTGCAAAAAGTGATATTTTGACTTCATCTTTTCCAATTTGTATCCCTTTGATCTCCTTTTGTTGTTGAATTGCTTTGGCTAGAACTTCAAGTACAATGTTGAATAGGTATGGAGAAAGTGGACAGCCTTGTCTAGTCCCTGATTTTAGAGGGATTGCTTCAAGCTTCTCACCATTTACTTTGATGTTGGCTACTGGTTTGCTGTAGATTGCTTTTATCATGTTTAGGTATGGGCCTTGAATTCCTGATCTTTCCAAGACTTTTATCATGAATGGGTATTGGATCTTGTCAAATGCTTTTTCCGAATCTAACGAGATGACCATGTGGTTTTTGTCTTTGAGTTTGTTTATATAGTGGATTATGTTGATGGATTTCCGTATATTGAACCATCCCTGCATCCCTGGGATGAAACCTACTTGGTCAGGATGGATGATTGTTTTGATGTGTTCTTGGATTCGGTTAGCAAGAACTTTATTGAGGATTTTTGCATCAATATTCATAAGGAATATTGGTCTGAAGTTGCAAATTTCATGTTCTGCTACACCTGAGTTTCTCCTCCACGAATCATTCTTTGTAAAATGTCCATAGTAGGCATGACTCATACTATGGAGCCATGTGTAAGTCCATGTGGAGGCATGTAAAGGAATCACAATTTAGCAACATGTCTGTTCTGGCAAGGGATCACATGCAATGACCTTCTAGATATGCATGCTCTAGCTGGAATACAAATATGTCCTGAGTATCTGACCATTAATCCCAAGTAGTAAAGGAACACCTTTAATCCCAAACAATGTAGGTAAGTTTAGTTTGTACAAGGAAGCATCCATGTTTAAAAGAGAATTTTAATTTTGTGGCAGAAAAAGTGATAAATCAGAGAAATATTTGAAAGACTAAGTCAGAGATAAAATACACCTGACTCTCAGGAAAAGATAGAGGAAAAAGAGGCTACTTAAGAGAGGATCACAGAAAAGAAATGGGCAGAGTGAAATAGAGGTGGCAATTCTACCAGGAAAGTTTGACAGAGACAGGATACAGGTGGAGACAAATGGAGCCAGAAGGAGCCAGAGTAGATTGCCAGAGTTACCTTGAGGTCAAGAAGAACAATTTGTTGAGAAGCTGAGAGGAGCCAGACTGAATCAGTCAGATGGAAGAGGAGTTTGAGCTCCAACAGCTGAGTTGAACCATCCAGCCAGAGTTCAGAAAGAATTAGAAAGGATGATCTTATTCAGCAGCAAGCCTCTGAGATGGCAATTACATCTGGCAAATAAATATTACTATTACAGAGACATAAATATTAGAAGTGGAAATATGAAGTGTAAACAAGTTCTCTTGAACTTGGCAGGGGAAAATACATAACATTGATGACAGAAAAAATAATGCTGCATGGATAAATTTTACTTTTCTTTTGACTTTTTGATTGTTTTCTTTGAGGCAGGGTATATGTAGTCTTGGCTGATCTTGAACTTGTTATGTGGACAGGGTTGGTCTTGAACTCATAGACATCCACCAGTCTACAATCCATTTTTCTTAAAAACAAACAGACAAACAAAAAACTCACAAATAAAAACATTATTTCCTATTGAGTTGTTATAACATTGCAATTTTACATCTTTTGAAAATTATTTTTTATTTTTACTTATTAGATATTTTCTTTATTTATATTTCAAATGTTATCCCCTTTCCTGGTTTCCCTCCAAAACTATCTATCCCTTCCCCCTCACCCTGCTCACCAACCTACCCACTCCTGCTTCCTGGACCTTACATTCCCCTATACTGGGGTATAGAACCTTCACAGGACCAAGGGCTCCTCCTCCCATTGGTGACTGACTAGGCCATTCTCTGCTACATATAAAGCTCGAGCCATGAGTCCCACCATGTGTACTCTTTGGCTAGTGGTTTAGTCCCTGGGAGCTCTGGATTTACTATTTAGTTCATATTGTTGTTCTTTCTGGGGGGCTGCAAACCTCTTCAACTCCTTGGGTCCTTTCTCTAGCTCCTTTATTGGGGACCCTGTGCTCTGTCCTATGAATGGTTATGAGCATCTGTTTCTGTATTTGTCAGGCACTGGCAGAGCCTCTTATGAGACAGCTATATCAGGCTTCTGTCAGCAAGCTCTTGAATGGGGAAGAAAATACCTATGGAAAGAGTTAGAGAGATAAAGTGTGGAGCAGAGACTGAAGGAATGACCATCCAGAGACTGCTTCACCTGGGGATCCATTCCATATACAATCACAAAACCCATACACTATTCTGGATGCCAGCATCTTTCAGTTTTAAATAGCATCATTGATTTCCATACTTTGAAAATAGCCCCTACTCCCACTACTCTTTCTTCCATTTCCAATATTTATTATTTATATCTAAATAAGTGTTTATAATATTTAGCATCTGTTTACCATCTGTAATGACCCAGATGTTCAGTGATAACATTTGGTGGCTTCATTGTTCATTACAAAACTTTATATTGCATATTTCCATCTCTTTATTGGCTTGACTTGGGGCCTTTTTCTTTATTAGGCTGATCATCTGTTCTCTGATTTACACAATTTTTGCTTTCTAATATCTATTATATTATGTATTATAGTATAGTATTTTATCCTAGCAAACACAGAAGTGGATGCTCACAGTCAGCTAGTGGATGGATCACAGGGCTCCCAATGGAGGAGCTGGAGAAAGTACCCAAGGAGCTAAAGGGATCTGCAACCCTATAGGTGGTACAATATTATGAACTAACCAGTACCCCGGAGCTCTTGACTCTAGCTGCATATGTATCAAAAGATGGCCTAGTCGGCCATCACTGCAAAGAGAGGCCCATTGGACACACAAACTTTATATGCCTCAGTACAGGGGAACGCCAGGGCAAAAAAAAAAAAAAAAAAAAAAAAAAGGGGGGAATGGGTGGGTAGGGAAATGGGGGAGAGGGGGGAGGGTATGGGGGACTTTTGGGATAGCATTGAAATGTAATTGAGGAAAATACGTAATAAAATATATTAAAAAATTATGTACAATATATAATAAATACTGTAAAAAATATTGTATTTCTAGAATTTTATAGGGTTAGATATAATTTTATTGTCTTTTACTCCCTTTGTGCCTCTCTCCCTTATTTCTTCTCTTCCTTTCTTCTTTTCTCTTCCATCACTTCCTTCCTTATCTTCATTCATTTTTTCATTACATATTTTCCTTCCCCTTTCCTTCCCTTCCCTTTCACTTCCCTCCACTCCTTTCATTTCCCTCCACTTCCCTTCTCTCCCCTCCCTACTGTTCCTCCTTCTCCCTCCCCCTCTCTCATTTTCTTTCTTTCTCTTTTACAGCTAATGAATAGTTTATCTACTTATTACAAAAACTAATTGTCAATGTTGCCTACCTAAAAACATATACAAGGGAATGACCATAACCCTTTTAGGGGATTTCAAGCTACAGACGTGTGAATATTTTTATGAAGGTTTTGTCAAGCTTGTGTGTCTGACAAATAAAGAGACAAAATATATGACCATGGTTTTTCACTAACTTCTAAACAGAGCATCATAGTATTACTACATTTTATGTGCTGTATTAGTGAGTAGTATATTAAGCGAAAGGGTGTGCTTTGGTTTATGATAACCATTTATAGCTAGTTGAGTCTTTTTTTTTGATATAGTTGTATATAGTTAACATTATATCCAGATGTGTTCTTTTTTTATGCAATCAAGTTAGTTTTTTTATATATATAGAGAGATAATTATCTCTGGCCAAATTGGTGGTTGAATGTGAATTTTCTGTCTTTGCTTCCTATAAGAACTAATTGATAATTAGCTGCAAGATTGATGATCTGTCATTTTTTTCTAAACTTTTTAGAAACTACTTTTATCAAATATTTAGTATTTGTATTTTTACAGAATAAAATACATTTACAGAGGTGGAATTATCAAAGAACAAACTGCCAGAAATAGATCAACTCAATCACAAAGTTCTATGTACCATATATGCCTGAAAAAATATCTAGTTTCTATCCTGGTATACTGAAGACAGTTGTGTCTATTATGTATAAGTGGAGTTTTAAATTTAAAAAGTGAAAACTATAAAATGTTAAAAACACATGTGTTTGAAGGTTGAAGACTAAAAAAAGTAATTTTATAATTAATGTACAATGACTATAGAATCTCTCTTGTCTTTTCCTCAATGCAATATTTCTTTCCCTCTTTCTCTCCTTTGCTCTCTTCCTCCTTCCAACCTGTTTTTCCTCACTCCCTTTTCCTCTCCCACAGTGTGCATATGTGTGAGTGTGAGGATGTGGTTGGTGTGTAGATGGGCTGTGGGGATGGTGGTGTACCTTGCCATGCATGTATATGAGCACAGATAATTTTGAGTGTCTTCTTCTATACCTGTCTACTTCTTTTTAGAGACAGAATATCTCACTGAACATGGCTTTCAGAGATTGGCTCTTCTAGGTAGTTAGTAAGCCCCCAGCATTCTGGTCTCATTGCATCCTAGCTGTGGGATCACAAAAGTATGCAACTACACCACATTTTACCTGGATGCAAATTCAGATTCTCGTGTTTGGACAGCAAGCCTTTTTCACACTGCACCATCTCCTCCATCCCCAGTAAGACCTTTTGTACTTGTTATTTAATTTATAAAAGGGTTAATTTGAACTAATTCTAAGAGGGATGTGTGTGTGTGTGTGTGTGTGTGTGTGTGTGTGTGTGTATACCAGTTGTCAGCCTCTAGTAGTGTTCCTCAGAAATCTCTCTACCTTCATTTTGTTTTGTGAGAGAGGGTCTCTTGCTAGCCTAAAGCTCAGCTAACTGGCTGGCCAGCAATCTCCATGGATCCTTTTGTCTTTGCCCCTCAATAGGTAAGATTACAACTCTGCCATAATACAAGCTTTTTAGACGTTTTATGTGAATTATGGGGATCAGACTCTGGTTTTAAGGTTTGTGAAACAAGCACTTTTACCAACCTAGCCATATCCTCAGCCCCTCACCTTCCAAAAGTATTCAATAGGGAGAAGAATGGGAAAAGGAAAATGTTTGAAGTTATGTGTGTTTCTGCTGCTTTGTAAACTAAAGACAGAGTACAAGTAATAAGAAAGTCTGCCACATGGCAGTGACCTTCCCTCATTTATATCTGCATGATTTGCAAAGAATCTGTTTTAATGACAGAAGTGTCTTTCAATATTTTATTTTATTGTTTTCTTTCATTGAAATCGATTTTTTAATGATAAAATGTATTCTGACTCTAGGTTCCCCTTCCGCTGCAACTTCTACTTCCTCCCTACCTCCTCTCCTACTCAAATCCAAACTCTTTCTGTACCCTGTTCGAAAATAATCAGGAATGTAAGGAATAATAATAAAACACACTACAATATGATAACACAAAACAAACAAATAAGAATAGTGCCAAACAATGAAACAAGAAAAAGATCCAAAGAAAAACTAGCAGAAATGCATATAAATGCAGAGATACCCATGTTCACATACACAAGAATCCCACAATAACACACAACATTGCAAGCCACACTATATAAACAAAGTCCTGTTAGGTAAAACAATACAAAACAAAACAAAACACTCATGAGTTAACAGTATGAGACAAAAAAAGCTCTAAAATTGCTGTTGAGTTTAATATGGTTTGTCCATCTATTACATGGGGCCTACCCTTTAGAGTGGTGTTTCCCTAGAAAAAGTTCTTTAAAGAGCATCATTTTCCTCATTTGCAAGGGGCTATCAATTGGAGATAGATTCTGGCTTAGAGATAGGGCATGTGTCCACTTCTCATTACAACCCCTGTGCAGACTGCCAACCCTATTATATACAGAGGGTCTTGATTCTAGGGTTTCTTCTATGCTTCTGGCTTGTTTATTCTTTCTGAGTCTTTATGATTGCAGACTCCTCTGTTTCCATAGAGACATTCCTTTCAGTGATGAGGGTTCCAGTGACTCACTTTCTGCATATCATTTGTTTGTGGGTCTTTGAGTTTATTTCCATTTGCTCCAGGATGACACTTTTTTTGATGGTGGTTTAGCAAGGCACAGATTTATTAGTATAGAAGAACATCACGAGGAATCATTTTCTTGCTATGTTTCTTTAGCAGAACTGTAGCTTTTGTTGTCCCATAGGTCTGTAGCCTCTTCAGTCTTACATTCTTGGCCTCAAAGGCAGTGCTGAGTTGAGTTCTATCTCATGGAGTAAGCCCACTCTCAGATCAAAGCTCAGTGAATACAGCAGTTGAATAAATGCAGAGAAGCTTCCTTGTGTGGTCACATTTATTCCCCATCTTCCTTCACATTGCTCTGAACTTGTTGAAAGTGATGTAACCCCAGCCACAGTACAACTTACACTTACTTAACTTACTTTAAAATTGGGTATCTGTTAACTTCCTTGTGGAACTACTTATAATTACAGACTGAATCTCAGATATTTTGTGTAGAGCTAAAGATAAAACCATGCAACCAATGAATGAAGCAAAATATGCAGTGGAAAGAAATAAAGCAGCCATGGAACAAAACATCTTTATAAATGTTTTAGATGTAACTTAGGTCATTTGGCAACTGACAAAGTTAATGAACACCAGGAAACCAGTATGGGGACATGGAATACATAGCCTTTGTGATCACACATCTGTGCATTGATTCTACATTTTTTCCTCAAAGTGTTTAAAAGTGAGTGTAAAATGCTCCTTCTTCATTCCCATGCATGAAGTGTTGCATTCTTGGCACTATGTCTTACATGACTGTTGAAGGTCAAGGATGGAATTATGAGGACCTGGGTAAGGGACATGTGCGGAGAGTGAATAGGCTTTTTGTGTAATGTCTTCAGTAGGATCATTTTGGCAGCTTTTGTCAGTTATTATAAAGATAGCCCTAATATTTCCTTCTTTTATCACCTCTACATAAAGATTCAGATGGACTTTCGTTCATCTCTTCACAGCTGGTCTTCCTTAACCTCTTCATTGAGATTATGCTTTTTGCACACTAGGTACTAAGAACAGAGACACAACAACAAAGATTTGACTTCAAGCTGTTCATTCACTTGCAAAGTATAGCCTCTCAAATATAACTTCCAGCTTGCAGACAGTAACAGAAAGGCAAAAAACTAGGAAAGGGGATAGCATTTGAAATGTAAATGAAGAAAATATCTAATAAAAAAATTAAAAACAACAACAACACAGGCCCCAATGGACTCAAAGGAAGGTTGTGACATCAGCAGTATGTATTGTTTTTGCTAAGCCCCTCCCTCTCTCTGTATGTGTGTGTGTGTGTGTGTGTGTATACCTATGCATATCCATGAACTTGTGAAGTTCAAAGGTAAATTTTGCATGTCATTCTTCACGAGCCATCTACCTTTGAGGCGTCTAGATTAATCTGGGCTGAGTAGGCAGCCAGTGAAGCACAGAGATCAATCTGCCTTTGTAATCTCTTATCCCTACCATGCTGGGGATACAAGTGCTTGACATCCATCAAACTATGACTGTTATGTAAGTACAAGTGTTTGAACTCAGATCCTCATTGCATTTCAAGCACATTTGCAACTGAGTTGTCTCTCCAGCCCCAATGATTTTGCTTTTATTTATTCCTTTTAAAATCCAATCTATGAAATAACTCTTCATGTCTAAGCTGGAGTCCCTAGGAACCATAAAACTCTCTACTTGTGCTCTATACAAAAGATAAATGCATTTCTGAGAGCTCAAGCAACACAAGCATAGGAGTGCAGAGAACTGGATGGAGCCAGATTCATTTCTGACACAAATTCCTTTTTTTACAACACTAATTTTATTTGGCATTATGGATTTTTTTTATCCTGCAGAAATAATTCATTGTTTTTCAATTAAATAAAACCAAATACACTTATCAGGCATAATTGAATTCTTATATATTTTTCTTGATTCTTTTTTTCTGTTACTAGTGTATTCTAAACATACTACAAGGGATATTGATAAAAAAGATAAATAGGTGAAGGCACATGGAAGCAGTGCAGCTATCCAAAATCTGTCCAAATACACTCATTTAAGAAAATCTTTTAAGCAGGATTCATTACATAGGCATGATAGATTAAACCGTTGACCTTAGTTATCAACTTGATCTTCCAGCCTTTCCTATTCCTAGAGGTAGGGAAATAAGGCTAAACGTTATCTGTTGCTTTTCCAGTGATCAGACTTCATCTGAACTTCTTGAGATGGGTTCTACCTGTCATTCAACTGATTTATAGAGGAATTGCTCTTTTTTATAGAAACAACAGCAAATTGAAAAACATTTGAAAAAATGAAAAAAAAAGAAAATCATAACATAGATTTTTCAGTCATTGACCAGGAAGCCAAGCAGTGATATGTCATGAGATAGACTAAATATCCCATGGCACTGTCTCTCTCCACACTGTAGTATTTCCTAGACAGAGGCTGTCTAATATGGGAGTCTCTAACAACATATGTCAACTCGAGTTAAAAACTACAAACTAAAGCCCAGCCTCTTAATTAAAGAATATTCTGGACAATACAAACTTGTCCATATGGGAAAAGGATAAAAGGGGGTGGGGTGGAGGAGCAATCTCATAGTTAGGGAGTAGTGATGGAAGATTAGTAAGTAGGGTGAATTTTAGAGATAAATTTGTTTGAAATACATTGCATGAAATTCTCAATTAATAAAAATATTGCAGAAGAGAAAAACTATGCATAGCTAACAGATTCACACTGCAAGAAGTTCTTTTGGCTAATGCTCTTTCAGGAGGAATGAATTCTGGAATGTGGAGATGGCTAAGACTTATGGGACATTATTGTATTGAGGTGGAAGCAGCATGAAGGAAGAATACAATGGTTGCATAGAAGGGAAAACTTCCTGAGGACTGGGCTATCCTGCACATTTCTGGGACAAGGTTTCATGGAGATAGTGGCTGTTGTATACCTCAGATTTGAATGGAGGCATTGTGAAATATACATTGTTGTGAGGCCTAGAAAAATATTAAGCTTTTGACTGAGGGCTACAAGAAGGCTTTATTTTGATACTAATAATGGCATCCCTGAGTACAGTCAATGTTCTCAGGACCAAGGACCAGTGAATATAGAACCATATTAATAAATAATAAATTCACTTGGCATTCTGAAACATTTAAATGCAAATGATCATTTGCAGGATATTTTACCAAATGCTAGTTAAGTGGATAGATGAATAGATGTATAATACAATGATTATAGCCATGTTTTCATGATTAAAAAAGACCATAGAATGGGAGTTTTTCTTGGAAAAATTCATTGAGATGTTATGGATGTTTAAAAATCCTTATAATAATTTGTACATTTCTTTTAACATTTTGTAGAAATATGATTGTTTGTTAGAGTAAAACATAATTTGTTTCAAATTAAGAAAGTGCAACCAAGATGCCTCCAATACATCACTCATGAAAGAAATATGGCATGAGAAAGGCAGGAGAGCATTATGCATAGAACCTGCGATGCTCTTGCTGCGGAGGGACCATTTTCGTTTATGCACTGTAGTGCTATGGATTAAAACTTGCTCATGTTGGGAAAACACTCTACTTTTGAGCTTCATCCCCATATCTTGCTTTTTAAGAGTAGGTTTTGTTATATTTCTCAGGCTGTTAGTGCTTGCTATATAGTCCAGAGTAGTCTAGAATCAGAGACCATGTCCCCACAGAAGTTAGAATAGAGCTCTAGATCCTCTGAAACTGGATCACACATTGTTGCAAGGTACTATATAGCTGCAGGGACCTGAATTTGGCTTCTTTGCAAGATCATCAGGTGCTCATAACCATAGAGCCATCTCTCCAGACTCTTTATGTACCATTTTTTTGAATTATGGTTTCTTGGGGTAATTTATTCATTTATGTATTTACTTGTGTGCGTGCATGGGTGTATGTGTGCGTGTATTTGTGTTACAGAGCATGAGAAAGTCAGAGGTTGCTAGAGTCTATTTTTCTCCTTGTACCATATGGGATCAAAATCGGGTTGTCAGCCTTGTTAACAAGGGCCATTTCCCACAGAGCCACCTTTGACGACTGCAAAGTCATTGCCTTTACCTAATAGTTTTATGTGTTCTTTGTATATATTCAAAAGGACTTATTTATGCTTGTATGCGCTGAAATATAACAGTTTATATTAAGTATATTACATGTTTATATGGATGATACAAACAAGTATTTAAGATTCTACATGGAAATGCAGACATCAAACATTATGTGCTTCAAAACTTGAGACAACATGTATTTCTTTCTCTGACAAGTGTCTGACTCTTTGCTGGGCTTTCATTTTTTGCTATATTTTACTTCATAATATATTTATCTTAATTTTCTTTACTTACTTCCTAAACTCCAGGCTGCTTATCAATATAATTTGCATTGCAAATTTTCATCAGCTTTCTTTTACTTATGCGTTTACTCAAAATTGATTGATAGACATCTACTCATTTATCAAAGCATTTTATTAACTTTTTATTTTTTAAACTTTGATTATTATATTTCTTTTATTATTAATTATTGTTGTTGTTATTGTTTGAGTGTGTGCATGGTGTTTGTATGTGTGCATTTCTGGGGGCCTGAGCTTGACATCAATTAGGTGTCTACTTCTTACTCTTTCACTATGATTTTGTGACAGATATGTCACTAAATCTGAAGTTTACTGATTTGGCTAGCATAGCTAGAATAGATCCTGGTATCTACTTGCCTCTACCTACTCTGCAGTGTGGCTGTAAGTGTGTACATTTCTTTTTATATGAATTCTAATGATCTAAGCTCAGCTCTGCATACTTACACCACAAGTACTTTACACACTGAGCCATCTCCCTTGCCCATCAAATTTGAGTGCTGGGAACAGCTTCCTGGGAGATCCTATTTCACCAGAGGCCCAAAGACTGATTGGGAATTGAAGAGACCACTTTAGACTTGTGCTTCTATTTGTGGCACTCCCCTGGGCCTGTTGCACTGTTATTGTTTTCTAGAATTTCTATTCTAGTGTAGTTCAATACCAACAGGAGATATTGTCTTTTCAGTTCAATAAGTGTTAGTGCTTCAATATCAGGTATTCTGTTGGATCACAATGCACTGCAGGAATCAAGAGACATTAATTAATACTATGACTCACAATTTCCAAACTAACATGCACAATATCCATCAGCTGCTGCTACATAACTCTTTATATGAATGAATGAGCCCTAGATGTGGACAGATAAGTTCTTGCCTTGCATCTGCTTCTGACTTCTACATAAGTTATGCTACCCATCAAAGCTTTCTAATGTAGTGGAGATGGGGAAGCTACATTTAAGTATCTTTTCAGCTTAAAATTCAAAGCTAGTGAGAACAACATTTTCTTATTTTGTTTAGTAATGAATACAGGAGTTGAGTTGTTCCTGATCTACAATTTTGGAATATAAAGTCACAATGTGCACTGAATTGCTGACAACATAAATATGTGAGAGCTGCTGAAGGCCACCTTCAGCAGGCAATCTCTTTCCTTAAACAACCGCATTAAATCCCTAAGGTGACCAGTGCTATTCCATTCTTCCATTAGTTAAAGGTCACCTTTACTAGCAAGCAATTTTTGAATATCCCTAGGGTGACTGCTTAAGACTACATTTGTTGTCTATATTAAGTTCTCTATGGAATCTGTTAAATATCAAAGTAATTAGAGACTTATATGGACATTGAGTCACCTTATTCTCCAAAAGAGATTATGTTTTTTTTTAATAAAAAGACTTCAGGCAATGTGATATCAGAACTATAAAGCTAAAACAGTTCCATATTTCTAAAATCTTTCTTGTTAGGTCTACGAATAGAATGGAGTGATTAAAAAAAGAATGAACATGTGTGCTGCACTAAGCCAGTTCAAAATATTCAATTAGAACAAAGGCTCTCAAATCTTACAGGTTTAAAATAGTAGCAATGCTTTCTTGTTGGAATTGGTACAGTCACGGACAAATGACCTCCATCACATCACTCCATCATGAAGAATAAGAAAATCTGTTCATCAGGGAGCTGGCCTATCATGGGAACTCCTTGGTGTGGGAAAGGTAAAAAGCATTAGCAATTACATGCTCTACCTGCAAGAATCCATTGACTAGAAATAGTTTTCCAGTCTCACCTACATATATGAGTAAGAAAACGGCAATCTTCTAACTACACAGCAGGGGATTGAATCCAGAAATATCTGTAAACATACACTAAAGAAATGTTCGCCAAAAAGAGAAACTTTCTGAAAAACTCAGTTAAATTGGTATTAAAATATACTAATACAGGTAGATTACAAAATGTATTATACAGTCATAAAATAACCTAGTATACCTTAGACACAGATTTTATAAAATACACAAATACAGATAGTTAAGATGTTAATGACACACACAGTTAGTACTATAAACTCTAAATATAACATTTTAAACTTATGAATCTTGTACTTGATTTAGTTGATGTCGTGTATAAGGATTTCTGGTTTATTTTTTCTTTCCTTTCTTTATCATGTTATTGAATGAGTTCTGTTTCCTAAGAAACCATAGTTAAAAATTGAACCCTTGGACAGAGAGCAAACAGCAAATTCCTGAAAACCAGAGAAGTTTATAAATAGCATAATACTTTCAACACATACACAGGAGGGAAACATGTTCTGTTTTATTCGTACATAAATTGACCTTTTGATAGCATGTCATAAAATTTTTAGTTATACACAAATTATATTTTCACACTTTATGATGTATGACTACATCATCTCTGCTGAATATTGCCAAGATACTAAAGTAAAATCAAGCAGCTGAGTGAGAAAATAACTTTTAATATTTTCATTGACACCTCTGTAACCCATTGCTAGGAACAACTAACTTGGTTCTTGACATGGTGAATTTTCACAACTGGGTCTTCTCCATGACTAAAGGTTGATTCCAAAGTATTTAAGTGCATTTTGCTACTTGTGTGGTTTCTTCCTTGGCCTAGGCATTTCCTTACACTCTTCTTGTGTTTTGTCTCCAAATGGGCAGCTAACTTTCACTAGAGATCGGAGCACAGATTCTAGACTTTTGAAACGTTCTCTACCCTGGAGATGGTAGACATTAACAGAATTAAGTTTTGTGCTAGTGGCAGGAGAGGCTGCAACAGAAGCTCAGAACAAGGAACATATCTATTTTGCAAGACATTGTTTGTGAAGTTATGGGTTGAACCCAGGAATATCTGTAAACATACACTGAAGAAATGGTCACGAAAAAGAGAAACTTTCTGAAAAACTCAGAATTAAATTAGTATTAAAATATACTAATACAGGTAGATTACAAAATGTATTATACAGTCATAAAATAACCTAGTATACCTTAGACACAGATTGTATAAAATACACAAATACAGATAGTTAAGATGTTAATGACACACACAGTTAGTATTATAAACTCTAAATATAACATTTTAAATTAATGGAGAAACATATGGAATGATATAAATCATCCATTTTAATGAGTATAAAATAGAAAACATCCATATGATAAAACATCCTGAGAATAATAGTAAAAATGACCAAAACCAGAAAAGTTCATAATGCTTGTAGTATAAAAGAGGTAAGGATGGCAAACTAAGAAGGGACAAATGCAAGATCACAAATCTTTTATAATTATTTGAAGGCAAAATATTAAATAAAAAAATAATACTATTGAGAATATTGAAGAAAAGTCACTTGGGCAAATTTATGTTTGGAAGTAGATTTAAAATGAAGGAAGATGAAATATGAGTGGGGACATGCTAATATGGGTAGATAAACTATCTTGGAATAAGGAGGGAAAGAGATGTCATAAAGGCTCATGTATTGAAAAATTGGTCCTAAGCACCCAGGTCCAATCACCAAGAATTAATTGTATAATCAGAATTCTGGAACCCTTAAAGGATTAGAATTTTGCTAGATTTCTAATATAATGGCATTAAGATAAGTTGTGGTATAGTTGGAGGAAATGAACTCTTTGGTGTATGCCTTGATGGACATTTTGTTCTGCCCCTTTCTTGTCTCTCTGGTTCCTTGCTATTAGAAGTTGAGCATATCAGCTCTGTCTTCACTTCTTCTCTGACATACTATCTCATTATAAACATAGATTTACAAAAAGAGTTAGCAACCATGGATTGAGCCACTAAGCTAAAATATCCTTCCTGCTTTAAATTTTTATGGTAGGTATAAAATATCTGGCTGATGAAGCCAATTAATAGATAAGAAATCTTCATGGGATACCATTGAAGGACTTGATAGCTGTTACAAAAGTTAGCAAAAGGCAAGATGGGTAATGACTCTTTCCTGACACTCCCACTAAGCAGGTGGCAATGTGGCTTTATGAAGTAAGGACATTGCAAAGAGGATGCTGGTTTGTCAAGGCCTCACTTGAAATTCCTGATCTTAGCTGATATTCATACTTCATGCCTGTTTCTCTACGTGGGGCATTGGTTCACACATAGAATATTCCTTATAGACTCAGGAACCATCTCTAATGTATAATCCACTATAACCTAATAGTAACAAATATTGTCTTAATAGGATGTAATCAATCAAGTTTGAATTCTGCCATAGGAGAAATAGAACTTCTGCATATCTTTTGTAGAGGCAGGATATCCAATCATTAACAATATATTCAAGATTTTTTCCAATTCTTTATAAAAAATGATAATATTCCCAAAATAAAGTGGGAATGGTTTACATTTATTACCTGGTGGAAAGGAAGATTATTTTTTAATAAATACCTTTCTGTAGAAAATGATGAATTTGATGTGGCAAAATGAAACATTTCTTTATGGAAAAGCTATATTTTGCAGCATGTGTGTCAGATGGAAATTTCAATTTACAGGCAAATTATTTGTACATATCAAATATGAATGATGATAAAAGATCACTGGACAAACATTCAAGGAAGTAAATATATCTCTGACAGATGATGAACTACATATGATCATTTTATTGTGCTTTCTTGCTACTTGTGTGGTTTCTTCCTTGGCCTAGGCATTTATTTACACTCTTCTGTGTTTTCTATCCAAATAGGCATCCAACTCTCACTGTCTCTATAGCTATTATGAAATATTCACTCAGCTCAGGGACAGTATCTTTTACCATGAATGATTTTTTATGTCTATCCTCCACCCTGTAAGGCTCTCTACTTTCCTCTGGCATTGTCCTTTCTTGGTGGTAACACTGGATCTTTATTTATTTAACCCTGGAGCACAGAAATGGGTTTAATTTATATTATTTATGTTGTTAACATAATTGTATTATTTTTGAGCCAAATATGAATAATCCCTTGTGTTATAACCAATCACATCAAGGAATAGTATATTTAATAAGCTCATTTATAATTTTAGAACCAGAAGAATATAAACAAGGTATTTTATTAAATATTAAAAATAAGTCACCAAGTATATTTCTCACTTTTTTTCATTTATCAAAGTTACAGACAAATGTAATACTAAATTCGGAGATAATTAATTTATTCTAAGAAAATTAACATATCTCATATATTATTCTTTTATAATTGTATTTATTTGTATGTGGTTTGTGTGTTTGTATGCATGTTTACATGAGTGTGCATGTTCATGTTTGTGTGCATGTTCATGTGTATGTGCATGTTCATGTGTGTGTGTGTGTGTGTGTGTGTGTGTGTGCACCCTGGTGTTTGTGGGCTATGAAGAGGTCAAAGTACAAATTGCAGGAATCACCTCTCCTTCTACCATGCTGATTCCTGAGAAAGACGACTAGTTGTAAGTTTTGGCAACAATTATCATTCCCTGCTGGGATATATTTTGACCCTTTACAGAGATTTTAAAATAGAGGTTTTGAGAATTTTTATACGAATATTATCAAATTCAATCAAGAATGGCATATAATTATAAACAGATCTGAAAACAGTATTATTGTGTCTTTTTTGATAACATTCTAGAAGCATTTCCCTTAGATGAGAGGAGAAAGACAGAACATATCAATGTCACTAGGTTTATTTGACACAGTTCAAGCAGCATGTGTACTTAGTATGATTGAATAAAAATTATAACACTGAAAGAGATTAAAAATTATAAGGGTGATGAATATGCAGTTCATTGTTAAAGAGCTTACTTTAACAATGCATTTCATCCCAATCAACATACACTCTTGTACACACCCCCCTCCACATACACACATACATGGAAGAGAAACACAGAGGGAGAATAGTTAAACCAATATCAAATAACATTTTTAGTTGTTTTCCAGAGCAAAGTGTGTCATGTGATTATTTATTGCTGGTACTTTATGCTTAATAAGTAATTATTAGCAGATATGTATATCTTGAAAATTCTTCCTTCTTCAAAATTTTGAACCCAGTTGTCAAAGTAAGACATGGCTCCCACACACACATGCACACACACATGCACAGACACATACAAACACAAACACATATATACAGAAAGAAAGGCAAATAAACAAACACACACATATTCACTACACACAGAGGATTTTGCTCTTTAGATAATTTGGTCATCAAATAATTTTGATATTGCACATATATTTTTCTCTTTGAATACTAGTTTGAATTGATGGAAAAACAATTTTCTCTTTTGTATACTTTATACTTGTCTAGTACTGATTACAGATATAACAGAGAGTTTCATTGTAAAAGTTTTCTGAGGACAAGCAACAGGAAGGTCATCAAATATCATACACTCCAAAAGAAAAAAGAAACAAATATACCCCATGTCAGCAAAACTAAGACATGAGGTCAAGAAGATGGACTTAGCTGCAGCAACTATTGCTTCCATGGTTGTATGTACTATACTTTTAATTTTTCAATCCTTATTTTAATGATGGTTCTTAAACAATTTAACCTCCTTTGTAGCCCACAACCCACTAGAGGTAGTGGAAAAGAAAGGCTATGGGGAAGTGGACCTGTTTAGTAGAAAGGTTCTTTGGAGCAACTCCCATCTCTGTTTTCTGGAAATTCGCAGTTCAGTTCACAGGCTAGCATGCAGCAGCAGCTCAATCTACTTGCATACACTTCAAGGATTCACTAGCAGTCCTGTTCCGTAGAGTCGGGTTAGCAACAGTGGTGACATGATTTAGCAGAGACAGCCAGGCTTCAGCCTCAGCTCCAGTCAGCAGGAGGGACCCAAAGAGACACTAGGAGAAATTCTTGGTTATGCCTCTCTCAGGGAAGTAAAGATCAGTGAAGACACAACACCTATAAATATTTCATAGGTAGCTGTACCAGCAAGCCAAGCTCTGTCCCTGTTACTCCATCCTATTTATGTCCCCCAAATATCATGTGTCCTCCAACTGCCTTGCCTCAGCACAGGTCTTGCCTCAGCATGTCCATCCAATCAGCCTGAGTACTTGGAAGTAGCAATAAAGTACAACACATCACCAGAAGATTTTTGTGCATTTCTTTCTATGGAGTCTCAACAAACGGAGGTCAATTATGTAATGTAGGATGGACTGGACCAATACATGTCTGTTGTTAGCAATGAACCCTTCAGCACGTATCCTTTCATGTGCTTGTTTTAGCAGAACATCTGTGTCTGCTTCAGCTAAATGTTCCTTCATGAGTCTGCCTTAGTGTTTCACAGCTGTGTCTATACTGTGTAACTGACTTTCCAACGAACCCTTAAGTTTCCATTTCAATATAGAGCCAATTGCAATTTAATTATTTCCTTCCCCAAAGTTTGTCTCTTAGAACTAATTTATTTGGTAGATATCCATATTTTAGAAGGGAGGGAGCAAGAAAATGACCATATCTTTTCTTATTATCACTAAACCTAATTTTAAGAACCCATTCCAGCTAAGATATCCAACTGAACAAGCTTGGATGATAAGAGCCACACTAATTCAATGAAGCATATTATTTAAAATCTCTTTAATGATGGATGAAGGAAATTTAGTTTTCACCTAAGAGGAGAAGTAAGTCTTGAGGCTCTTCATTAGTGATTCAAATCATAAACCACTGTGACACTGTCTGAGAGAAATCTGGTGTACATGCCAGAGCCAGTATTGCTCAAAGGGAATATGTTTTTAAAGTCCCTTCTAATTCATTCGGTGTATCTGACCTCTTTAATTTGTACCAACGAGCAATACATTTGTGAAAAAGTTGTCATGAAGAAAACTTTAAGTAAGCAATTTTAATATTTATATTATAACACACACACACATTCATACACACACACACACACAGCTTTCTGGAACAGCTCTTTAAACAAATGAAGTATTTATAGATGTTGTGTGAACATTTTCTGTGGAAGAAATACTGCTTTCTGAAGGGAAGCTGCATCCTTTAAGGTTCTTGGTGTAAACAATTCACAAGTCATAGAGAGTCCCTGAAAGTTACATGTTTCTTTGTTTTGGGTTCCTTCATTCCATAAGTATCCCTTGCTTGAGCACAAGCACCCTTCCACACACACCTCCAAGCACACAACTCCACAAATATTGGCCTCTAAAATGGACATAAGTTATCTGTTCTGAGATCATGTGCAGTCTCTCCTGCCTCTAGAGGGAAACAAAACAAAACAAAACAAAACACAAAACAAAACAAAACAAAGCAAAAAAAACACAAAAAAACAAAACAAAAAAAACCCCAAAAAACCTTAATTCTGTAAATGTCTACCACCTCTAGGATAGAGAGGGTTTTAGAAATCTGGAAGATGCACTCTCATCTCTCTCATGTACTGAATCCTGATGATTAGCACCTACTCCAAGATTGGTATCAAAAGATTCTGAAAGACAGAGCAGAGAGGAGGTGCAACCCATTGCATAAACAACCTATCGTAATGGTTTAGGTAAATCTTCAGACAATATTCAATGAAAAATGCATATATTTCTAAATATCTTACATTAAAGAAGTACTATATCACAGGGTGGAAGATGGGCATGAGGAACAGTTCATGGTAAACGATAGATACTGTCCTTGAGCTGAGTGATTATTACACAATAGCTGTAGAGATAGTGAAAGTTAGATGCCTTTTGGAGACAAAACACAAGAAGAGAGTAAGTAAATGCTTAGGCCAAGGAAGAAACCACACAAGTAGCAAAATGCACTTAAATACTTTGGAATCAACCTTTAGTCATGCAAAAGACCCAGTTGTGCAAATTCATCATGACAAAAACCAGGTTAGTTTTTCCTGCCAATAGGTTGCAGAGGTGTCTATGAAAATATTAAAAGTTATTTTCTCACTCAGCTGCTTGATTTTGCCTTAGTATTTTGGCAATATTCAGCAAAGATGATATATTTACGTACCATAAAGTGTGAAATATATATTTGTATATAACTACAAATTTTAAGACATGCCAATTTGCATACGGCCAATTTGCATACGGCTAAAACAAAACGTCCTTCTGTGGGTTATGGGAATTAAATGCTAGTTCTTACTTGTATCCAGTGATTACTGTGAATTTCTTGTACAAGAAAAGCAAGATTTAACTTCAAAACTGAGCTAGAACCAGTCAGCACTCAGCCAAAAAGCTCTGCAGATTCCAACAGAGTTGTCATCTATGATGGAGCAAGCATGTATTTTGGGCCAGCCATGCCTGTTTCAGTAACTGCAATACACTTGCTTCTTCACCAACTTGGAACAGATCAGCACTATGATCTCAAGTTTGGATACATAGACATTTTTTCTCTCTCCAGGAATAGTGTTAAACTACAATATCGTACATACTTAAGAAGTATATGAACATGAGTAATATCTTTGCCATGATTACAGTTTTCTTCCACTGTGTTCAGTGAGATTCTTTGTCAAAGAGTATATGATGTATATGTGTATATGTGTATATGTGTATATGTGTATATGTGTATATGTGTATATGTGTATAATGTGTATGTATATACAAACCCACAACAACAAAATTCTCAATCAATCCTGGATGAAAATTTTAAAGGAATCTTTCTCTACTTTTCAGAGAGCTATTTGTTGTATTCCAAAGCTTCTAAAATGAAGTTTCAGTGGTTATCTAAAAATTAAAAAAAAATTATTCTCAGCATTTCATTTTAACTACAGGAAAACAAATATGGTCACTACTGGTGCTACACAATTGCTGCTAATAGAATACAATTCCCTAATAGTCTTTGTTTCTTAAGGGGATTCAGAAACTGATACATTGTGTGGTTAAGTGGAAAACAGATTTTTTGGGTTTTTTTATTTTTAAGGTGTTTATTGTATAAAGGTAGAGAGAGAGGGAGAGAGAGACAGAGACAGAGACAGAGAGACAGAGAGACAGAAACATGGCCACGTGGAGAGAGGGGGTAAGGGAAGGCAGTGAGAGGGGGATCAAGGGAGCAAGAATAAGAGAATAAGAGGGAAAAGAGAAATCTAATAGATGATTTGAAAAGGCATAAGATTTTTTTTTTCTTCAATAGGTAATAGTAATCTGCAAGTGAAATTGTGATGTAGAGATTAAATAGTGGAAAGAAACTGTTGTTAGCTATAGAGTAGACATATGTTAACTGCAGGAATGAATAACCACACTGCTTGCATTTATTGTAAGGTTAGATATTTTCTATGGCTAAAGAATATGCGACTTAAATCCCATTTGTCTTAACTTACTACAAAGAGTAGTTTAACATTTCTATTAGATTTTTTTCCTTTTACATTTCAAATGTTTTCTGCTTTCCAGGTCTTCCCTTCAGGAAAACCCCTATCCCTCCTCCCCCTGCTGCTATGAGGATGGATATTAGCCCAAAAGTTTGGGATAACAAAGATTCAATTCATAGACTCTATGAAGCCCAAGAAGAAGGAAGACCAAAGTGTGGACACTTCAGTGTTTCTTAGAAGGGGGAACAAAATACTCACAAGATGAAATAATTTACCCTTTTTTGAGAGCATGTAAATGTTTAAAAGATTGACTTGTTAGCTCATTATTTAATTTTTTTCTTGTTTTTATTTAAGTTTACATTGATGCGACTTTGTGCTGGTCTAGGATAAAATCTATGTCCAGTGGCCATGAGAACATGACAGAGAGATACTTCGACATAGACTCTACCTTCTGGAAAATGTTAACAATTTTATAGATGTTATAGATTATGTGCTATCAAATAAAGTATCATGTATGTTAGTAACACTAAGAAGCTTTTAAACTGTGAATAAGTGATACATAGACAATAATTCACAGAGATTGGTGTCCATACAACTGGAAAGATTATGTTGCCTCCTTACCTTGAGATGAGGAAGGCAATAGACAGTTAACATTTTCAAGTTAACAGATCAAGACTTTAGTTTGGAACATTTGAAATGTACAATATCTACTAGAAATAAAATGGAGTTAAATTACCTGATGGAATATGTAATTTCCATATGATGGTATATTTCCATGTAGATACTGAAACAAGTACTGGGACTAGGAGTTAAATGGGCATGATTAATTTGGAGTATAAAACCCAAGAAACACTGGAAGGTGGATATGGTATACCTGGAGCATGATGGCTTGGTAAGACTAGGTATATTGGTGAATGCTGGGATCAATTGAGAAAACCTACCTGAAATACTTAGATATTAGATGATCAATGTAAGCTCCAAAAATCAGCCATAGGCCTTCAAACACACACACACACACACACACACACACACACACACACACACACACACACACATTTAAACTACACTAAAATAAAACCTGAGTAGATATTGAAATTCTGACTCAGTGAATTTCTGAGAGGAAATGAAACCAGATTATACCTACAAAGAAGGGTAGATAAATGAAGTCAAGAGCAAAAAGGACTGTCACCTGTGACCTTTCAAAATTAGGGGATTAGGGTTATGAAAAAAGAACCTCTAGGAGCACAGGAATGAATGGTCAATAAGAAAGTCAAAAATCAAACAAAATATTGTGCCAACTGTCCTAGATGCAAAATGATTGAGAGTAGAGCAATCTAATTCCATCACATGATGTTGATCGTCCTAGAATGCAAAAGTCTACAAATAATATGAAAGTCGTTAGAGCCTTGAACAAATAAATCCATAAGAATGCTGCAGTTGGAGTCAGAATAAATTGGACAAAAAGAATTTAAGATAAGATGAAGTAGGGAAAACATAAACATGGGACTGAAAGAGAGTTAGAGAGAAATTTAAATAGAGAGGGCTGAAAATGGAGAAGCAGGGAAAGAGAGAATGGCAGAAGTGGAAGCATAGAAGATATTGGAAGGGAAAGCGAGCAAGCAAGCAGGCAGGCAGGCAAGAAAGCAAACTCATTTGAGGATGATGAATCAAGAAAAAGTAAGAAGGAGGAGGAGGAGGAGCAGAGAGGAGAGAAGGAGATGAAGAAGAGGACAAGGAGAAGGAGGAGTAGAAGAACAACAGTAGCAGCAGTGACAACAACAATAATTAGGAGGAGGAGGAGAAGAAGAAGAAGGAGGAGGAGGAGAAGGAGAAGAAGGAGAAGAAGAAGAAAAAGAAGAAGAAGAAGAAGAAGAAGAAGAAGAAGAAGAAGAAGAAGAAGAAGAAGAAGAAGAAGAAGAAGAAGAAGAAGAAGAAGAAGAAGAAGAATTAATGAGACCATAGTTAATGGAACTAGAAGGCTTGAATAGAGTTTGACATATGGTCACTAAGAATAGTAAATGTCCTCCTCACTTATGCAAAATTTACCTAGAATTTGGTATAATGTATCAATATTATTCAGGACTACTTGGATTTCTAATATCTTAGAGATCAAAGGAGGTAATGGATGGGAAGGTATCAGGAATTGAGGCATGGAAACACCATACATTTCTAAGGGGACTAATGGAGACCAAAGCAGTAATCGTTGAGATCTGTTGGTGGGAGAATATGTCAACAAATAAGGTGGGAGGGCA
Organism: Mus caroli; assembly: GCF_978045245.1. Taxonomy (NCBI): domain Eukaryota; kingdom Metazoa; phylum Chordata; class Mammalia; order Rodentia; family Muridae; genus Mus; species Mus caroli. Next base: position 80,043,787 of record NW_028227257.1, read on the forward strand.
TATGTCAAACATTGATTTGTAACACTGGGATCTGTGGTGGAACTGACTATGATGAGTCTCCAGTGCCATGTTCAGGAAGATATTCTCTGTGGGGAGCTAAACCGTTCACCTATATAAGCATAGTAGACACATCATAGCAAACAGAAGATCTGTCATGGTCTTTCAATGAAGTCTAGTAGTTGAATCAGGAAAGTTTGATGCTTAGGAGTCAAGAAGTAAGGGAGAAACATGCAAAGTAATATTTTCCTGCTAGACAGCAAAAGGCTCAGAGAAATCTTGCTAGAAATATGAGTGTCAAAACCATCATGCTGTATTCTCACTCATATATAACTCTGCTGTGTTATTCCATACATCTGATAATGATAACAGGGCTTTGAGGGCAAGAGACTAGTGTTTTGCCTTTCCTTAGTTCTCATGTGTGTCCTTGGGAAATCTATACAGTCAGGTATATACTTCTTTCTTAACACAGAAAGGAGGGAGAAAGTGGATAAAGATAGAAAATATTTTCATTTTTTTATTATGCAAAATATAGTGTATTGATTTTATGTGTTTTGGAATTATTTTGTAAGCATATGATTATGGATTATTTTATTAATCATGTAGAAATATTTGGCATTCTCTTTGTTTTCTATTGCCTCAGAAAGATACCATGAGTAGCACAAGTTATAGGAGAGAGTTTATTTGGGACTTACTCCAGCAAGTTAGAGTCTAAGACCTTTGTGGTGGAAAGCATGGTAATAAGCAGGCAGACCTGGTATTGGATCAGTAACTCAGAATTTATACTTTTCTGTGAGTCGGAGGCAGAAGAAGCACTCTGGGAATGGAATGGGGTTTTAAAGCATCAAATATCACCTCCAGTGACATGCCACTTTAAGAGAGATAGCATGTCCTAACTCTTCTCAAAAAGCTCCATCAACTGGGATCAAGTATTGAAACGTATGAACCTATTGGGGGTGAGCTAGGGGCTCTCATTCAAAATATCATGGTCATGAGTAGGAAACATTTTTAAAAAGACTCCATTACTCACAAATTAAGCATTTTATTATCAAATCATGACACTCAAAAGCTGATTTCCTTTTCCAAACGTGCCTCATTTCCCACTTCTGCCCATCTTTTATTATGAGTCACGTTATGAATAAGGGCCTAGTGTTAAGGACTAGCACAGAGGCCTGATATGCAAGGTGACAAATCAGTGTCTTGAATTTTTTAATTAAAAGAGCTAAACCAAGGTATGGTGATTCCTGTCCATTATTTTAGTTTATGGGACTAGATGAAAAGAAGGAGATTGGGAGTCAAGGCCATTCTCAGCTACAAAGAAAGTTGCAAGGAAACCCAGACTAATGGAACCCTGGTCAAAAAGCCCAGTCAACCAGCCATTAGTAATCGCTAACTTAGCACTAACCTAGCACTCAGGAGACTGAGATCTCTGTGATTCTGGGCCAGCCAGGGCTACTTCTTGAGGCCCAGCTTCAAAACAAACAAATAAACAAACAATAATATACTATAATGGCAGTAAAACTAACAACAAATGAAAAAATCTAAAGAAAGAAAAACTGAAATAGGCAATTAGTTAATTCAAAGTGTAAAAACCATAAGACTTCTTTCTATGAAATTACTTCTTAAACAGTTGTATGTAGCACCACAGAAGAATTACTATTGATCATCTCTCAAAGCAATTCTTTGCAGGTTTTGCATAAATGGAAAACAGCCCATCTAGATTTTGCTTCAAAGCATCTGCTGATCTCCCACTGTAATTTAGATACAAGCTTAATGAGATGGTCTGATTTCAATGACCTCGGTTAAAAACAAAAAGCAAAACAAAAATAACACCTTATTCATTATTTTCCTGTGCAACCTTGATTGTAATGCTATGGTCTTAGAATATGAAAAAGGAAACATGAAATTATAACCAAACAACTTCCAGAGACAGTGGACAAGATATCTCACCAAAGTTGAATACAGAAGCCTCTGAACCTTTAAGGAACTTCTTAAATGACACTTTTCTGGAAGGAAGATCATCTAATTGAATACTATTATGCATCAGATTTGTTGTGCACAGTTTATCCTGCCTTCCATTTCAGTTAGATTCTGAATACTCTGTGAGCAACCTTAGAGAGGTAGGGGCATATTCAATGTAGGTTTGATGTGTGGAGCCGCCCTCACATTTGCCATTACAAGATGGCGCTTACACCCGTGTTCTAAGTAGTAAACAAGCAAGCTGCGCATGTGCCTGGGTAGTTTTCCACTCCATGTGCTCTGCCTTCCCCGTGACGACAACTCTGGTCGATGGGCTGCAGCCAATCAGGGAGCGACACGTCCGAGGCTGAGGACAATCCTCCATAAAAGGGATGGGGCTTCGCCATTTTCTCTCTCTTCTCCTCTGGGTCCCGAAGAAGTAAGCAATAAAGCTTTTGCTGCAGAAGATTCCGGTTGTCCTGAGCGTGTTCTTGCCGGTGGGGACAAAAGCTCAGGATAGTTTGACAGTCCTACGTGGCAATTGGAGCTTTGCAACCCCAGCACCATGATCACAAGTGTGTATATTTTCTTAAAGCCTGCATTCTACTTGCCTTTTCATTAGAGTCAGTGTGGACATGTACTTGCTTATTCTCAGATATGAGATTTGAGTTTTCAAAGAGAAGTGGGTTCTGACATAAGGCATTTCTCACAAATAGAATACAAAGAATAAACTCAGACTTCTCAAGGCTTATGATGATAAAAATCTGTTCAATATTTTTCATCACCCATCAGTAATTTTGCGAAATTTTTCAGAAGTTGGATACATTTCATTAGTTTGAGACATAATTATATGCAATTCATATGGTAATGAGCAATATATCCAGGTGACACCTGTCTCTGTCTGGGACACTGTAGAAAACTACTTTAAACAAGGTTACTTATAAGCAGAAAAAAAAATATATTTATAAAAGTTTGGAAGTGAGAAATTCTAAGGTCAAGACCATGAAAAATATGCTGTGGGGTAAGGCCCAACTTTTTCAGTCATACAAACCACATTTTGCTGTGTCCTTATACACAGGAAATGGTGAGATATAATTTTGAATTTCTTTTGTTAGAATACTAAGCCAAATCTGACCTGTTCTTATGCCCTCATCATCTGACAAAGCACTACCTTCTAAAACCATCACTTTTGGAATTAGGATTTCAAATATATTAACTTTGCACGAAACATATTCACATCACAGCAATGCATTTGCTAAATGGACACAATCTTATTGTTTTATTTAAAGCCATTTTTATACTTTGTCAAGGCAAGTACACTTAGAAGGGTATTGACTCATTTTGTTTCCTGCTTTTCATTACCTTTCTCAGGACTTAGTAGAATGTTGAACACTAGAGGGAATCAATATATTTGCTGTGTTTTAAGTGTGTTGGTAAAATATATTAAGGCTTTGCTATGAACAATAATGTACTTTTGTTTTTTTGTTTTTGTTTTTTAAATGAAGGATTATTTGTCATAATTGTCGGACACTTTTGTGCATGGATATGATGCATTCTGGTTATTTCCACAGCCACTTTCTATTCTGTCTTTCATACACTCTTGTTGTCCACCTTCCTCCTTGACTACCCCTTTGCCACACTGATTTCTGTTTATGGACTGATTTTTAACCAGAACCCTTATTGTGCCTATGGCTTTAGAACTACCTATTGGAACCTGGAAAGCTCATCATTTGGTACATAACTGAATGACTGTCTCTTCCCTAGACATCATCAGTTATCAATATGTTAGCAGAAATACTATGTCTATAGGAAAGAGGGCTATGCAGTCTGGTCTCCAGTCGAGTTGAGGTCTGAACCCCAGTAGAACCTGATGGGTGGTAATTCTCACCTACATGGGACAGAAGGTATTCCCTCATGTCTCCTGGACCCCTGGCTCCTGTCGAAGTTACCGCCCCCACAACCCCAACAGGAGAAGCTTGTGGCTTTCAGTCATGTATACAATGTCCCAAGCTTCTGACCATCAGGCTAGACTCCTCCAAGTTACCTAGCAACAGCAAGAAAACAAGCCTACTATAAGAGGGGCTGCTTGGCCACACCTTGCTCTCTCCCTTTTACTCTCTTAAGCTTTTACTTTCCTTACTATCCCTCATATTCTCTCTCTCTTATTCTCTAAGATTTTACCTCTCTCTAAGCTTTCACCTTTCTTATTCTCTAGCTCTTTTCTCTCTTTCCCTTTCTTCCTCTCTCTATATGGCCATGTCCGATCTCTCTCTCTCTCTCTTTTTACCTTTCCTCTTTCCCCCCTGCCTTTCTACAATAAAGCTCTAAAACCATAGACTGTCTCTGTTCATCAAGGCCCTTTGTACTTGGACAAGGGACTAGGCTTGCACTAAGTGATCAACATGTGGCTCATTATAACAGGAAAAAAGACAAATGTCTGACTCTTGACAAAGAAAAGATCAGTTGTTCAAATAATCCATACTCTTAGAGTCACAAAATCTAATTTAGCATCTTTATATAGTTTTCAATCTTTAAAAAATGTATGATGAATACGCTTTGAAATATATGGAGAATATTTCATTGGTTACAAAATAGTTGATTTGAAATATAACTCATATATGTGCAAATGTTCAGGTTCTACAACCTTACTATAATTAAAAAGACAGGGGATCATTGGAAATTACATCTTCTTTTCCTCATACATTTCATAGGTGCTTGTTGTCTTAGATATTTGGTTTTAGAACATGATATTTTATTAGTTGACTTGAGTTACACAAACATGCATGCAGGCGCACACACACATAAACACACACACACACACACACACACATATATACACACACACCCACCCACCATGAAGTTTGCTGTGGATTAGGACAGGATTTCCAACAATTTCTAAAATGGCATTAATTACTTGTCATTTCATGAAATATATTTATATAAAACAGTATTCTCATTACTGACAGTTGTAAAATCAACTTATCAATCATCTCAGTACAATGTTGCAAACACAGTTCATAGTATCAGTTACTAACCAATATTTAATTCTTCATGTAAAAGTGAACAAGTACATCCACCTCATTAGCATGCAAATTTTCTCCTGTCTTTATTTAATAAGAGGTAAAATTTTATGCATACCAAAAAAATTTAAGCTAAAGCCAAACAATTGCTTAAAATTGATTTTTTATGATTTACTATCAGTAAATTTTTGATTTGCATGTGTTTGTTTATAGGTGTAAAATTTCTCCACTGAAAAAAGGGGTATGAGTGAACAATGTTTGCAAAGGTATATATAAAGAGCTTCTCTTCAGTTTTTGGTAATGCTGTTATCAATATGGATGGTCAACCACAGTGTACAACAGATTCTTTTTCCTCAACCCCCAACAGCACTTCTCTGTTGCCTTTGGGATGAATGTCTTCCTCTGGGTATTTGGTAAGTTTCAGTATGTAACCTTGTTCTGGCTCCAGTATATTTTAAAGTATTTTTGTGAAGCACATTTTAAAGTTAGTTAGCATTTTGGAAAATGTATGTACAGGCATCGTGTGCATAGAAAGTTTGCAATTGCCAAAGGTAGGTGATGAAACTCCTTCTTCTGAAATTCTGGGAATCAAACCCAGGTCCTCTGCAATAATGGGCAAACTGTATATCCAAACTTCTCTGTTTAAAATATTAATTTCTAGAAACAATTTTGCAAGACTTCCTCACTTTTTTAGAGTAACTCCTTACAAAATAAACTGTCTTTGTAACAAATGACCTTTACAGTATTAATATCAACAAACTTTAGGCATTAAAATATAGATGCTTACATATCTTAGTTATGTATCTTAAGTATTTGTCTTGTCATTGACATTAAATTTGTTATTATTAATGTGATTTTTGATATTTTTTCTAACCTTTTGAAACATGCCCATGTTTCCCACTTTGTTCTGTTTTCTACTTTATCATTTCTCTCATGTTTTCTATTTTTTTACTCTTTTCCTCAACCATATTTTAAGAAAGCAATATTAAATAAATAAAAAGAATCCATATTCTTTGGAAATTCCATTCTTGTTAATGTTGAAAACTAGAATGTCTGTAGAATGGAAAGTATTACCAGAGACTGTAGGTGTAGTAAGAGCTTTTTGTTCCCTCTGAACATGCTTTTCAGATATTCTACTAGTCATATGAACATTTCCACAGAAAGTCTGACCATGTAAGACTGAGACTATGGTCCTCATATCAGTAACTCCCATCCCCTGGTACCTCTTCACATAAGGCACATTCTAACTACAGTGTCTTATTTCTTAATCTGACCACCTTCAGAATTTGACGGTAGGTTACCTATAAGGGTTGAGGAAAAAATATTCTACAGTATTAAAATCATTACAATGTATGCAAATGATGGTTCCCATTTTATTACCAGCTAATTCATTGTGGTCGATCTTATGAAAGTTACTTTTATTTTAAGTCTTTGTGGCTTTGCCTAAACCATAGTAATAATACAGCTTGTACACAGTAGAAGTGAAAAATAATCAGCATGACCCTGATCCTGAACAAATGCTAAATGAAAGCCATTTGTAATTTTCAGTGCTGTGATTTTAATGTGATGTCATATCCATATCATAATGAACACCCTGCTAAATACCCAAGATACAATTTGCAAAACACATGAAACTTAAGAATTAGGAATACCAAAGTGTGGATACTTTGATCCTTCTTAAAAGGGGAAACAAAATACCCATGGAAGGAGTTATAGAGACAAAGTTCAGAGCAGAGATGGAAGAAATGACCATCCAGAGACTGCCCCACCTGGGAATAAATCCTATAAAGAATCACCAAACCCAGGATTGTGGCAGATGCCAACAAGAGCTTGCTAACAGTAGCCTGATATAACTATCTCCTGTGAGGCACTGCCAGTGCCTGACTAATACAGAATTAGATGTTCACAGTCATCCATTAGATGGCACACAGAGTCCCCAATGAAGGAGCTAGAGAAAGCACCCAAAGAGCTGAAGGGGTTTGCTGCCCTTAGGAGGAACAACAATATGAACTAACCAGGACCTGCAGAGCTCCCTGACACTAAACCACCAATCAAAAAAACAAAAACAAAAACAAAAAAAACCTCTTAGCTCTAGCTGCATATGTAGTAGAGAATGGCCTAGTTGGTCATCAATGGGAGGAGAGGCTCTTGGTCCTGTGAAGGTTCTATGCCCCAATACAGGGGAATGCCAGGGCCGGGAAGTGGGAGTGGGTGGGTTGGTGAGCAGGGGGAGGGGGAAGAGGATAGGGGATTTTTGGAGGGGAAACTAGGAAAGGGGATAACATTTGAAATATAAAGAGAATATCTAATAAAAATTTTTAAAAAACAAAAGAAACAAACAAAAAAAGAACACCCTGCTAAAAAGTACTAAATTCATTTTTTTTCCAGATCCAAATTAAGAAGAGTACAGCTAAGATATTGCCATGAAGTTATTTTTCAAGGAAACAAATGTTTAGATGGAGACTTATTGCTGAATGTTTCAATAAAGAACCTGATGGCAGAATGGGTGGACAAGCACAAAGTTAAAACTTGAGCTCAGATAGAGGTATTTATGACACTGGCTGAGTCATAGCAGATATAGAAGCTAGGGTTATCTGTAACATCGACCTCCATGGAGAATAGGCAAATTTCTATTGTTGAGGTTTGGTCTTTTGCTTATATTGTAATGCTAAACACTGGCAACCAAGGCCTGGCTGCCCTCAGGGACCTGAGAGTTTGCAGGTACTTCAGTGAAGTAATGTTACCTTGTTCTCCAAGTTAACCCTGATTGGTGAATAAAGATGACTACAGCTAATAGCTGGGCACAAGAGATAGAGGTGGGGTTTTGGGTTCCGGAGCTTGGGATCTAAAGAGAGCATGAGGAGAGAGAAGAAGGTGAAAAAAGGAGAAGACTCCACAGGGTAAGAATATTAAAATAATGGCCTTGTGGGCTGGCTAATTGGAGTTAAGGGCAACCCAGACAAAGCATGACAAATTATATAATGCTGTTATTGGCTGGGAAATAGACATAATAGCTTAGATGGTAGATATCTACCCAGTTCTTGTGCTTATTAAGGCTTATTATAAATATAAAGTTTGTGTGTTATTTTTTTATCCAGAAACTAAATGGCCAAAGGCAGGGTAGAAACCCCAAATTGGGATTAAAAATACTCAACAACAGCTGGTGTTGTTCTTAAGATGACAAGAAATTGTGTGTCTTTTATTTAGGGAGAAATGAATAAAAACATCCATGAGAGTGCCTTATTTATTATTTAGACTGGAGTGATCAACAAGTTTCAGGAGGAGTGGCTTCCTGGGAGCTGAAGTAAAGGATGCAACAAAAAAGTTATTAAACACACATGATTGTGGTGATGCTGGTCACCTATCTTCCTTATAAGGGAGAGAGCATAATCCTTTGTTTTCTGTTTTTTATTTATGTGGAAGGAATCTCATAAATACTAATTTTTAAGAGGCTAGTTCTAAATTCGCATTACCATTTCGGCGAGAGAGAAGTGCTGGAATTGGTCTCAATGATTGCTCTGAGTTGAAAAGGCTGTATTCATCAGCCTCTCTTTCAGGTAGAGGAGTCAAGTCACTTGGGCAGCAGTGTGATCCTAAGAGCCCAGTGGAATCTAGTCACAGAATCAGTGTATGTTTCATTTAAGAAAAGCATTTCTAGTCTTGACAATAAATACCTGCACCCTCCACCCAATAGACATGGAGAAACATCTTAACTAGACTGATCAAAATGACCGTTTTCACTTTTTTGTGAATTTGGTCAGGAAAGAAGTTTTTCTAAGGATCAAAACCTGTTGCATTATGGTTAGCATACTATATGGCAATTGCCTTCCAGTGTAACTTTTAGACATAGATAAGCCCCTCATCTTGAGTGTTGATAGGGACAGGAATAGAACATGGAAAAGGTGATTAGTTTCATTTCTCTATTTGCTTTACATGAGAAATTAATTTGTATCCAAGTAACAGACGCTCTCTTAATGCACTAAAGACAAACTGTCATATATTTTGGTACCTTTCTGGTCAGTTCATGTAGTAATGTACTGATGATTAAACTGGCTAATGAACCACAAAGGAATGTAAGCCCTCAATACAAGAATATTGATTGAATTAATTTTGACAGCAATCACACATGCTTGAAAAGAAATCCTTCCTAGGCTGTATTTTCAAATAAGACACTCAGTTTTAGTGGCATTGTCTTCTTTACTTTTTTCCACACTCCATGTCTTTAAAATATATTAGAATATTTGTTTAATAATGATTTAGGACTGTATTAGTCAGTACTCTTGGACATTGTGGTTGAGATCAAGTGTTCTGTTATATTAATCACTATATGGTTATCACTATAACAAGATATCTGACACAAGATACTTGTGAAGAAAAGGTTTATTGAGGGTTTTTTTTTGTTGTTGTTTTTGTGTTTTTGTTTTTTGAGGCAGCGTTTCTCTGCATAGCTCTGGCTGTCCTGGAACTCACTCTGTAGATCAGGCGTCAAACTCAGAAATCAGCCTGCCTCTGCCTCCTAAGTGCTGGAATTAAAGCCATGTACCACTATTGCCTGGAGATCTTATTTTGGAGGCTACAAGAGAATGAGAACATTGGCCATTCCCATTTGAGTTAAATCAGTGGCAGATAGAAAGGGATGAACTACAAATGCAGGAGTAGGGAAGTAACTATACCACTCAGCAATGTCATCTCTTATTGTGCTTAGTGAATAGCAAGAATATACTGGTTGTACCGCTGTAAGTTCCTTAAGGCAAACATAACCAACCAACCATACAAACAAACAAAATGATAGCAACAAGAAACACAACTAAATTAAAAATATAAAGGTGTCCCATTGAAGTGTCAACTGAAGATAGTGAAAATAAGCACTTAATTTTTCAATATATAACACAATATCTTTTCTATTATTGGTAGTCTCCAAAATTAATGGGATGAAAATGGAGGAGCTGGTTGCTGTTTAGTAGTTAGTATCATAAGTGCTCACAAGTTATGTGTCAAATAATTAGAGAAATCAAATGACGACCCTGACTTTAATTAAACTTTACTACTCTGAGTGAGGAGTAATAAATTTATATAAAATGAAAGTGCAGAGGATTTAGGGTGAAGCAGAATTGCATATTGATTCAGATGATAGTAAAATGCAAATACACGGGCACACCAGTAATTAACTACTATAAATCATTTCCAATGAGTCTTTTCTCTCAAAAAAGCACCCTTGCAAGTCATTTTAAAAACATACCCAAACATCTTGTCAGCTTCAACCAGGACACTACATATCTGGGCACCCTAGATCACATGTTTTAGGAACATCTGCCACATTCAATTTAAGGAAGAGTAAGTGTGATATGTGATTCATTCTATGGTCAGTAAGAAGCCCAGGTCATGAAAAATGAAGGGTCAAGCTAATGGTAGATTATTATTATTATTATTATTATTATTATTATTATTATTATATGCATTTCAACTATGACTGGAAATAGAGAAAACATATTTTGGGATGGTTGAAATGACACTAGTGAATTATGTTTTCTTCCTCCTGAGGTCATCTAATGGAAAATAGATCAGAATAAGTAAACACACATGCAATACCAACTTGTTTTTCAACTAGAATGGAGAAAACATGAGGTGTGTGTGTATGTGTGTGCATGTATATGTGTGTGTGTGTGAGAGACAGACAGACAGACAGAGACAGACAGACAGACACACACAGAGAGACAAAGTGTGGACAGTGGCTTTCTTAAGCTGTAGAAGAAAATAACCCAGTGAAATGGTTATAAAATGTACAGTGTATATAATATATTTTTGTGTGTGTGTTTTGTTTTTCTAATCTGAAAGCAAGAGGTTTTTGAATAATAATAATCTTTCATCAGTTACATAAAGATTAAACTGAAGATCTGAAAATAATTTACTGGTGCCTAGAACATGTGAGGCTCCTGATTCATCCCAATAACCCTCCCTCCCAAGTCAATAAGTCACATTAATGCTGGTGGTCCAAATAGAGGGGCAGAGTGCAGAATAGATGAAGGACTTTATATATAAGGAGATTTGCCATATTTATCACTTAAAATGAACCACTTATATTTATAGAAAAATAGGGATTGATCAGAAAGAAGTAAATGAGATGAAGGAGAAAGTGTTAGTAAACACAGGCTTTGTAGGAGTTAGGTAAGTTGTAGATTTCAGTTTAATCTATAAGCAATGGAAACAAATAAAACATTTAATCAAATAAACAGCAATAAATCTTTAAACAAAAACAGTCTTTTAGAGTCAGTATATTTCAGGAATTGTCATTTTTATTTACTAATACGTTGAAACATGAACCCATTCTGGTACCATGTGTGTAAACCTATTTTCTAGTTTATATGGGGAAATACCCAAACGAGAGTTGACATAATAAATAATGTCATAATTTATCAGAAATTGATGACTACTCTCAATGAAATGAAATATATTTGGGCATCCAGGAGGCTTCGTTAAAATAATTATGACTTCATGGTAAGGTTGAATTATACTTGAATTTCTCATAGTGGAATTCTGGGCTACACAGTGAGATCTAGTCTTAAAAGGAAAATAAGTTTAAACAATAACAAGACAAAATAATTATAAAAAAGACCAGGCACAGTAGTACATTTCTGTGATCCAAGTGCATGAAGACAGAGACAGGCAGGACTCTATGAGTTTAAAGCCAGTCCGGTCAACATACCATGTTCCAAGCTAGACAGAGCAGCAAGAGCTATTGTTTCAAAAACTAAACCATAAATAAATAAATAAATAAATAAATAAATAAATAAAGTGCAGAAATAGAGAAGAATGCAAGAAATGGAAGGAATGGGATTGAGGTAAATAGCAACTTTAAACAGAATAATCCAAAGGAGCTTCATTGAACAGTATAAGGCTTATAAAAATCATCTTGTAACAAATATGTGTTTTTTCAGGATGTAACACTTAACTCAGTGCACACATATTAAATTGTCCTTAATCCAAGCTCTGCCTTTACAGAAACATCGCATATAAGTGTATTTATAGTGACTGTTATTTTATACCACAGATACTATTTTCTAGGGACTTGGTTCTCAACCTTACAAATGCTGCAGCCCTTTAATACAGTTCTTCATGCTGTGGTGATCTCCAACCATAAAATTATTTCCATGCTACTTTATAACTATAATTTTGCTACTTACGAATTGCAATATAAATATCTGATATGTAGGATATTTGATATACAATCTCAAGGAGCCCTGGCCCACAGGTTGAGAAACATACCTTTACGGCTTTAAAACACTGAATGTTGTTGATGCAATACAGTAGTTGGCTCTGTATTTGTATTTGTCTCTTTTTTTTTCATTATTTCATTATTTATTTCAACATTTATTTATTCATACCTTAAACAATAATGTATTGAGTTTACAATATAAATACATGGCTAAGTGATCAGAAATTATATGTTAGAAGAAAATATTCGGGATGGTTCAATATATGGAAATCCATCAACTTAATCCAGTATATAAACAAACTCAAAGACAAAAACCACATGATCATCTCATTAGATGCAGAAAAAGCATTTGACAAGATCCAACACCCATTCATGATAAAAGTCTTGGAAAGATCAGGAATTCAAGGCCCATACCTAAACATGATAAAAGCAATCTACAGCAAACTAGTAGCCAACATCAAAGTAAATGGTGAGAAGCTTGAAGCAATCCCACTAAAATCAGGGACTAGACAAGGCTGTCCATTCTCTCCATACCTATTCAACATTGTAATTGAAGTCCTAGCCAGAGCAATTCAACAACAAAAGGAGATCAAAGGGATACAAATTGGAAAAGATGAAGTCAAAATATCACTTTTTGCAGATGATATGATAGTATATATAAGTGACCCTAAAAATTCCACCAGAGAACTCCTAAACCTGATAAACAGCTTCGATGAAGTAGCTGGATATAAAATTAACTCAAACAAGTAAATGGCCTTTCTCTACACAAAGAATAAACAGGCTGAGAAAGAAATTAGGGAAACAACACCCTTCTCAATAGTCACAAATAATATAAAATATCTTGGCATGACTCTAACTAAGGAGGTGAAAGATCTGTATAATAAAAACTTCAAGTGTCTGAAGAAAGAAATTATAGAAGATCTGAGAAGATGGAAAGATCTCCCATGCTCATGGATTGGCAGGATCAACATTGTAAAAATGGCTATCTTACCAAAAGCAATCTACAGATTCAATGCAATCCCCATCAAAATTCCAACTCAATTCTTCAACGAATTAGAAAGTGCAATCTGCAAATTCATCTGGAATAACAAAAAACCTAGGATAGCAATAACTCTTCTCAAGGATAAAAGAACCTCTGGTGGAATCACCATGCCTGACCTAAAGCTTTACTACAGAGCAATTGTGATAAATACTGCATGGTACTGGTATAGTGACAGACAAGTAGACCAATGGAATAGAATTGAAGACCCAGAAATGAACCCACACACCTATGGTCACTTGTTCTTTGACAAGGGAGCTAAAACCATCCAGTGGAAGAAAGACAGCATTTTCAACAAATGGTGCTGGCACAACTGGTTGTTATCATGTAGAAGAATGTGAAATGATCCATTCCTAGCTCCTTGTACTAAGGTCAAATCTAAGTGGATCAAGGAACTTCACATAAAACCAGAGACACTGAAACTTATAGAGGATAAAGTGGGGAAAAGCCTTGAATATATGGGCACAGGGGAAAAATTCTTGAATAGAACAGCAATGGCTTGTGCTGTAAGATCGAGAATTGACAAGTGGAACCTCATGAAACTGCAAAGCTTCTGCAAGGCAAAAGACACTATCAATAAGACAAAAAGACCACCAACAGATTGGGAAAGGATCTTTACCTATCCTAAATCAGATAAGGGACTAATATCCAATATATATAAAGAACTCAAGAAGGTGGACTCAAGAAAATCAAATAACCCCATTAAAAAATGGGGCTCAGAACTGAACAAAGAATTCTCACCTGAGGAATACCGAATGACAGAGAAGCACCTGAAAAAATGTTCAACATCCTTATTCATCAGGGAAATGCAAATCAAAACAACCCTGAGATTCCACCTCACACCAGTCAGAATGGCTAAGATCAAAAATTCAGGTGACAGCAGATGCTGGCGAGGATGTTGAGAAAGAGGAACACTCCTCCATTGTTGGTGGGATTGCAAGCTTGTACAACCACTCTGGAAATCAGTCTGGCGGTTCCTCAGAAAGTTGGACATAGTACTACCAGAGGATCCAGCAATACCTCTCCTGGGCATATATCCAGAAGATGTCCCAACCGGTAAGAAGGACACATGCTCCACTATGTTCATAGCAGCCTTTTTTATAATAGCCAGAAGCTGGAAAGAACCCAGATGCCTCTCAACAGAGGAATGGATACAGAAATTATGGTACATTTACACAATGGAGTACTACTCTGCTATTAAAAAGAATGAATTTATGAAATTCCTAGCCAAATGGATGGACCTGGAGGGCATCATCTTGAGTGAGGTAACACAATCACAAAGGAACTCACACAATATGTATTCACTGATAAGTGGATATTAGCCCAAAACTTAGGATACCCCAGATATAAGATACAATTTGCTAAAAGCATGAAACTCAAGAAGAATGAAGACTAAAGTGTGGACACTGTGCCCCTTCTTAGAATTGGGAACAAAACACCCATGGAAGGAGTTACAGGGACAATGGTTGGAACTGTGATGAAAGGATGGACCATCTAGAGACTGCCATATCCAGGGATCCATCCAATAATCAGCTTCCAAACGCTGACACCTTTGCTTACACTAGCAAGATTTTGCTGAAAGGACCCTGATATAGCTGTCTCTTGTGAGACTATGCCGGGGCCTAGCAAACACAGAAGTGGATGCTCACAGTCAGCTATTGGATGGATTACAGGGCTCCCAATGGATAAGCTAGAGAAAGTACCCAAGGAGCTAAAGGGATCTGCAACCCTATAGTTGGAACAACATGATGAACTAACCAGTACCCCAGAGCTCTTGTCTCTAGCTGCATATGTATGGAAAGATGGCCTAGTTGGCCATCACTGGAAAGAGAGGCCCATTGGACTTGCAAACTTTATATGCCCCAATACAGGGGAATGCCAGGGCCAAAAGAATGGGAATGGGTGGGTAGGGAAGTGGGTGGGGGGCTATGGGGGACTTTTGGGATAGCATTAGAAATGTAATTGAGGAAAATATGTAATTAAAAAAAAGAAGAAAATATTCATACTTTAGGAGATTCAGCTGCTTGAAATAGAAACCCTCATCTTTTTCATACTTTTTAGTTAAATGAGAATCTAAGAATTAATAAAAGTATAAAAGTGGTAAAAAAAAAAAGGCAAAAGTAAGGAATAGTGTAGCTGAAGTTGACATGTAGACAATGAGATGAACACCAAGATGTATGCATTTTATTAGAGATGGACTTTAAGATAAGCCTGATTGTAGTTAGCTAAGAGGGAGTCTGTGGGCTGAAAACCAGCTCATATTCCATGCAGAAGCTCTGCAGTTTTCCATGGGATTCTGCTACTGCAAGAACAGCTTAGTTCCTAGGTTTCAAATGCTCTTTGGAGCAGCAATGAGCAAAAATTGTTCTCTCACTTCATAATAGCTAATATTTATAAAACCTCAACCTGTTACTGACATAATGTTTTGCCTAACATATCTTAATAATTTTGTATTAGCAGCCCATTGTGGAGACTGTTCTCGTGTCTCTTTATAGATGAGAGAACTGTGACTCAGAAAGACTCAGAAAGACTAAGGCTTCCTAAGCTAGCAGGGCCAGAATCTGAAGCAAGGCTTTTCTCACCAGGAGTCATTGTATTTAATCATCATGCTGAGGCATAATATTTACAAATGTGCAAGCACATATATACAGATTAACTTCAATTTGTTAATCATCTGTAGCAAAATAGAATTTATACACTATCTCCAGACTAGTAGAGAATTCAAATGGCCAGAAATTCTGTGTTTGGAAGAAAGCAATGCTGAGCATGGATAAATTGCCATTATGGGATCTTTGGTTACACTGCTCTATTAATTTAATAGCACACTCTGACTTTATTACAGTAAATAACACATTCATTAAAATATTTAAGCACTCATGAGTGAAGAAAAGCAGCATCAGAAACCCTCTTTACTAGCACAACTAATGAAAGTGCTTGAATCACTTCAGTGAATAAAAGAAGTCTGGTAGGTGGTCTGAAGGCTGTCTCATTGTTTCAATCTTTGACATCATAGCCTCCATACCTACATCAGAGGACAAATAAAAACCGCCATTTATTTGAGTGTGAAAAAAAGTCTGTACAAGTGATTACAAACTAATGTGAGTGTCCCTGAAGAAGTTTGTTATGGGAAGGCTTAGGCTAACCCAGCACAGGGAAATTCAGAGCAGTCTTTCATTCATGTCACAAGAGAAAGAATGGTTTCTGAGCAAGGAGCTGAAATGCAAATGCTTTATGAATGTCAGGTAAGGTCTAGTAGTTTCCACAGGCAATTTTGTTCAGGATTCTAAGTCCATGGACTCAAGATCATCTGCTGTAGTCAAGGATATTTCTGGTATTCCCACAATGCTAGCCATTATGGTTGGTTAATTAAAATATTCCAGAGGGAGGTAGATTTATCAAATGAGACATTCATCTTTAGCTAATTGTTAATCACTCTTGGAGGTCTTTTAGTGGGAATAGTGATGTTAGCATTGATGTAGGTACAATCCACAGTGAGATATGTGCAGCTGAGGGTACTTGGGTCATGGCAATGATCTGACCTATCAGAGATGTCTGATGGCAGTGGTAATGAATACAGGATAGATGTGAGTGAAATAACATTTTAAATTCATAGGGCTTGATGCTCCTTAATTAAACATAAGGTTCAGTAGAGAGGAAAGAATAGGTCTATTTCTACTATGTTCATTCACTTATGTAAGAAGCATTTATGAGCTGTTATGTGCCAGGCACTGAGGCACGATGACCCTCTTGCTGCTCATCTTCCTAGAGACTTCAGATGCAGTCAAGCCTTCTGTTGTGTGTGGTTATAGGCATTTTCCCTGCACTGAAAATACAAAAGCTGGTGAATTTCATGTAAGGATTGGTGGGTCCTCAAGACAGTTTTGCAGGGATTCTGTTTCCATAGGAAACAAATACAAAGAGCAACACAAATCTGGAACTAATGAGTACTATTGGGCATAAAACTACTATAGTCACACTTCACCTAGTGAGGAGCCGCTCTCCTTTGATTTTTCCTACTATTTCACTTCGTGGTCCCTCTGTGATTTGTTTGCCAGTTTTGTCTCATCAATGTAACTAGTACAGCGATTCCTGAGGATTAGTTCTCATAAAGATCTATTTGTTGTATATACTTATTCTTACAGTTTTCTCTTCCCAATCTCCTGATAATGCATATGATTTCTAAACTGACAATATATAGATGATATAGAGACATTGACATATGCATATATATATATATATATATATATATATATATATATATATATATATATATCCCAAAGAGTATTGTAGACTCTAAGCTTTGCTTTTAATTGGACATTCTACATGCAGAATTGTTAGCATTTGAAACATGGCATAAATCATGAATGGCAAATGATACATCTCAGAATCTCTCAATCTCACCCCATTGCCTCCAATATAAAGAATAGTAACAACACAACAGAAATAACTCTGAGCCTCATCAAACTTCCTACACCTCCATTGATAGTGTCCTTTATCCAGTTGTCAAGACTGAATATACTCTGCTCATTTTTGCTCCTTCTATTTCCTCTCCAAAGTGCATTCCTTATATCAGCCTATACTATTTTCTCTACTTCCAGGGTGGATCCAAAGTCAAATTCTCTAGATCTCTGTTTCATGGCCACTGTGGCCCAACTCACAATTATCCAGTGTGTGATCTATTACAGTCAAATTATAACAGATACTTATTATTTTGATCTTAGAACAGTCTATAGAACCATTCTAAAACATTCCCACCTTGGTTTCTCAAAGTTAACAGTTTTGGTGATATTTCTGTTTTATTTTTTAATCTCATAAAAAAATAAACCCCAGGACCTTAATATAGGTTATGAGGTTCTATGTGTTCAAGTTCATGCCATCTCTGACTCTCTTAACTACCTGCTCCGTGGGGCATCTCTTATGTCAAACAATAGTTTGAGCAATTTTTTAAACATGTAAGAACACCAGAAAGATAATTAGCTGTAGCATTTTTAGCCTGTCTTCTAGTTGCTCAATAAATTGATCTTCAACCATAAGAATTTCAATTCAGGGAAATCAGGGAAGTAAAATCACTAAAGGGATAAAAGCTTGTCCACTATCAATGTATTTTTATTGATCTGTGGGGTAATTTAAACCTATGTTTTTAATAGCTAGGATAAAGCCCAGGATTACTTGAATAATTCGAGCTATGTAAATGGCTGGTTGCCTAGGAGATATATTATGGTGTCCTCTGTAGGCATGTCAAGAAAAGAAATTGCTTAGTGATAAAACTTTGAAAAGATTTGTGGATTGCTGCAGTGAATCTTTTCAGATGAGTCTACCTTTGCAATGTCTTTCTGCAAGGGGAACTTACTTCCCCTCAAAAGGATGGTTATATTAGACATGAAAGCTGCATCTCTGTCTAAAATAGCATGGAGGAGAAAATTGTGTTATTTAAATGTTAATTATGCACAATCTAAACAAGTATTGATATTGTATAAGGTAAATAGGATGGCTCTTCACCACTTTCTTGTGTACTTTAAGCTAAAGCATCTATTAACCTGAAAGATATTTATTTAACATTTACCTGGACAAGTCTGGGTCTTATGCTATGAAAAATAACAGTACAAATATGCTGTATTTGTCAAATTGAAGTATTTCTTATATTATTCCATAATAGCTTAGAATAGCAAAATATCAATATATATCTAGAATAAAAGAGATCAGAGAAGTTACAGAGACCAAGTAAGAATTCAGTAAACAGTTGTTTGTAACTTGGATAGTACTGTTGGGAAATGATGGTTAGGTTCTTAGGAAAAAATAGCATTTAAAGTGTAAATTTTGCAGTAGACAAACAATGGGAAAGACATAAAACAACTGGCGAAGCTTATGCTAATGCAGACATAATATCAAAAGTGAACACATAAGGTTATATCAGTGGTCCATCGTGGCCAGCTTAGAAAGCATATGCAGGATGCAGGAGAGCTACTGCAAAGAGATCCTAGGCTGTATGATGGAGTGCACATGGTTTAGAAGCTTACTTCATTTTTTATGAAAGTTGGTTGTAGAGAATTCAGATGCACTGGTTGTAATCCAAATACACTCTTAAGTATGTGGGCAGTCTATTTAGAGCTCATGCATGGGGATATCAAGATACTTATCTATAAAGTGAAGAAGATAATGTGAGAATAAGGGTTTTCTGCCTGCTCTAAGAGTCCTTTGAAACTCAAATTTAGATTTTTTCCCTCAACATCATTTTATATATTTATTTTTCAACATTTTATTTATTTATTTATTTATTTATTTATTTATTTATTTATTTATTTATTTATTTATTTATTCTTTGAGACAGGGTTTCTCTGTGTAGCCCCAGCTGTGCTGGAACTCACTCTGTAGACCAGGCTGGCCTTGAACTCTGAAATCCACCTGCCTCTGCCTTCCAAGTGCTGGGATTAAAGGAGTGCGACACCACTGCCCAGCTTCTCTCAACATCTTAATGTGAGATATTTTGGCAGTTTAATTCTGGAATATTTTCTCACTTAATAGCTCTTCAGTATCAACTTCCCCATTATTATCATGGTACAAATTTAGGGACTTTTGGCTCTCCCTCCTACCTGTTTATTCAGAGTCATTAACTATAAGGAGTCATATCCTAAATGCAGTTCTAGCCAAGACCAACAGTCTTTCTTAAAACTGTGTATGCTTCATAGTGATGTCTTTTTAGAAGTCCCTGACTTTAGTCCTCTGCATTTCAAGAGGTCCCTATCTCCTTTCATAAAACAATTTAAGTGCTGTTTTTTTCCTAGTCCTTTGGCTCTACACACACACACACACACACACACACACACACACACACCATATACTTTTTATATTACAAAGACATTATTTCAAAGTACCCTGTTTAGGTTTCCTTATATTCCCTAAGGTAGTTGTATGCTCTGTTTTTGTGTGAGAAGACCAAAATGGTGTTCAGAAACACTGATCTAAGTCACATTGTTAGCACAGTATTAAAGAACAGTCTGAAAATATTTGCTTGATGATTCTGGCTCTACATATTCTTATGAATTTCCTAATGGCCATTTGCTCACTTTCCTAAGGGGGAATATATAATTTTTTTTCTTCATCTCTTTCCTTCTTCATCGAACCTTTTTGATTTTTGTCCTTTCCCCCTTACCCCCAATAAACCTCTCTCTCTCCCATGGAACTGTGCTGGCCTGGTGTGATCAGTCTTGACAAGCTGCCATTCTAACACAATAATAAACTCTTCAGGAGGCAGTTACCACATTGTGACACAGCTTCTGGTTGGTAACCTGGATCTGTTCCCTGAGCCATGCCCAACCATATATGGCTCCACAATAAACTACTTAATTCCCTTCAGATGAGAAACCAAGATTTGTACAATAGCAAAGGTAAGTCAATTCTTCCATCTGGTTGCACACAGCACCATCGGATCTACATTAGGGACATTGTAACTATAGATAAAATATAAGCATCTAAGTGGTGAAAGAATGAGCCTTCATGCCCTGTTCTTTCTGTTGCTTTTTCTCCCGAGAATCATTGTTCAAGAAGATATTGTTTAATTTCCACAAATAGTGGAATTTCTTGTTTTACTCAATTGGCTGTCAATTTCCATTTTCAACCCATTGTGGTCTACTAAAATACCTATTGTGCCTTTATTATTCTTGACTTTTTGGAATTTCCTTCACCATCTAACATATTATTCTCATATTATTCTCTAACATATTCTCATACAGAATATTGCATACATGACTGAGATAAAATATACAGCAAACCAGTAACCAACATCAAACTAAACAGAAAGAAACTTCAAGCAATCCCACTAAAATCAGGGACTAGATAAGGCTGCCTACTCTCTCCGTACTTATTTTATATAGTACTTGAAGTCCTAGCCAGAGCAATTAGACAACAAAAGGAGATCAAAGGGATACAAATTTTTAAGGAAGAAGTCACAATATCACTATTTGCAGATGATATGATAATATACATACATGACCCCAGAAATTCTACCATAGAACTCTTAACTTGATAAACAACTTCAGTGAAGTAGATGGATATAAAATTAGCTCAAACAAATCACTGGCCTTTCTCAACACAAAGGATAAACAGGAAGAAAAGAAATTAAGGAAACAACACCCTTCACAATAGTCACAAATAATATAAAATACCTTGGTGTGATCTAATTAAGCAAGTGAAAGATCTGTATGATAAGAATTTCAAGTCTCTGAAGAAAAAAAATGAAAATCTTGGAAGATGGAAAGATCTTCCATGCTCATGGATTGACAAGAATAATATAGTAAAAATGGCCATCTTACCAAAAGCAATCTACAGATTTCATAATATTCCCATCAAAATTCCAACTCAATTCTTCACAGAGTTAGAAAGGGCAATTTGCAAGTTCATCTGGAATAACAAAAACCTAGGAGAGCTAAAACTATTCTCAACAATAAAAAAACTTCTGGTGGAATCACCATGCCTGACATCAAGCTGTATTACAGAGCATTTGTGATAAAAACTGAATGGTGCTGGTACAATGACAGACAGGTAGACCAATGGAATAGAATTGAAGACCCAGAAATGAACCCACACACCTATGGTCACTTGATCTTTGACAAAGGAGCTAAAACCATCCAGTGGAAAAAAGACAGCATTTTCAACAAATGGTGCTGGCTCAACTGGCGGTTATCATGTAGAAGAATGTGAATTGGTCCTTTCTTATCTCCTTGTACAAAGCTCAAGTCTAAGTGGATCAAGGACCTCAATATAAAACCAGAGACACTGAAACTTATAGAGGAGAAAGTGGGTAAAAGTCTCAAACATCTGGCTCCTTTCAGCAAAATCTTGCTGGTGTATGCAATGGTGTCAGCGTTTGGAAGCTGATTATGGGATGGATCCCTGGATATGGCAGTCTTTAGATGGTCCATCCTTTCGTCACAGTTCCAAACTTTATCTCTGTAACTCTTTCCATGGGTGTTTTGTTCCCAATTCTAAGAAGGGGCACAGTGTCCACACGTTGGTCTTCATTCTTCTTGAGTTTCATGCGTTTAACAAATTGTATCTTATATCTTGGTTATCCTAAGTTTTTGGGCTAATATCCACTTATCAGTGAGTACATATTGTGTGAGTTCCTTTGTGATTGTGTTACCTCACTCAGGATGATGCCCTCCAGGTCCATCCATTTGCCTAGGAATTTCATAAATTCATTCCTTTTAATAGCTGAGTAGTACTCCATTGTGTAAATTACCACATTTTCTGTATCCATTCCTTTGTTGAGGGACATCTGGGTTCTTTCCAGCTTCTGGCTATTATAAATAAGGCTGCTATGAACATAGTGAAGCATGTGTTCTTCTTACCGGTTCGAACATCTTCTGGAGAGGCCCATTGAACTTGCAAACTCTATATGCCCCAGTACAGGGGAACGCCAGGGCCAAAAAGTGGGAGTGGGTGGGTAGGGGAGTGGGGGGAGTGTATTTGGGACTTTTTGGATAGCATTGGAAATGTAAATGAGGAAAATACCTAATAAAAAATTAATTCTAAAAAAAAAAGTCTCAAACATATGGGCACATGCAAATAATTAAGAACAGAACACTAAAGGCTTGTGCTGTAAGATCAAGAATTGACAAATAGGACCTCATAAAATTCCAAAGCTCCTGTAAGGAAAAGGATACTTTCAATAAGACAAAAAGGCAACCAACAGATTGGGAAAAGAACTTTATCAATCCTAAATCCGATAGAGAGCTAATATCAAATCTATACAAAGAACTCAAGCAATTAAACTCCAAAGAAACAAATAACCCTATTAAAAATGGGGTACAGAACAGAAGATGGCCTAGTCAGCTATAATTGGGAGGAGAGGCCCCTTGGTGTAGCAATGTACCAGTACAGTGGAACGCCAGGGCCAAGAAGAAGATGTGAGTAGGTAGGGGAGCAGGGCGGGGGGAGGGTATAGGGGACTTTTGGGATAGCATTTGAAATGTAAATGAAGAAAATATCTAATAAGAATGTGGGGAAAATGGGGTACAGAGCTAAGCAAAGAATTCTCAACTGAGGAATATCAAATGGTTATGAAACACCTAAAGAAATGTTCAACATCCTCAGTCATCAGGAAAATGCAATTCAAAACAACCCTTAGATTCCACTTCACACCGGTCAGAATGACTAAGTTCAAAAACTCAGGTGACAGCAGATGCTGGCAAGGATGTGAAGAAATAGGAAGACTCCTCCATTGCTGGTAGGACTGCAAACTGATATAACCAATTGTTAACTGGTAATACCAATAACTGGTATTTCAATTTGCAATCTGAAAATCAATTTGGTGATTCCTCAGAAAAGTGGACATAGTAATATCTGAGGACCCACTAATACTACTCCTGGGCATATATCCCGAAGATGTTCCAACCTGTAATAAGGACACATGCTCCACTATGTTCATAGTAGCCTTATTTATAATAGCCAGAAGCTGGAAAGAACCCAGATGTCTCTTAACAGTGGAATGGATACAGACAATGTGGTACATTTACACAATGGAGTACTACTCAGCTATTAAAAACAACGAATTTATGAAATTCCTAGGCAAATCGATGGATCTGGAGGGTATCATTCTGAGTGAGGTAACCCAATCACAAAAGAACTCACATGATATTCACTCACTGATAAGTGGATATTAGCCCTGAAACTTAGAATACCCAAGATACAGTTTGCAAAACACATGAAACTCAAAAGAAGGAAGAACAAAATGTGTACACTTTGCCCCTTCTTCGAAGGGGGAACAAAATATCCATGGAAGGATTTACAGAGAGAAAGTGTTAAGCAGAGACTGAAGGAATGACTATCCTGAGACTGCCACCTAGAGATCCATCCCATAGACAAACACCAAACCCAGACACTACTGTGGATGGTAACAAGAGCTTGCTGACATGAGCCTGATATAGCTGTCTTCTGAGAGATTCCACCAGTGCCTGACAAATACAGAAGTGGATACTCATAGCCATCCATTGAATGGAGCACAGTGTTCTCAATGAACGAGGTAGAGAAAGGACCCAAGGAGCAGCCTCATAGGAGGAACAACAATATGAACTAACCTGTACCCCCAGAGCTCCCTGGGACTAAACCAAAGAAAACATATGGTAGGAGTCATGGCTCTAGCTGCATATGTAGAGGATGGCCTAGTCGGTTATCAATGGGAGGAGAGGCCCTTGTTCTTGTGAAGGTTCTATGCCCCAGTATAGGGGAACGATAGGTCTAGGAAGTGGGAGTGGGTGAGTTGATGGGCAGGAGAGAGCAGTGGGGGGATAGGGGGGTGTTTTGGAGGGGAAACTAGGAAAGGAGATAACATTTGAAATATAAATGAAGAAAATATCTAATATAAAAGAAAAAGAATAATTTGAATTCATATAGAGTTAGAGAAACTCTTATTTTATCTTTTGAATATAGATGTCTGTTTCTCTAAAATTATGGTTTTTAAGGCTTTTTATTTATTTTTTTATGAATAGCTTGATTACATGTAATTCCAAGCATCACATGTGTGCCTGGTACCCACTGAGGTCAGAATAAGGCATTAGAGCCTAAGGAAATCGAGTGATGATTAGTCAGGTGCTTTCATTTTGGTGCTCCGTACCGGAATGAAGTCCTATGCTCGCTTAGCCAATAGGATAAGCAGTGTTTTTAACCTCTTAACCATTGTTCCAGCCTAATGTGAAAAAATTTAAAGTCTTCAGCTCTTGTAACAGTTTGTTCCTTTTAGTCTTTTCAGATTTTTATTTGTGTCGATTTTCTGTCTGATGTTCTGACTTCAGTCCCATTGTCTGTTTTCTATTTCTACCCTGTTTTGTGTTTTGTTTTGTTTTTTGTTTTTTTCAAGACAGGGTTTCTCTGTGTAGCCCTGGCTGTCCTGGAACTCACTCTAAACTAGGCTGGCCTCAAACACAGAAATCTGCCTGCCTCTGCCTGGGATTAAAAGTGTGCACCACCACTGCCAGGCTCTATTTCTACCTTGACTAGATTATTTCAAGTAATCTATATCAGATTTCATTTACTCTTTCTTATATTTAATCTGCGATCTATTAACTCCCTATAGTGGATTTTTTTAAAAATTCATTTATTGCTGATCCCTCAAAGTTCTGAATAAATTTCTTTGTATTTCTTATCTCTTTGTTCCAATTCTCTCCAATGTTCAGTCATTCTGGTCATTATTCAGGTTTGTGATGGTTAACCTAGTTATTCTTATTCTTATTCTTATTCTTATTCTTATTCTTATTCTTATTCTTATTCTTATTCTTATTCTTATTCTTATTCTTATTCTTATTCTTATTCTTATTCTTATTCTTATTCTTATTTATTACAACTACTCCTCCTATTACTACTATTGCTGTAGTGTTGTATGTGTGATTTTAGTTGGCGAACGTATGTGGAAATTAGAAACCATTTTTCAGGAATTGATTCTCTCTAGGTAGATATGCTTGGCTTCAAGCACTTTACCCTCTTAGAGGTTTTGCTGAGTTCTTGGTGGGGTGATTTACATTTCTTTGTTTACAGGAGTTAAGCTTATGGAGAGGTAATGTGGTGTTTTGGGTGTAACAAGCTTCCTTGTTTCTTATACATAAGGAAATAGTCACCCATTTTGGTCTTTTTGTTTGTTTTGTTTTTCTGTGTTTCAATGCTGTGAATAAAGCCCTTTCTTTGTCTTGCCTCGGTCAGGCATGTTCTGTCTGATTCCTCAGTCCTTTTGTCCTAGTCATTGAGCACTGGCTTTGGGCTGGGGAAAATCTTTACCAATCAGTGTCACAATGACTTCTCAAAGATCCTCAGCACTTTTCACAGATGTACATCTTGTATACGTGCTTAAGAATTCTCAAAAAAAAGGGAATTAGTTCATCATCCTCCCAGAAACATACATTCTGTTTGTAAGTCAGATGGTGTGGAACCTCACTGTTCAGACTTTCTTTTGCTCTCAGCAATCTTGAAAACGTTGAAAAAGTTACACAGTACTCTGAGGCAGAAACTGAAATTAGTTCCTTAGGTGACTCTGTACTTGAACATGGCTTTAAACATACTCCAGTCCTCTGTTTTCTACTTAAAGATAGGCCCTGAGTTGTGTCAAACTCTAACTATTATCTGTTGGGTTGCACAGAACAACAGAAAGCTTAGCCAAAGTTGCATTTGTTCTTAGAGGCTCTCAAGCCCTTTATGTTATGTCCCATTAAACTCCTCGATATAAAAACAAAACAAAACAAACAAACAAACAAAAAATCTCTTCAGTCATTCCTCCAAAAGGCCAGATAATGCATGTTCTAACTTTCTCATGGAGGAGCTAAGAGCTGTTTTCTTGTTTTGTTTTTCTCTCTATGCAGATTTTATACTGACATGGAAGGACTATGGTTAGGAAGCTCATGCTAGTATTATTATTTTATTCTCTTTGATTTGAAATCCATGTCTTTTATCAGGCAGAAACTAGCTTTGGGTTAGCAAAGGTCCTTTAGACTTCTCTACAGAAATCCAAGTGTCAGGTATAGTTTCTAGTCTGTCTTTTGCCTTTCCAGGGAAAAAGCAGGCACTGAATGTTTCTTTGAGTTTGTCCATGTTGGGTTTGTGACACTGATTCCTGTAAGTGACACAAGTTTTCTGTGAATGATGCTGATATAGTTGGTTTCATGCTCACTTAGGTTTGAAGAAGCTTTCAATTGTTTCTATTTTTTAAAATTTATTTATTTGTTAATATATATATGATATAGACTTTTAAGTAGAATTGAAAAATGGTGCCGTAGTTAGGAATACCTCTAGGTGACATAAACCTTGTTTCTGAATGTGCATGCCTTGATGAAGGATCTACAAAAAAGTAGGAATTCTGATACAGGCTTCCTGATAAGATATTAAGTATTGTTCCTAGCATGCACTTGGCTAAATTTTGTTCCACTAAAAAGTCAATCTGCAATATCTCAAGACTTCAGAATGTGAACATTTTGGGCATTGGGATGATACATATATGCTTAGTTGAATAATCAGTCATATAAAACCAAGCAGATTTTCAATTCACAATGAGTAGTGGCCCTTTAAGGACAGTAGAAGATACACAAAGACAGAGCACAGAGCTATGTGGGGCTAATATACTTATGTCAGGTGGAGGTGCAAACTGGAGTAAAATATTTGCAAACCATGGACTGAGAAAGATTAGTGGATACAGGAGAATCCAAGGGAAAGTATAAAGCATTTTTTTCTTGTCACTTTGCAGGAATGTATGTCTCTAGTACTACCATATCTTTGGTAATTTGGTTACTACCATTTCTGTAAAAAACAAAACAAAACAAAACAACAAAATAAAAATAAAAATTCTGTTATTTTAAGCTATCATATTTAGTGAGGCTTTGTTAGAGAGGTTTCAGGAAACAGAATGGCACCAATCATGACGCAATCAAAAAAAAAAAAATAAAGACATTGTGGGTACATAGTGAGACAGGATATGATCTTTAAAAATTTAGCTAGAAAATTGTCTACACAGTAGATTCAAGTGAGATGAATTCTGCACCCTTAGACAATCGTGACAAACACATTACATTCTGCTTTGTGGGCTGGTGAGCACAAACCAGCTTGTTAAGTCATCAGTCACTCTCAAATGTACAGTAATGGAAGCAAAAGACAACATGTTATTTGCTCAAAAACTTCTGGCTTTCAGTTGAACAATGGAAGAGTTAAATAACAGCTTCTATGTTCCTGCTTTCCGCTTTGCTGCCTGATTTCACATTCTTATGTCAATATAATAAGAGCTTCCTCGACACTATTGATGGTGGTAATATTACTCAAGGGAAAGTGCCTAGTAATGGAACAGAAAAGAAAAGGGAAAATTAAATGTATTGGCACAAAGTAAGCACAACGGAATCCATCCAAGTTTTATTGATTGACAAATTTATATGTGAGGTTCTGGTTACACAGGGAACAACCAGTGGATGGAGAGGTTGGGGGGATGAGAGAGAGAGATTCCATGTTTCTTTTCTATGCAATACAGGATTCTAAGTTTCAGATAGAATGCATTACATTTAAGAACCCTTGGTTACAAGCATCTACCTCTGTATTTGTCAGGCACTGGTGGAGCCTCTCACGAGACAGTTGTAACAGGCTTCTCTCAGCAAGCACTTGTTGGCATCTACAAAAGTACCTGGGTTTGGTGATTATATATGGAATGGATCCCCAGATAGGGCAGTGTCTGGATGGTCATTCCTTCAGTCTCTGCTCCATACTCTGTTTCTGTAACTCTTTGCATGGGTTTTGTGTTCCCCCTTCTAAGAAGGAATGAAGTACCCATACTTTGGTCTTCCCTAGTCTTGAGCTTCATGTAGTTTGTGAGTGTATCTTGGGTATTCTTAGCTTCTGGGCTAATATCCACTTATCAGTGAGTGCATACCATGTGTGTTCTTTTGTGATTGGTTTACCTCACTCAGGATGATATTTTCTAGTTCCATCCATTTGCCAAAGAATTTCATAAATTCATTGTTTTTAATAGCTATGTAGTACTCCGTTGTGTAAATGTACCACATTTTCTGTATCCATTCCTCTGTTGAGGGACATCTGGGTTCTTCCCATCTTCTGTCTATTATAAATAAGGCAGCTATGAACATAGTAGAGCATTTCATGTTGGAGCATCTTCTGGGTATATGCCCACGAGTGGTATTAGTGGATTCTCAGGTATTACTACGTCCAGTTTTCTAAGGAACCGCCAAACTGATTTTCAGAATGGTTGTACCAGCGTGCAATCCCACCAGCAATGGATGAGTGTTCCTCTTTTTCCATATCCTCACCAGCATCTGCTGTCACCAGTGTTTTTTATCTTAGCCATTCTGATTGGTGTGAGGTAGAATCTCATAGTTGTTTTGATTTGTAGCCTACAATTGGACTGAGCACAGGTCCCAATGAAGGAGCTAGAGAAAGGAGCTTATGGGGTTTGCAGCCCCATTGGAGGAACAACAATATAAACTAATCAGAACCCCCAGAGCTCCCAGGGACTACACTACCAACCAAAGAGTACACATGGTGGGACTCATGGCTCTAGCTGCATTTGTAGCACAGGATGGCCTAGTTGGTCACCAATATGAGGTGAGGCCCTTGGTCCTGTGAAGATTCTATGCCCCAGTATAGGAAAATGCCAGGGCCAGGAAGCAGGACTGGGTGTGTTGGTGAGCAGGGGGAAGGGATATGGGGTTTTCAGAAGGGAAATCAGGGAAGGGGATAATATTCTAAATAAAGAAAATATCTAATAAAAAATCTAAAAACAAAATAAAACATAATTACACACACACACACAGAGATCTCTTGGTTAGATCAAAATAAATGGTTACAGCTGATAAGTGAACCAAGTCTTGAAAATATGCAACTTTTGTGTGTATCATGATGGCTTATAGATCTCCACTAACAGAAATGCTGTGCACTTACAGACTTTCTCCTGAATGTGTACACTGTCATTTTCACAAGGCCTCTTCAGTACTAGGATATGACTTTTATAGGGAGGGCTTCCTGGGTACCCACCTGTCACTTACTTGTAGTCAGTTAATAATGAATTCCCACCTACAATTCAATCACATAGCTTGTCAGACCAATGAGAGAAGTTACAAGAAGTGAAATTTAATGAAAAAAAATACAAAACATAGGTGTGATTTGATACTTGTTGTTTTGTTTTGTTTTGTTTTGTTTTGTTTTGTTCTGTTCTGTTTTATTTTGTTTTGTTTTGTAGGAATTAAGTCCCAGTTGTTCCAGAATGCAACCTTTTTCCAGTTATCCAGTCTAAGATATCAGAGGCAAACCTGGAAAGCCAAAATCTTACTGGTAAGTTACTCTCCAAATTAGGTACTATTTTGTCCTCTCCCTTTTAAAAGCCTTTTGTTTTTATCTACATTGTAAAGGCCTTTTCTTTATATATAGTGGTAGGAGCAGGGAAAAAATTGTCTTCTTCATCCTAATTTTTAGCTGATTGCTCTATAGTCCACTTCATGTACTTTCAATGTGTTCAATTTCAATTAGTATTTTAATACTTCATAAAGAACTGAATTGTTGCAACTGCCTTCTTCCTAACTTTTATTTTTCTATGTTACTAATTTCACTCTTATACACATATTGAAAATACATTAATATTACATGTAATTACATTATTATTTTCAGTCTAAACAAAATCAAGAAAATTTGAAAGTAGAAATAAATGGCCTATTATTTTTTCTTTGATTTTTTTTCTTTACTTCTTTGTATAGATGCTTATATTCTTCTGGTTTCTATTTCCTTGTGTTTGAAACATGTTCTTTACTTATTTAACTTCAGGTCTTCTGCAATAACAAGCTCTCAGATATTACTTCTTCAAGTGCTTCCTGCTCACAACCTCTTTGTTGAAGGATATTTTTCTCTGGGTAAAGGAAGACTTTGTTGCAATGCCTCTGGCTTATCTTGCTTGTGATGAGAAATACTTCCTTTGTTCTCCTAAATCTGCACTGGTTTTCTTTTCTGTGTTTGCTTTGATGATTTTATTTATATTTTATCTTACAGTAATCATGCATAACAATAAATTTTATCCCAAATTTTTGTACAGGTGTATCACATACCATGATTACACTTAATCCACACAACTCCTGCTTGTCCCCTCTACCCATTAAGCTGTGCCCTCTACCTCTCCACTTGTCCTCTTTGCATGGCCATGTTTTTGTCACCTCTGAGTTTGACTAGGGTGGATTATAAGAGCAAGAGTGAGAGGGACCTTCTTAAGTCTGTTTGTGGAGGCAAATGTTACCTTTGGTTTCACTGTCATTTTTTGTCCCTTCATATTGCCATTTAAAGATTTTAGCACATGGCAAACAAGGTTACCATATCGTTTTTTCAAATGATTTTCTGTTCCCTGGTAAATCTCATGGTCTTGTAATGCAATTTACCGATTACCCATGACTCACCATTCTTTTATTTGTACTTCATTTAAATATGTTCTAGTCCCATTTAAAAGTTCACTTATGCATTTAATCTCAGGATTTCATTTGGTTCTGACTAAAGTCATGTTTAGAGCAGGATCTCCAAGGAAGTTTTATTAGATAAATTTAATGCTCATGGCCTATGCTCCTGTCACTGTGTATGCAGTCATGTAAATCCCCCATAGTCATGTAGTAGGTTTGGAAGTGTTTGACTCTTACTTTTATTTTTCCTGATATTTACTCTTATGTATTGACTTTGTTGCACACTTGCATATTACTTTGTATCACTTTTTCACAAACTTAGTAAAGGTTTTCCTGTAGAGGAGGGTTTGAAAGGTATAGTTTTGACTATACAGATTCCCTTTCCTTCTTTTAAAATAAGAGAGGTTAATTTCTGATGTATTAAGTTGATTTTGCAATTTTGTTTCTTCGTTTTGATTTTTAGGTTATTTAAAGCAATTCTAGTGTATTTTTAAGGACAACTTTAAATCTTTTATTATAGTTCACACTTGATCTGTTTGTATGTGTGTGTGTGTGTTGTAGTTTTGTTAAGATTCAAGAAACTGGCTAAACCTGGTGAAGTTTGTTCTCCTAATTGCTCTTTTTCCTGCCTTAGAGAGATTCTTTTGATTTGCATAGGTCAGTTTTGCATAAATTTTTATTGTGACTCATCACTGCCAACAGGTACCTCATCCATCTCCCTACCCAACCAGATATTCCACTTGTTTCTTAAGGGTCTATCCTGGTGAGTTTTTCTGAACCTCATCATCAATTCACCCACCTCAACAAGCCAGATCTATCCAGGGTTCTATATCCAGTGTCTGCTATAGTCTGCCCTGCCTTACCAGAGCAACAACAGATCTGAATGCTTGTACCAGGACACTCCCTGCCTATCCTTAAATACATATCCCCTATCAAATGCCACAAGCAACCTATCCAACCAATCACATACACCACCACACTCCTTGATTGGAACAAGATGCACATCTTGTACACCCACCAGTCCAGGACAATCTTTCTACCTGACTTCATTTCTCCTAGTCATTTCCAACATCTAGGCTCAAACAATTAGCACACCCACTCTCTGCCGTAACCTGCTTTGTCCACAACTGACAAAGAAATAATAATAGAAGTTTACATACCTAGATCTCATCTAAAAATGCCAATGATATGAAAATCAATATTGTATATTCTCTCCAAATCCTGTAGAAATGTTTGATAGCAAGAGTCCCCAGATGAATTTCAGGATAGAGTATAAAAGAACAATCACAGATTTCACCAAAGAATTACAGGAGTTTTTAAAAAGACACAAATAACTTAATGAAATTAAGTAGAAAGAACTCAAGGATACTAATGAAAATAATTGGCTAAGTGATGCCCCAAAAAACACAAACATAAGGCTGATCAAACAACTGAGATGATGTACTAACCAGAACCCCGGAGCTCTGGTCTCTAGCTGCATATGTATCGAAAGATGGCCTAGTCGGCCATCACTGGAAAGAGAGGCCCATTGGACTTGCAAACTTTATATGCCCCAATATAGGGGAATGCCAGGGCCAAAAGAATGGGAATGGGTGGGGAGGGAAGTGGGGGGCGCTATGGGGGACTTTTGGGATAGCATTGGAAATGTAATTGAGGAAAATATGTAATAAAAATATTAAAAATTTAAAAAATAATAAAATAAAAAAAGAGATGATGCATAGTAAAGAACAAAATCCAAGAAGATA
The DNA here is from genome assembly GCF_978045245.1 of Mus caroli. Classification (NCBI taxonomy): domain Eukaryota; kingdom Metazoa; phylum Chordata; class Mammalia; order Rodentia; family Muridae; genus Mus; species Mus caroli. The sequence continues at coordinate 80,076,666 of NW_028227257.1, forward strand.
GAAAAATGAAGAGATCTTAAGAAAAATTAAGCTGTAGATAAAAAAATAACAACCCAGCAACTCAAGTAGAAAGCTCCAAGGAAAGCATTACAAATAGAATTAAGCAGAACATAGAATATTAACACTCATAAAGTAGAAGGTCAAGACAAAGGAATATAAAAAAATTCAAGAAGATGCAGGAAACTAACAGTCAGGAATTTTAAGACACAATCATCAAACTGTAGTCATAGACATGGAAGAAGAATCTCAATTTAATGGCAGGGATCAGATCTTCAACTAGATGAAAGAAGAAAATTTCTCCAGACTAAGAAAAGACACATCCATACATATAAAATAAGCTCATATAACACCAAAGAGACAAGATCAGAAAAGAAAATCCCCCACAACAGATTAAAGAAAGTATTGAAAGCTGCAAGAGAAAAATATGTCATGTATAAGTGAAAATAATAAAAACTTTGAAAGATAGAAGATCCAGAGCAATGTAGTATAAGTCCTGAAAGACTAGGATGGACACTTTAGTCAAATGCATGCAAGTAACTATTGACGATAGTTGAAGGAGGTGAAAAATATCTATGATACAAAGACTCTAAAACAGTTATACCCCACAAATCAAACATAAAGAAAACATAGAAAGTGACGTTTTGACTGAATAGAAGAATGAGCAGGGCCTGGACACTGTGAAAAGAAATACAATGCCAGAGTTATTAAGACAGAAAACACCACTGAGGACACAAGCAATAATACCAGCAACCAATATGATGACTATAACACACATTAAATATTAATGGCCTAAAATCTCTTATCATACTACGTAGACTGACTGTTCGATCAGGAATCAAAGTCCTGATCTTTTATCTACAAGAAACACATCTCATTTTTAAAAATAAAACTTACTTAGACTAATAGGTTAGATAAAAGTATTCCAATCAAATGGGACCAGGAAAAAAAGCAGGGGTCACTATCATAATATGTGATAAAATAGACTTCAAAGTGAAACTATTCAGAAGTGTGAAAGAGGGTCAGTTTATTATAATCAAGGGAATAATTAAACAAGAAGACATTATTATCCTAAACACATTTGCACTAAATTCTGGATCACAAAACTTCACAAATAACTACTACTAGATATAAAGATATAGATTAACATGAATTCATCATTAAGATAATTTCAATAACCCACTTTCTCCAATAGTTAGGCACACTGAGAATACTCCATGCAAACACCAAAGAATTCACATTTTCCCTGAAGAACATTGAGCCTTATTAAAAAAAGAGACCATAACCTTAGATGTAAAATAAAATCTTTACAAATTCAAAAGGATTGCAAATACTCCTTATATCCTATATTACTACAATCAACAATGAAAGAAATTAAAATTGACAGCAAACATATCTCAAGTAAATACAAAAATTCACAGAGATAAACAAACAGCTCATTACTGAAAGATGAATGGATCTAAGAAAAAATTTTGAAAACTAACATATTTTCTATAGCTGAATGAAAATGGATATAAAACAACAAAACTTCTATAACACATTGAAAGCAGTCCTATGAGGAATGTTCACTGCTCTAAGTGCCTATTACAAGAAAAATAATCAGAAAAAGTAAAAATTTAATGATGCAACTCAAAAATTTGCACAACAATAAAGAAAATATAAAACCAGTCAACAGCAGGAAATAATAAAATCCAGAGTAGAATCAGTGAAATCAAATAAAGAGAGAAGTTTAAAAAACTGAAAAGATAAATTATATTGACAGACTCTTGGCCCATGTAAGCAAAAGAAAGACTGGACTCAAGTTCACAGAATCAGATACAAACAGGGAAACATTTCAACATCTAACAAAGAAATTCACAATAAGAGATTATTTTAAAAACCTGTAATCATTTAAGCTTGAAAGCTTAAAAAAAGAGATGTATTTAAGCATTGAGTCAAACCAATGAAATTAAACCAGGAAGAAATTAACAACCTGAACAGACTTATAACCAGTAGAGAATGCTAATACAAAGCCTTCCTGCTATAAAATGTACAAAACAAGATGGATTAGCAGAAGAATTATACCAGATTTTGAAGAAGGAATACAGGCAAACTTTCTTAATATATTTTGTAAATCTGAAACAAGGATATTCTCAAACTCCTAAGAAGTCAGTTTCATTCTAACACCAAAATCATTTAAAGATACAGTAGTAACAACAACAACAAAAGGAAAACGGCATGCCACGCATGTCGTTTGGGTTGTTATTATCTCACTCAAAATATTTTCTAGTTACATCCATTTGTCTGTAAAATTCACGATGTCCTCATCTTTAAAAGCTGAATTGTATTCCATTGTATAGTTCTGTATCTATTCTTTGGTTGAGGGACATCTGGGTTGTTTTCAGCTTCTGGCTATTAAAAATAAGGCTGCTATAAACAGAGTGGAGCATGTGTTCTTGTGGTATGCTGGAGCAACTTTTGAGTATATGCCCAGGAGCAATATAGCTGGGACTTCAGGTAGAATTATTTCCAAATCTTGAGGACCCACCAGATTGACTTCTAGAATGGTTGTTCCAGCTTGCATTCCCACCATCAATGAGTGAGGGAGCACCCTCTCAGAGGCAAATAGGAGAGGGGATATGCTGAAGTACCCTTGGAGGGAGTCTGGGAAAGAGGGCAGAATTTGGAATGACAATAAAACAGCTTAAAAATAAATATAAAAATGTAAAAAAAATTCTATAGACTAATATCCTTGATGAACATAGACTGAAAATGCTCAAAACAAACAAACAAACAAACAAAACAAAACAAAAAAAACAAAAAAAAACAAAAAACCTTGCAAACCAAATACAGAAACATATTAAAAATATCATGACCAAACTAGCTTTATCCCTGAAATAGAGAGATATTTCCACAAACACAAGTCAATAAAAGCAATAAATCACATAAATGGTCTTAAAGACAAAAATCTCATGATTGTCTCAAAGATGGAGTAAAAGATCTTTGACAAAATAAAACGTGTCTTTATGATAAAAAATTGTAGAGGAAGAAGGGCTAGAGAGAACATTCTTCAACACACTAAAATCCCTATATAAGATATTCATAAAATCATTATCCTAAATGGAGAAAAGACTGAAGCACCCTCTTGAAGTAAGAAAGGAGACAGGGATATATGCTATCCCCACTCCTTTTCAATATTGTGCTCTAAGTGATAATTGGCACAATAAGCCTTGAGAAAGAAAAGAAAGGGCTACAAATAGGGAAAGCAAAAAGCAAAACATCACTATTTGCAGGTGATAAGATTCTACATGTTAGAGATCCCCAACTTTCTATTAGTTAACAGCTAGATATGATATAAAAAAATAGGATTATGGTAGGATATGTGTTATCTTGCAAAATCAAGAGCTTTTCTGCACACTAACAATAAACATACAGGGGAAGACATCATGCACACACTTCTACATACTGTAGCCTCAGGAAAAAAATATCTAGTAATAAACCTAACCAAGAATGTAGAAGACCTCTACTAGGAAAACTTGGAACCTCTAAATAAAAATAGAGACACTAGAAAAAGAAAAGACAACCAATAATCGTGGATTGATAGAATTCACATTGTGAAAGTGATCATTTATCAAAGGCGATTTTAAAACTCAATGCAATTATAATCAAAATTCACATCAGTTGTTCACAGAAATAGGAAAAAACAGATTCTAAAATTCGTATGGTATGACTGAATACCATGAATAGCCAAATTAATAGTGAATTAAAAGAAAAAAATTGCTGTATAGGTTATAGTTACAAATCTTAAGATATATTACAAAGTCACAACGTCACTAAAGCTCAAGCATACATTGAACCTCACGCAATAAAAGTAGGAGACTTCAAAGCTCCACTCTCACCAATGGACAGATCATGAAAACAGAAACTAAACAGAGACAGAGAGAAACTAACAGAAGTTATAAACCAAATGGATCTAACAGATATCTACAGAACATTTCATCCTAAAACAAAAGAATATACATTCTCAGCACCTCATAGAATCTTCTACAAAAGTGACCATATAATCACATGCAAAACAAGCCTCAAGAGACAGAAGAAGATTGAATTACTTCCATACATTCTATCTGATCTCATGAACTTTTGCTGGTCTTCAATAACAAAAACAGTAGAAAGCCCACATACTCATTGAAACTAAAGAACTCTCTGATCAGTGGTAACTTGGTCAGGGAAGAAATAAAGGAAGAAATCAAAGACTATAATTCAATGAAAATGAAGACACATCATACCCAAACTTAAGGGACACAATGAAATCAGTGTTAAGAGAAAAATTCATAGCACTATGTGCTCTGGTAAAGAATCTGGGGAAATTTTATAGTAGCAACTTAACAGCACATCTGAGAACTCTAGAACAAAGAGAAGCAAACACACCCAAGAGGGGTGGAATGCAGGAAATAGTGAAACTCAAGGCTGAAATCAACCAAATAGAAACAAAGAGAATGATAAAAGAACAAAACCAAAAGCTGTTCTTTGAGAGAATCAGCAATATAGATAACCCCCTAGCTAAACTAACTAAGGAGCCTACAGGCAGTATACAAATTAACAAAATCAGGAATGAAAGGGAAAATATAACAACAGAAACTTAGGAAATTCAAAAAAAAATCAGATACTACTACAAAAGCCTATATTCAAAAAAAGTGGAAAATCTAGATGAAACGGATGGTTTCCTTGACAGATACCACATACTAAATTAAGTCAATATTAGGTAAAATATCTAAACAGTCTCATAGTCCCTAAGGAAATAGAAATAATCATTTAAAACCTCCCAACCAAAACAAACAAACAAACAAACAAACAAACAAACAAAAAGGAGGCAGAACTGTGGGAGAGGGGACTGGGAGGGGAGCAAGGACTGGAATATAAATGAATAAAATAATTAAAATTTAAAAAAAAGAATTTTGTTGGAATTTTGACAGAAATTGCATTGAATTTAGAATGCTTTTTTTAAGATGACCATCTTTTAGTATGTTAATCCTACTGATCTAGGAGCAGGGGAGAAATTTCCATCTTCTGATATCCTTCTCAATTTCTTTATTCAGAGACTTGCAGTTCTTCTCATATTTATCATTCAACTGCTTGGTTAGAATTATACCATACTACTTTAAATAGTGTTGTTTCCATAATTTCTTTCTTAACCCAGATACCATTTGTTTACACAAATGAGGGTAGGCTAAGATATTTTTAATTTACTTTTAAATCCATACACTTTGTTGAAGGTTTTTATCAGCTGTAGGTATTCTCTGGTAGAATTTTGGTGTCAAATGTCCATAGGTGTGTGGATTTACTTCTGGGTCTTCATTCTATTCTATTAATTGACCTGTCTCAATATCAATTTACCTGTCTCTGTATCAATCCCATACTCAACAGAACTGTAAAATGAGGATGAAAGGGACAAATTTATAGACAGATACCAGGTACCAAAGTTAAAACACGATCAGATAAATGATCTAAACAGTCCCATAACCCCTAAAGAAATAGAAGCAGCCATTAATAGTCTCCCAATCAACAAAAGCCCAGGACCAGATGGGTTTAGTGCATAGTTCTATCAGACCTTCAGTGAAGACCAATACTCTTCAACTATTCCACAAAATAGAAACAGAAGGAACACTACCTAATTTGTCTATGAAGCCACAATTACTCTGATGCCTAAACCACACAAAGACCCAGCAAAGAAAGAGAACTTCAGACCAATTTCCCTTATGAATATTAATGCAAAAATACTCAATAGAATTCTCACAAACTGAATCCAAGAACACATCAAAATGACCATCCACCATGATCAAGTAGGCTTCATCCCAGGGATGTAGGGATGGTTCAATATATGGAAATCCTTCAAAGTAATCCACTATATAAACAAACTCAAAGATAAAAAACACATGATCATTTCATTAGATGCTGAGAAAGCATTTGACAAAATCCAACACCACTCCTTGATAAAATTCTTGGAAAGACCAGGAATTCAAGGTCACACATAAACATAGTAAAAGCAATACTTATTACAGTAAACCAGTAGCCAACATCAAACTAAACGGAAAGAAACTTGAAGCAATTCCACTAAAATCAGGGACTAGACAAGGCTGCTCACTCTCTTCCTATCTATTCAATATGGTACTGGAAGTCCTAGCCGAGCAATTAGACAAGAAAAGGAGGTCAAAGGGATACAAATTGGAAAGGAAGAAGTCAAAATTTCACTATTTGCAGATGGTATCATAGTATGCTTAAGTGACCCCCCCCCCAAATTTCACCAGAGAACTCATAAACCTGATTAACAAGTTCAGCAAAGTGGCTGGATATAAAATTAACTCAAACAAATCAGTGGCTTTCCTCCACTCAAAGGATAATCTGGCTGAGAAGGAAATTAGGGAAACAACACTCTTCACAATAGTCACAAATAATATAAAATATATTGGTGTGACTCTTACTAAGGAAGTGAAGGATCTGTGTGACAAGAACTTAAAGTCTCTGAAGAAAGAAATAAAAGAAGATCTCAGAAGATGGAAAGATCTCCCATGCTCATGGATTGGCAAGATTAATATAGTAAAAATGACCATCTTGCTGAAAGCAATCTGCAGATTCAATGCTATCCCCATCAAAATTCCAACACAATTCTTCATATGGTTAGAAACAGCAATGTGCAAAGTCATCTGCAATAATAAAAAAACCCAGGGTAGTGAAAAATATTTTCACCAATAAAAGATCTTCTGCAGGAATCGCCATCTGTGACCTCAATCTGTACTACAGAGCAATAGTGTCAAAAACTGCATGATATTAGTAGAGCGACAGGCAGGTAGATCAATGGGATAGAATTGAAGACCCAGAAACTAACCGACACACCTATGGTCACTTGATCTTTGACAAAGGAGCTAAAACCACCCAGAGGAAAAAAGACAGCATTTTTAACCAAGGTGCTGGTTCAACTGGCAGTTAGCATGTAGAAGAAAGCAAAGCAATCTATTTGTATCCCCTTGTACAATGCTCAAATCCAAATGGCTCAAGGACTCCTACATAAAACAAGATACACTGAAGCTAATAGAAAGGACGTGGGGAAGATCCTTGAACACATGTGCACAGGAGAAATATTCCTGAACAGAACACGAATATGTTAAACTTAAGATCAAGAGTTGATAAATGGGACCTCACAAAATTGCAAGGCTTTTTAAAGGAAAAGGACACTGTCAACATGACAAAACAGCAACTTACAGATTGGGAAAAGATCTTTACCAAGCCTGCATCTGATAGAGGGCTAATATTCAATATATACAAAGAACTCAAGAAGTTAGACTCCAGACAACCAAATAAACCTATAAAAATAGCTGAGAAGTACATAAAGAAATGTTCAACATCCTTACTCATCAGAGAAATGAAAATCAAAGCAACCCTGAAATTCCACTTCATGCCAGTCATTACTACCTAAGGACCCAGAAGATACTCCAATCTGTAATAAGGACACATGCTCCACTATGTTCATAGCAGCCTTATTTATAATAGCCAGAAGCTGGAAAAAACCCAGATATACCTTAACAGAGGCATGGATACAGAAAATGAAATGTGGTACATTTACACAATGGAGTACTATGCAACTATTAAAAACAATGAATCCATGAAATTCTTAGGCAAATAGATGGAACTTCAAAATATCATCCTGATTGAGGTAAGCCAATCACAAAAGTACACACATGGTATGCACTCACTGGTAAGTGGATGTTAGTCCAGCAGCTTAAAATACACAAGATACAATTCACAGACCACTTGAAGATCAAGAAGGACCACCAAAGTGTGAATACTTTGGTCCTTCTTAGAAGGGGGAACAAAATACCCATGGGAGGAGATATAGAGACAAAGTGTGGAGCAGAGACTGAAGGAGAGACCACCCAGAGACTGTCCCTCCTGGGGATCCATCCCATATACAGTTACCAAACCCAGATACTATTGTGGATGCCAACAAGCCCTTGCTGACAGGAGCTTGATATAGCTGTCTCCTGAGAGGCTCTGCCAGAGCCTGACAAATACAGAGGTGATTCCTCACAGTCAACCATTTGACTGATCACAGGGTCCCCAATGTAGGAGCTAGAGAAAGGACCGAAGGAGCTGAAGGGGTTTTGAAGCCCCATAGGAGGAACTACAATATGAACCAACCAGTACCCCTAGAACTCCCAAGGACTAAACCAACAACCAAAGAGTACACATGGTGGGACCAATGGCTGCAGCCACATATGTAGCAGAGGATGTCCTTGTTGGACATCAGTGGAGGAGAGGCCCCGTTCCAATGTAGGGGAATCCCAGGACAGGGAAGCAGGAGTGGGTGGGTTAGTTAGCAGAGGGAGGGGTGATGGGATAGTGGGTTTTTGGAGGGGAAACAATGAAAGGGGATAGCATTTGAAATGTAAATAAAGAAAATACCTAATAAAAATTTTTAAAAAGAAGAAAGTGGGACTGGACAGAGGAAGGTGACCTCTTCTGTGAGGAACTGTAAACCCAGACAAGCTCTTGAGTTGTCTGGTATGATGGAATGGAAGGGAGGACTTTATAAACCCCACTGTTATATCAGCTGCTCACTGGTTTGAGTTGCTGTCTCTGTCTGAAGGCAATGTACACGGAGCAACTCAACAGCTGCCAACAATTCAAGCAGAAGGAAAAAGATATGCTCTGGGCTTGAAGGTGTAATCTAGGTAAAGAGCCATGTATTCAATATGGTAGAATGTATTCTCAGGCAGCATCTTAACTTACATCAGTAAGGACAGCAACGCGAGTGGCTCACACTACCCTGTGAGCCACAATCATTTCTAGTTACTGCAGGGAAAGTCCTAAGGATTGTTATTGTCTTGTGACATGGCTTCACCACTAACTTAGATGCTCCGCTGATTGTTCAAGTCTGGATTATACATTTAAAACAGTATTATTTTGCCTATAGTATATACATTCCTTTTAAATTCATGGATTATGATAAATAATAATTAAGTATTTTAAGTGTTCTGATGATTGTATATGTCTTGTATGTGTATTGTATAGAATGTATTCCTTCTCTCATAAAGTTCTGGTTTTTCTGTGAAAAATAAAAGAAAAAGAAAAAGAAAAAAGAAAAGAAAAGTTAGGTATTTTCAATAGGGGCATTTGACTTTTACATGCCTACTTGAAATGCAGCACTGCCTTACAGACTTATAAAATAAAATGCTTAATTACTTATCATGACAAGAACACTAACTGAGTACCATCAAGGCTAAGAGGTACTTAGTATGCACTGATGATTTTGAAGTCCTCTCATTACCCTGCACAATCAGTATACCTTCCACATTTTCCAAGGGTAAGTACAGCTTTGATCTAATAACTTCTTGATTAATTTTATTTACTGCAATTTAATCATTCACCTATGAGTGTTACAATTAAATCTTTAAAAGACTTATTATGTATTTTACATGTATGTGCATGCACCCGATTATAGAATGTACAAAACATATAGAGAGGTGCCTCTGGAATCCAGGAAAGAGTATCAAATTACCTGGAGGTATTGGTAGTTGTAAGCTGCGTGTGTGGATACAAGAAACAAATTCTGAGTCATCTCACTTCCCCGCCCCCAGTAAGTATACTTAACAAGGCTGAGCTCTTTCTCCAGGCCCCAATTTCCCAAAATTCCATACAATTTAAATTTGTATGCTGATTATATTGGTGTGGATATATGTTTAATGTGTACGATTAGTACAAATGAACATGTGCTCTGTGTTTCCTTATGTGCACATGTGAAAGCCAGAGTAGAACATTGGTATGCTCCTCCATTGCTGTCTGCTTTATTGTGTTGAGACAGAAAGCTCAGAGATTTTCTTGTATCCATCCCTCCATGTTGGGCTCACGGACATGTGTAGTCATGCCCAGCTTTTCACAGGGGTATTACAGACGTAAACTCTGATCGTACTGCTTTCAGAGCAAGTGCCCTTAACTACTGTGCCATTTCCTTAATCCCCTGGAGCATCTTTATTATATTAATTGTGGTCTTGCTTTGTTCTTGTTTTTGCAAATTCCGTTTGATAAATTGTATGTTTTTCTGATTCATTCATGTTGCTATAAGATCCTGGTTTCATGTCAACATCAGACACACAAAAAACAAAAGTGGTCTGGGTCACATACATGTGATGCTCCTCTTCCTTTCCTGTCATGGAGGTATGTGCACTGCTTTTGAAACACATTATTTGCATCAATATCACATTCTTTATTTAAGTTATAAAAATTAATATCTGATAATACACATTGTTCAATCCCTTTTTGAAATCATAATATTATCTTTGTTGTTTATGGGTCTCAGAGTTTGCCATAAGTTTTAGAATCATCATGGAAATTTTATAGAATTTATAACATATCATGGTTGTGATTCTTCTTAATTCTATTATCCAGTTTTGAAAATTTAGTGACTTTAACATATTTATAAAATTTATTTCAAGGATATTGTATATATGTGCATTTATTTAGGTTTTAAATAGTTGTCCACTGCTACGTTTTGTGATGAAGTTTTCTTTCTTTAAATTTAACTTTTTCTCATGTAGTTAGTGTTATTTATGACATTTAAATTATAACAAATCATTTTAGTGGTTATTATTGGTTGACTAATCATGGAAACTAAGTTGTTACTTATATAAAATCCTTATGTTTAGTACGATTTTGTTCTCTAAAGTATGCTTTTACTTTCAAATTTATATGCATAAGTGTGATGTGTTGGTGTGTCTGTGTGTTTTATGAACATGCATGTGGATATCTTTAGGTGAGAAGGGCATCAGATTCCTTGGAACTGGATTTACAGAATTGCGTGAACTGACTGAAGTGGCTGTGAGGATCCCCGGTCTGATCTACTGCAGGAGCACACACAACTTTAACAGCTGAGCCAACTCACTGACCCAATGTTTGGCAATCTTACAAAAATGAAGTTGCTATTTCTAAAAGTTTTCTGTAAAGTATTTGCTTTAACTTTTTTCTGCGTGGACATCCTTGTCATCGTTGACTGCTGGAAACTTCATTTTTCCTATCTAATCATTAGGCCTTTTAATGTTTTCCCTTTGATTTTTGTATATAACTGCGGGAGCTAAAATTAATGTTACAGGGTTGTTAGCAAACATGCAGTCTCTGTGGAAAGCATTTTCCTATTAAATGTGACATCTGCTAAGATTGTTTGTAGATATAATTATCAAGGTCAAATCTGAGAAATTTATGCATATTCTTGGATGTAACTCTGACAGAAAATACTTATTTAAAAACCAAGTCTTGGCAAAGTGTATCATTCAGTTACAGTATTAACTCAGTTTTTTTATATATACTTTTTGGCTTATATTTATATGTGACATATTTTGTCAGCCATGTGTGTATTGGTTTATTGCTCAGATTTTATATTCTAGATTTATTTATCTTTATTTTGACCTTTCTATTTTCCTATGTTCATGGTTAGATAATAACCCCCAGCACCATATACTAGGCCTGTTGTAGCATAAGTAGTGACAGCAGTGCCTTCTCTAAATTTACGTTCACACTAGTTAGAGTCATGCTCTATCCCTTAGTTCCAAGCACTGAGTTTTCCTCATGCTCACTAACTCACAAGGAATACTCAGTATGTGCTTCCTCAAAAACTTGAGCTCCAGTGGGCCTAAGGCTGATTTTGAATGCAAAAAACAGCATATGCAAGGCTTAATATTTGCATGTATACTGTATTCCTCTGCCTATTGAGCCTGTAAATGTTTAAGATTTTTTTTTGTAGCCTTATGTTCTTTTCTTTACATTGTATCTCTGCTTGGACAACTTGGATATCTTTCAAATTACACTTTTAATTCCTACCTAGTTATCTTCTGATTCTTTGTTCCCAGTGCTTAGATACACAGCATTTTACAGCGAGGTTATAATGGCTCAGATGCCAATGGTGGCTATAGACAAATAATTCCATCAACTTGATGTGTTTTCAAGCAATATGATTGTTACTGAGTGTAAATAAAATGTTACTAGGAGTTCAAAAACACCAAAATTATGCCCTCCCCCAGTCTTCTGGTTTGAGGACCCTGATGCATTTACTATATTATTGATTCAAACATGTGGAAGTAGAAGAGAAGTAGGTGTTGCCATTCAGAGTTCACTCTGAACATGTAGAGATGAAGTATTAGTGAAAATCACTATACTCATAGGGTTGTTAGGTACACAGAACTCAGTAGAAAAAATTGGAATAAGGATGCCATCAGGAATTATCAGAATAATAGCAGTGTTCCAGTGTATATCATCATTTGGAAGCTTTACTCAAATCCCCAGTTACTCATAGAGCCAGTTACATACATTGACTAGTCTTGACCCTGGTGACTCAACTCCCACTCCTTGGTACACAAGTCTTAAAATGAAGCCTCCTTCTGTATTTCTTTTATTCCAAAATTATCTCTTTGTTTGTTTTCCTTAATCATCTCATTTTTATTTTCATGAAAAGTTTGTAAGAATCCCTCATAAGGTAGAAGGCATCTCAGTGAGCACTAGTTGAAACATTGTTAACTCAGTGCTATGAAACAGAGCACGGGCTTCCTCAGAGACATGGACTTGATCTGCTCATCTCACTACTAGGGGTTTTTCTAAATGCACCTCACATACACTAATCCCACTTGTATATAGAAACTCATAGCTTGTGCAAAATCTTCTTTCATAATTCAAAGCCTTTCTACGTAGCAGACCCAGAATATATAAGATATATTAGGATATATAAGATCAGACATACGGACAAGAATGTAGCAATTGACTTGACTTTTAAAAATGAACCAAATGAAACCTTAACTTATAGATTCTAAAGAAGACTGTGGAATGCACTCCATTGCACTTCCTTATACTAAGATCTTCATTAGTGCAAACAAACAACATTCATCGAATTAATATGTTTCTTTTCAAAGAAACATTTAATAAATATAGGCCATACTAATGAGTCAAGAACTAGAGCAAAAAGTTACTATCAAGCTGAATCCTGAAATAAAAGCACAGCTCTACTCTTGGTGTATGACTGAAAATAGTGTAGACTTCTAAAGATATGTGTAAGTATATAACTGACACTTTCAGGAGCCCTCTTCAAAGAAATGGAAAAGACAGAATGTGTTTGTACAGAAATAGAAACACAAGCGTCTGAGGAGAGAAATACATCTGTTCCCCTGTGGTTGAACACAATGTCTCACTTCTAACCACTAAAAGATGACATAATAGTGCATGGCTTCAAAACTAGATTGCATCTCTCTGTAGTCTAATATAATCATTCAATAAGGAAGAATCAGGAAAATTGAACCAAGAGTATGTGTATTTTCTTGATAGAAGACTGCTATTATCTGGTTCCCTGTACTGCTTTTTTGTTTCTAGTAGGCAGAGTAGCTGCTCAGCTGGCTACTGTAGTGCCCACTTCTGTGTTCTCCAGAATCTCTTCTTACAAAATGAAGATAGTTAAAAGCAATTTAATAAGTAATATTAGTATGAGCCAACAGTCTCCAGACACCAAGAGTTGAAAAGTCCGATAATTTGACTTTGACGACACTGTGTTAATTCTCCATTAATTAAAGCAAGAAGCATTTGAGGAGAATAAGAAGCAGATGATAGATAAAACTTTAGGTAACTCTAGGTCTGTGCCCATTCCTCTCTCTCTTTCTAGCCACAACTTGTGTGAAGGACAGATAGCCCATAATTGTAGTAAGAAAAGGCATCATTTAATACATGGTTGATTACATTTAGATCTGCTCACTTATCCTGCAAGTTATTGTCAACCAGTTAATGGAACAGTAATTGAAAAGTGCATTCACTGAAACAAGGCACAATTTTAAGTGTAGAGTTTCCATTTGCTATTTCTGCTGGGATGGATGGCCTCAGCCATTGGTTATGGGATGAAGGGCCTCAGCTAGTCAGCATTATTTCTCAGAGACAACTGTTTGTGTCTTTCAACGATATTCATCTCCTGCAGCAGCAGCATGTATGAATAGGGTAGAGCCATTTTTTTCTGGAAATTAAGAACAAAGGAAAATAATGATGGGTTGAAAGCCTTCTGTGAAAGAGAAAATGCCCAACTCCTTTCTATAAAGCCTCTACAAGCTCTAAATGAGATTTGCATTTGATTGGTAGAAAAATTCATCTTACATTGTCTTCTTTTCCTAAGACATCCTGTTTTTCTGTATCTGACATTTCAGAAAGTCAATAAAACTGAAACTTATAAACATATGTAAGTGCATAATGTTGAAAGAATAATAAATTTGAATACTTTTTTATATGTTTTGGGTGACTTACAAGCAAAAATCTGTGTTCTCTGGGTTAGTGGGCTAAACTTTAATTTTAGTTTTGTTTTTTGTTTATTGGAGAATTAAGATGAGGTTCTAGTGGGAACCTCCAATTGTTATTTCAATTATAATTTATTTCAGGAAAATATATATGTCATGCATGTATTCTTAATCCATAGCTTTGTTTTTATTTATTGAAAACAAATTCTTTTCTCATACAATACATTCCAACATTTCCTGCACTCCTACAAGCTTTCTCTGCTTTCCTCTTCCCCAGGTCCATTCCCACTTCATTTGCTCTTCAGAAAAGAGCAGGTCTCCAAAAGACTACAGCTAAACCAGACACAACAAGGTAGAGTAAGACAAGGTGAAAGCCCTCATAGAGTGGCTGGACAAGGCAATTGGATAGGGGAAAAAAAGAGTTTCAAGAGAATGCAAAAGAGTCGGAAATATGAGGGGGATGTGGAAGTCAACTTTGTGAAGGAAGAAGTAGGAGAGAGAGCTAGCCACCGCAGACTCCTTAGCTTCCTCAAAAGGCTCCATACATGGCATTAGACATAAGATGGCTCCCAAACACTTGGTGAGACAGCCAAGAAAGTAAAAGGAACCGAGAACAGGGCGTGGCTGCTTCCCGGTCTTCACGAAAGTCATAGCAGGTGATAATACTCCTCCCTTCCCCTTCATCTGCTCCTTCTGGGCAACTTCATCAGGAAGAGCTTTCGTTGGAGCACTGTGAAAGTGTGGCGAGATATGATTGGCCAAGAATTTAGGGGCTTGGGATTGGCTCAAACACTGTATATAAGCTTATGAGCTGGGCAATGATCTGCAGCCTGATGATGGCCTCTAGAGTCAGATTTCCCAGGATTTGTTACACGACTCTGTCACCTCTCACCCTCATCCTTGGTCCTGTTTCCACAGATATATTATTCCCATTCCCACTGTTACATGGCAGCACACTCTCCTTTCTCTGGCTCTCAAACCTGATCTTTCCCCTTCCCTGGCCTGCATCCTTCCTTCTCCTATCTCTCCTGCACTCCTTGCCTGGGAACCTCAAGTACCTCCCTTTTCTCTCTGCCCAGCCATTTGCCTCAGGCAGCTTAATTTACCAATTAGAGCCAATGGGGGCAGGAACCCACAGCATCTTACATGCAGATGTGCGAATTCCCATTTTTTTGAAACCCAATTTAACATAATATAAGCAATAAACCAAATCCACAACAGTAGCTATTGTTCTTCTTTTTCCCAACGTAATGAAAGACATTTTATAAGAAAGTTTAACCATTTGAAACATGAATGTTAAAAGTGAAACAGAGTCAACTCTGTTTAACTCTGAAATCAGTGCCTGGCTATCAATTTGGAATACAGGCTTTGGGAGACAGAAGAACACAAGAAAACAAACTATAAAACACATTTGATATGATTTTGAATGCAACACAATAATACAAGCTTTTGCATGTGTGTACTTGTGTATAGGGTGTAATCTGGTACGATTAGAACTTCCTGAGTATTGCATGTTCCTAATTGGCCTACTCCTCTTCTTTGCCTTCATTACCATTTCTTTTCCTTGAAATATGAGGGCAGCTGATAGAGTCCCTGCTTTTCATTCTCCTCAGTACTGTGATGCTATTTCCTAAATACATGCTACTCGGTTTCACTCCCATCGTATCCCCTTATATAAATACATCACTGCTTCAGAAACAGTCTGGTGGCTGGTGTTTGAAATGTATGAGCAAAAGGCATCGGGTCATCAAGCAGTATTGTGATGTCTTTCTGCTATGATGAGGATCTCATTCTCTGCTAACAATATGTCTTTCTCTTTTCTTTCTTTCTTTCTTTCTTTCTTTCTTTCTTTCTTTCTTTCTTTCTTTCTTTCTGTCTGTCTGTCTGTCTGTCTGTCTGTCTGTCTGTCTGTCTTTCTTTCTTCCTTTCTTTCTTTTTCTTCCTTTCTTTCTTTTTCTTTCCTTCTTTCTTTCTCTGTTCCTCCCTTTACTCATTTCTTTCTCTCTTTTCATACACACACACACACACACACATATATATATTACTATTTATCTGACATACTACCTGGAGACTGTATACCTTTGGGTCCTTGTTAGCCTTTAAGACCTGTTCCTCTTTTCTTCTTTAATTGCTCTAATTCTAAATCTTAAAATTTTTATGAACTTAAGTATTACCAGCTCCCACCTTACTTACTACAGCAATTTCTGGCCCTTTGGAGTTTTCATCTGTGTTCTTCAGACTGGTACTGTCTTTAATAGACTTTCAGTATTCATGTGACTCCAACAGCCTTCTGGCTGATCTTCCCATTGCCTGACTCACCATTTACTTCAATTTCTTTCCTGTCATGAGCCTCTGGTAATTCTACCATATCACCCCTATCACTCACCATTGTCCATGCTTCCTCTGGGATGTCTACTGAAATTACATATCAGGCATCTGAGACCACATTTCTTCATTCAACTCTTCTAAGAATCCTAAATCTCACATGACTTTAAATGAGCCAGGATTTGGAATCCATTATAGCTAGTGCTTTATGTCTTTCCTTCACCATGACATCTTTATTTTGAATCCTGCTCACACTCTATGCTCAGCCATCATCACACTGCTCCACTCTCAGCCTTCACCATGATTACCTGGAAAACATCAGCCCTAATGAAAATCCATAGTCATTTGCACCTGCACTCAAGCAGCTGATTTTTTTTTCCAGAGAGAACATGCTGATCCACTTCACTCTACATTTGTGATGCTAACAGGAAATCATCCCGTAGTATGGGTTTGTACTCTCTTCCTCAAGCCTGGAAATCTTCATATACTTTCATTATTAAAATGTGATCTTCTTTTTTATTTCACTTAAAAGATCTATGGCCACTGTTTCTCCTTTCCGTTCTCAGCTGCTAAATGCCTTTTAGGCAGAGATGATTTTTGTTCTTGTTTATTCAGGTTTTGTTGTGATTCTTGTTGTTGCTGAAGTAGAAAATAAGAATTATAGATTCTAAACCACTTGTTCTTCATCAACTGTCTCTCTGTCTGTCTCCTGAAAGAACCCCTAAACACAATCAAAATGCTTTAAATATATATTAATTACAAACCATTGTCCTGATTCTCCTTTAGAAAAAAGCACAATTGAACATAGTCATTATGTCCACTTTGTATTACCTTCCTGTCATGAATCAACTCCAATCACATTTTGCTATTACCATCTCATTGAGACTGTTTATATCAATATAGGCAGTGAACTCTTAGTTATGGGATACAGATCCTACCTACAGCATTTATCAGAGCTGATCATACACACCTCTTGGCACACTGTTGGGAAACCCTGCTACTTAAGGTAGGAATTTACCATGACCAGGCAGCTCCTCTGAGCTTGGCACACAATGGAGGACTCCCTTTACCAGTAGGGATTTCTCCTTTCTGAACTTCTCTGGAGAACCTGATTTCCATATCTTCTGCCTGAGGAAGCTCATGTAGCTCTTAGCAAACATACAAGTTCAACTTTCTCTTTTCCCCAATAAGAATCTGCCTAGAAAGTACCTGGGATTCCTGGAATACCTCACTATACAAATGAGGCATTTGTGGTACTTTGAACTCTAGCCAGTGATTTTACATCTACTCTGAAAATGCCTTCCCATATTCCAAAGTTCATTTACAGCTCTGGTTCACCCTGAATAATGGGTATGCATACAAGCCTACCTGAATAAAAATTTACACTTAAGCTAAGACTAAGAGAACTGTTTCAATAAAAACCTCAGAGAAGCTCTTCTCCACCTCAGCATTCAATCTCAGCCAGACCAGGATCCTGCAGACCACACCCATTCTGGACTCTGTTTCATTCTGCCAGCCTGGTGACTGAGTAGTCTGGACATCTTGCCTGAGAGGAAGGAAACGGAGGGTGTGGAACCGTAGGAGGAATCCCAACAAACATAAAACAACACACCTTCTTCAAAGAGGTGCAAATCCATTTTTATTCCCTGTTATTCCTAACTATTCAGGATCTAGTTTCCATTACTAAATGTTTATCAGATTTTACGCTCTTGATACTGTCCTGTATCATACTGTGAAATAGTTCTCAATAGCATCTGTTTACTTACTGAAATCAGTATTTTCATTTGAACTTTTAAATTGAATTGTAGACTTGAGCAGTAATTAAGCTTCCTGTCATTAGCTCATTTATTATTGATTTACTGCTTATATTTAATAATAGAAGTTGGCAGGAATAAACACAGAGCCTATTTGAATGTCTTGATAGTATAGAAACATAAGAGAAAAAGAATGTTCCTCCTTTATTGAATTGGCTTTCCCAGTGGTTCCCATAGTAAATGGCATTTGAAGATGCTTCACAGGAGCTGTTTTACAGCACAGATAAGGGATGTCACAGTTTGTAAACTTGAGAGCTTTTGCAGTCTAGGCATTTAACCAGGTTTCCCACTGATGGATTTATAACAATGCCTCAAAATTAAATTTTGTATTATTTTATAATTTTAAAAAGAATAATCTATATATTGCTTCCTAAGTTTGAATGAATAGCATGATTTCATCAATCTGCTGGCAGACTAAACAATCTATGATTCAATATTTAAAATGAGTCTATTTTCAAGAATTCCATGTCACTCTGTTCAGAAACTGAATGTGGTATAAAATGATGCTTGGTGATACCATAAGTTGATATTATTCATATCTAACATAGTTATTAATTTAATCAGCTGTGTTGATTTAACACTTATGCTAGTCTTTATTTCTGATAAATACAGAAGGACAAATTCTCAGTTCTTACAAACACTATGTTTTGGCTCCAACTAACAAAGCTAAAGAGGTATAATAGATACAAAGCCTTGGATAATGTAAGCTATTTGTCAAATATATGCAAATGTGTGTTTGAGCTTTGCTTATTATAATACAGCAGTAGCAATTTTACAATAATAGAATAATAATGAAAACTGCAGTGACCTCTCAAACTGTTAATATGATGTAGTATCACGTATTGTTTTCCCCATTCTACACACTGAACAATAAACTAGATGATAAGAAATTTGAATAATAATTCTGAGACATGAATGCATTAGGTTCAATACTCATGGGGGAAGTCAATAAATATTCCTGAATCTTAGGATTTTTCCCCCTCTCTCATTTTTTTCTTTTACACTTTTCATTAAACGAAATGATATCCCCGTGTAGTTCAGCCTAGCATTGAACTTAACATCATCTTGGCTCAACCTCCCAAAAAGGCACATGTGTGACACATTCAAATAAAAACTAGATTTATGATTTTAGATTAAGAAAAAAATTCAGCAAAAACATTTCCAATAAAAGAGTAATTCTAAATTTGTAATGCATAGAATTAACATGTTAATTTTTTATATTCATGTCAGTATCTATATGAATAAACACATCAGTTAACATGTATATGGTACAGATATTCATTTCCCTAAATATTGCTATAGATCACTATGTATGTTACTCTATTCTTGTAGCTTATCTATAAATACTTATAGTCATATAATGACAGACATGCTTATACACAGAACATATTCTGTGGATGTTTCTGAGTTAGAAGAAGGTATTATTCCACACAGGGGGTGGGAAGTCCTTAACTCAATATTTATTCTTTCCTCCTTTCAGATATTCCTGTTAAGCCTTTCCTAAAAGAATAATACTTCCATGATAATCTGATAGAAACGGAAAATGCTATATTTCACTTCCCAGAAACCTCACTAGCATCCTACACATCCATACCTCTGTTGCCTTCCATTACCCCAATATTTGCAAAAGAAAGTGTATTCCTTTAGCGGTGCAATTAGGAACTGAGCCATAGCTTATCAGCAACAGAGTAAGTAACAGTCACAAATGAACACAAAGTGGTTTGTGCTATATATCTATGTTATAATGACATTTGCAATCACAGGAATAGGCAACCTAAGCAGACACAAGGGATTTATGTTTTCCTTTTTGCATTTTCATTTTAGATTACATTTTAGGGTACATTTCAAATGAGGTATAATATGTAAGTTATTTATCAAGTGGTGCTATGATGGGTAAAATCAGCTCAAGTTACACTCAGTGAACTCCTCTATACACCAATCTGGAGATAAGAAAACAAAAGGATGATTTTGTAGATAAGATGACCAAAGGGCAGGGAGAGACTTGTTGTAAAGAGACAGAGTGCCAGGGTTTTTAACTCAGAGTTATACACTTCTTTTTTTGTCAGTAAGTACCCAGAAAATCAGTCTGGATAATAAACTGAGCCTAAGAGCACTATCCAGGATGCCATTCACTCTAACCAATTGTTTTGTTCAACCAAGCAAGCAACCAACCAACTAACCAACCAACCAACCAACCAACTAGTCAATCAAAAACCCAAATAAATTTAATGTACTTCTTCACACAACTATAAGTGATATCAGTTTATTTCAACTAAGATTCATTTCACAATATTAGCTTAGATCGATTTTTGTTTTTTGTTTTTTGTGTGTGTGTGTGTGTGTACATGTGTGTGTGTGTGTGCGTGTGCGTGTGTGTGTGTGTGAGAGAGGGGGGGGT
Source organism: Mus caroli (assembly GCF_978045245.1). Lineage (NCBI taxonomy): Eukaryota > Metazoa > Chordata > Mammalia > Rodentia > Muridae > Mus > Mus caroli. Next base: position 80,097,482 of record NW_028227257.1, read on the forward strand.
GCAGGGCTAGAGAGAAAAACAGGCAAAGGAGTAAATTCGTTATCTGTAGCCTCCCCTCTCCCAGCCTTAAGATTCCACTGTTTATATCAGGATGGAGCTTGCTGCTCAATTGTTCTGCCACGCCCACTGCTGGAACCTGCTGCCTTATTGTTTCAGAGCCATACACGTGGCCACCCTGCTACTGGACCCCAGGATCATTTGGCGGGGACTCGCCCCCACCCCTTCCCCTTTTTTATAAACTGCGTGTTGGAATAGTAAAATTGAGCTTTGATCAGAGTCTACTTTGACTTGGCTCCGTTCTTTCTTCTGTCCGTCTAGTTCCTCTCTTTCAGCTGGAGCTGCCATCTCAGTTTTACCGTTCCTCGCAAGCTGCTGGTCGGCCCGTAACAGTTATCTTTAACTTTCTATGTAATATTCCTTTGAGACAGAGTCTCTCATGGAATCTGAAGCTAGGCTGATGGTTAGCAAAACTTAGTGATCTTTCTGTCTGTGGTGCTAATAGCACTGAGGTTACAGGTACACACCCTACATTTTATGTGTCCCTGAGTTCTAGACACAAAATGTTTGTACACATCAAACTATTTTAGTATATCCCTTCCTTACAGCATAATAATAGGTATCTAGTTCTCATAGTTAGAGTCATAGGAAGTCACAGTATCAGATTCCATGATATTTGGCAACTCTGGGGCCACTGTTTGGTTCTCTGAAGATGACTTGTCTGTACATTCTCATGTGGTAGAGCAATCAGCGTCTTCAGATTTCTTTTATAAGAGAACTATTATCACTAATCAGGCTTGCTACCTTAATTTAATCCTACCTCTTTATATTACTACCTTGGACCCAAATTTTAACCCACAAGTATGATCCAGACCATAGCAAAAAATATAGGGGAAAGGTGGCATTCTTCTAATAGAATAACACAACTTATAAAACTATTGCCTGCCTTGACTTTAGTGTTGAATTATTTCAAGCATAGTGCTATATGTACTATGACCTTGAGTTAAATATATTCTTAAACATTTGTGGAAAAAATAGGAAAACGTCAATAAATGAATTATTATTGTTTTGTCCAAATACTTATTTAAGACATTTCAAGAAGGCTTTTGTTTTCTAGAGAATACAGGACTCTTTTGCTTTATACTTTCAAACTTTGGGTGAGTCAGTCACATCTCTGGATCTTATTCATCAGTTACCACAATTAGTAACAGAAAAAAATCTAAATTCCTACATGGAAAGCCTTTGAAACACAAAAAGAATAGTTCCTTATACTTTATTTCTGGAATATTTGCTAACAGAATTTATGGTGTACATTGTTGTTTGAATAAGAGTGATCCCATAGGCTAAAATATGTGAATGCTTGGTCCTTAGTTAGTAAAATGTTTAGGAAGAATTAGCAGATGTGTTGGAGGAGAAGTGTCACTTGAGGTGGGGTGTGAAGCTGCAATAGTTCCTATTATTCTGAACTAGCTCTCTCTGTCTGATGGATGGGGATATAGACTCTTAGCTTCTAGTGCCATGTTTTACAGCCTGCCAAATGCCCTGCTCCTTTCCATGAAGGTCATATTCTAATCCTCTGAAAATGTAAGCTTTAAATAGACTGTTACTTCTATAAGTCACCTTTGCCCTGCTCTCTTGTCATAGTAGTAAAAAGATAACTAAGAGAGTAAGCCATTATGAAAGTATTAAATGTTATATATGTGAGATGTTTGAATTGGATGTAACTTTCATGTTTATTCACAGGATGATTTGGAAGAGGGTACCCATAAAATTCAAACATTTCTGAGGACAGATATAATTTATGTAAACTAGTGTAGCATGAGAAGAAATTGTTATGAAGAGAGAAGTTCAGAGATTCTTACCTTTTCCTCCTAAATAATCATAAACTGGAGAAACTGGGTGATATTTAGTCAGCTGACTGAAGGAGTGATTCTCGGCCTCTTTGGTAACTAAGGGAGTAATGTGTTTATACCTAACATGATTTATGCAAAGGAGCTATCTAAATGGTGATGGCAGGCTGTGAGAAGAGTCCTTCATCTTTATAAGTTAGAGTGAAGAAAGGGTTAGAGACTTCACAGATTATTTGATTTGTTATTTAACACTGAACAACAACTTTTATAAATCTAGGATATGCAGGAGAGATATAGTTGAGTGTATATGGTATATTTTGAAGAAATGAGAAAAAATTAAAACAAAAGAGTATAGTAACTGAAAGTACTTTAAGTTCAGGGTATGCAGAGAGAATATTGGATAGAAAATAATTCTGAGGAGAGTGGGTATTAAAATGAGGATTCTTTCCCTCCATGTTTACAGAGAAAGAATCCCTGAACTGGCAGTCAGATGTTCTCATCCATGCGATGAAATTCTATTTCCCTTCATTCAGTCATCCTCTTTTGCTTTGGGGCTCCATGTTTAAGAAGGTCCATTTTTCATCCTGGGCAGCCCTTGCACTGTCAGTCAATACTTTATACATTATTGCTCTCTCAGATGGTATCTGTTCCTTTTTATTTGTATTTTTTAACTTCTCTTCTCTGACCTAAATTTATTTGCTAAGTCTTGTTTCTGAGATTTTACAAAACTTGTCTATCTCCATAATTTATTCTTATAAAAGTACTTATGTGTCTTTAGGAATTAATTCAGAGGAGGACATTCCCATAAGATAAGTGCACTCAGCCATGTTTATACCCCCATTCTTCAGCTACCTCCTGTGAGAATTGTATCAGATTGGATAACTGTCTCTGTGCAGTACATTCTAGAACTCTTTCTATACTTTTGTATCCCTCTGGGTGTAGGTCAGATTCTCCACTTAATTATCTGGATGTGGTTTCTGTGGTTTAAACTGTCCAATGCGTTAGTTTAAGCAGCGGGGGTAATCAATAGTTTAATCAGTCAGTCTGTCTAATTCTGTTCTTGTGACTTAAATTATTCATTGCATGCACAATAATGTTTTCTTGTGTTTTTCTTTTTTCTTGCCTCTTGCTAAAGTCAAAATTAGGTCAAGTTTAGTAATATGAACAGACAGATAAAAATCAAAATGCATTCCTTACAGTTCTTACTTCAAACTGAGAGACTAGGGTATAGAGCCAGGGTAGCAAGCACAGGGAAGACCACTTGAATGAAACTACCTGATGGTGGTGCATACAAACAGGATACATCTTGTTTATAATAAAAATAGAACAAAACAGGATAAAGTTAGTCTTGATCTCAACTCTGCATTTGAAATGTCTGAGCATAAGATTGCCAGTAACACATTATTATTTCGGGTGTTAAAAACTGCTGTCTGTAATGAAATGCTTTCTCATTAAGAGACTCTAAAACAAATTCAACATAAAACTTGCTGTGTTCTTTGGCTTGTCACAGGGGTCTTGATAAATATGATTATTTTTATTATTCATTATTTTACCTTTGTGGTTATAGATATTATTATTGTGCAACTGCCCATTTACTTACCTTTTTAATTAAGGAAAAGTATTTCTTGTCTTTACTTTCAGTTTGCTTTTAGACATTAAATACTTTGGAATAATGCATCTTCTATTTACCTCCTCTTCAGAATTAATGTTTAATCATTCATACAAGAGTCATAGAGACAAAAATCAAAGAAGTTGAGTAGAGATAAGATGTGTTTTAGAAATGACTTTGTAAAAACTGGAAGTAAAAGACTGTTTTAAACCCTGAGGAAGTGCCAAGAATCATCACTGCAAGGGAGCGCATCACTTTTCTGGGCTATTAGCTGTGGTGGCCAACTCAGCACAACCCTGGGAGACAAACCGAGCAGCTCAGTAAGCAGAGAGATGCCTGGTGGGCACAGCAGGTTTCCACTGGAGTTAGCAAAACAGCCTAATACCCAGATGGTGCTGATTCTTCATGGCCACATCTGTAGCATCCCCTGGGGCCTATACACAATGTTTGAGAGCAGAGAATCTATTTGAAATGAGGAATATGGGGTGGACAGATGAGGGCCAGGGAAGAGCCACAGTAATTCATGATGTCCTTTTAGCTAGAAAGTCACCTGTAGTGAGAAGAACTAATCTTTTCTTGTTTATTTTACCCAAAGGCCATCATTAAAAATAATCACCAAGGAGTGCTACATTAAACTTTCTCTACAAGGAGACCCTTGCATTCTGGTGAATAGTTAAAATTATATCTCCATAAATGTCTAAGTTTATAGAGAGCTAGGATTTTTTTCCTTTTGTTTTTCAAACTCCACATTTTGAGATGTAGAAGGAACAGAAAGAACATTTGTGTAATCCAATACATGATTTTCACATATCTTGTTTCTGAACTGTTTGTTACAAAGGTTTTTCTGTTCAATATATATTTTGTGACTGCATATATAAAAATAGGCATGAATACAATAGAGTACTTTTTCTTAGAAATTATTGTGCTTAATCCCCGCCCCATGCACAAAATGCACAAAGCCTCACTGAATGTCTAACTAGTCAGGAATAATATGTTGAGTAATTGGTAGGAAGGATGTGGGATTGGTAATATGTGTGCACATGTATGCACAGGGGCTATGGAGGGGGAAGGTTCTGCAAATCCATATTTATTTTCTTCTTTTTAAAAATTTAACCTCTTAGAAATACATTCTTAGATATTTTTATAGTGTGAGCCATCAGTTGTCCAATGTGCAGGAAATAGAACTATAGATCAATAATTAGGACCTGATGAAATTAAAGATTTTTCTTCCTATAAAAAACTCTTAATTGACTAAAGAAGCACACAGTGGAAGGAGAGAAAACCTTGGCTATGTATGCATCTGTGACAGAGGATTAGAATATATAAGAAGCTAAAAGGAGAGAGAAATAAAAAAGAAAGAAACTCAAGTAAACAACCCAATTAAAATTGGAATTGAATAGAATATTCTCAAAAGAAAGAATACAAGGGAATACAGATGTTTCACCAGGTAAGATCAATGGCTTAATCCAGAGCACCCATGTTCAACTCCTGGCACCCTCAAAATGTCTTGCAACCATTTGTCACTGCAGTTATGTTCTGTTGTCCATGGGCACTGCATACATTTGGTACACATGTGTACATGCAAAACCTCCATACACATACAATAAAAAGAAAATAAAATTTAAAAATAGAAAAAAATTAAAAGTGAAAATAAAAACCAATATGAAACCAATAACTGTTATGGATACCAATTTCCTTTATGATAAAGGGAATTCATCCCTGCTCATATTAACTTGAACAGAATCCAGATTAAGGAAGTCATAGACTGAAGGGAAGGATATATTGATGTTGTTTTGCTTAATAGTAATGTAAAACTGCCTGTTCAATATTCATATTTGGGTCCTCAGATCTATCTGCTTCACAACTGATCAGAGGAACTTCTTTTTGAAATGGTCTGTTATTAACACAGAGACTCGCAACTCATCAAATAATGAGAACAAGTGATTGTTGAGTGCTCAGACTTATGTGAAAAATTTATCAGGATGCACCACAGAAGAGAAGGTGGAGAGAATGTTAAAGCTGGAGGATTGGGAAGAATGATGGGGAATGCTGTCTCCTGGACATGGCATAGTTGATGTGCTCAAGAATTCACATCAGCTGCTCTTTCCTGTGTAAAACGACCACAAGATCAACCCAGTCACAATTCCAGCATGGATAAGGAAGGGTATAATGAGGCTGTGACACTAGCTGAGACTTTGTTGGCAGTTGATGGATGCTTGAAGAATTGGCTGTATTGTCCCAGGTAGATTAGTCATTGTCTTAGGGTTCTATTGCTGTGACAAAACACTGTGCCAGAACAACACTTGCTCAACTATGTTCATTGAAGCTTTATTCACAATAGCCAGAAACTGGAAACAACCTAGATGTCTCTCAGCTGAAGAATGGATAGAGAAAAATCTTATTCACTTACACAATGGAATACTACTCAGGTATGAAAAACAATGGTATTATATATTTTGCAGGCAAATGGATAGAAGTAGAAAGTATCATCCTGAGTGAGGTAACCCATAAAGTACACAAATCATAGTGCAATCCACAGAACCCCCCACAAAGCCAAATAACAAGGAGGACCCAAGGGAGGATGCTTGAATCTCATTCAGAAGGAAAAATAAAATATACATTGGAGGTAAATGAAGGGAGGAAATTGGGTGGGATAAGCGGAGGGGAAGGAGACAGACATGTCACATATAGGGAGAGCTAAGAAGAGAAAACAGAAACACAGTGGGGGTGGCATCTCTAGGAAGTGACAGAGACCCTTGACAAGTTGGCTTTAAGGAGTCTCTGAGAGTGAAGCTAGCTGAGACTCCTAGCAGTGGGAGATATGGATCCTGAAGTGGCCACATTCTGAAGGCAGGTATGATTCCCAGTAGAGAAAAGGACACCAACCTACCCTAGAAACCTTCAACCAAAATGTGTCCTCCCTACAAGAATTGCAGGGACAAAGATGGAATAGAGTCTGAGGGGATGGTCAACCAATGAGTGGCCCAACTTGAGACCCATCACATGGGTAAGAACCAATCTCTGACCTTGTTAATGATACCCTGTTATGCTTGCAGAGAGGAGCCTAGCACCCACACCAAACATTAGATTGAGCTTGGGGAGTCTTTTGGACGAGTTGGTGAAGGATTGAGAAACCCAGAGGGTGTAGGGACTCCATAAGAAAGACATCAGAGTCAACTGACCTGGAACTTTGGGAGAGGCTGGTAGGCTCTCAAAGAAAAAGCATGGGATGAATCTATGTAGTTCATTAGTTCACACATCTATGTTATAAGAAGATATGTAGCAGATAAGCAGCTTGCTTTTCACAACAATTGGAGAAGGGTTGTCCCTGACTCTATTGCTGCCTGAGTACCCTGTTTCTATAAGAGGGCCACCTTATCAGGCCCTCAGTGGGAGAGGTTGTACCTAGTCCCGGTGTGATTTGACTTGTGCCAGGATGGGTGATAACTGGGAGGCTCTTACTCTTCTCAGAGGAAAAGAAAGGGGGATGGAGGGAAGGGATTTGTGAAGGTGGACATGGAAGAGAAAGGGGCTGCAATTGGGATGCAAAGTAAATAAATTAAATAATAATGAATAATGAAGAAGAAAAAGAAGTAGGAGGAGGAGAAGGAGATAACACGTCAAAAATGGAGAAGGAAAGATTTTATTCCGTTTTACAACTTTCAAGTCACACTCCATTATTTATGGAAGGCCAGGAACCTTGGGGGAATAACTAATGCAGAGGGCACGGAGGAACACTGTACTGCATACTGACTTGTTTCCCATGGCTTTCTCAGCCTAATTTCTTATAGCAACCAGGACTATCAGTCTAGGAGTCACACTGTCCAAGGTGAACTAGGCCCCTCTCCATCAATAGTCAAACAAAATATAACCTATGGAGTTTTTCATTGGCCAATCTTTAGCAGGCTTTTCCTCTTTCTTTCTATCCCAAATGCTGTGTCTCCCAGTCCCCCACCCCCAGAGTTCCTCCTGCATTCCCCCTCTTCTTCTCCTCTGAGAGGGCAGCCATTCCTCTGGGTGGTATCCTCCTATCCTGGTCAATCAAGTCTCAGCAGGATTAAGCTCATCCTCTCCCACTGAGGCCAAACATGGCTCTTTGCTACATATGTGCTGAGAACATTGGACCAGCCCATGTTTGCTTTTTGATTTGGTTCAGTGTCTGGGAGCTCCCAGGGGTCCAGGTTAGTTGACACTATTGGTCTTCCTCTAGGGTTCCCATCTCCTTGAGGGACTCCAATCCTTTCCCTAACTCTTCCATAGGGTTCTTGACCTTTGTCCAGTGTTTGTCAGTGAGTATCTGCATCTATTCTGCTGTTGGGTAGGACCTCTCAGAAGACTGCTATGCTAGGCTCCTGTCTGCAAGCACAACATAGCATCATTAACAGTATGAGGAGCTGCTTCCTGATCATGGGACAGCTCTCAAAATGGGATGCAATGAAGACTGAAGGAACGGCTGACCATTGCAGGCATTTTCTTATTTGGAGTTTTCTCTTTCAAAATGACTCTAGCTTTGGTCAAGTTAACATAATACCAGCCTGCACACTCAGGCTCTAGTGACTGATGCTATACCTATGAACATACAGCCTACACTAGTTAAGAGTCAGTGTGATATTTTTAAAAAGAAGGGGAAGTTAATGTGGGAGGAGCAAGTGTCAGATGGGGGTGTTAGGGAGAATTGTATTGGGTAAATGGGAAAGGATATGACCAAAATACACTTATATATGTTTGAGTAAATGATTAATTAAATAAAAAAAGCAGTACAATATCAGGAAAATGCAAATTAAAACTACTTTGAGATTTCATCTTAAAAAATTAAGGGATACTGTGGGTCAAAAGACAACTTTATAGACTTGAAGAGATATGGAAAATACATAGGGGTGATAATATTGAAGACTTATTGTCTGTAAGAAGAGTTTGTGTCCATGGTGAGAATGAAGTGAATGCTGTGCTTTGGTGAAAGTGCCCCAGCAACTAAGGGGGACATCTACTGGGACATGTAGGAGGCTATAGAAGGAAATGGTGTTGTATGATTTGCACCCTGATTTAGAGATTCCTTTCTCACCGCTGCCCTGTTGTGTCACCTGGTTGACTTTATGGAAACAATCAGGCTTGTTGAATCTGTCACCGGTAATTGGATTCTGTGAATAACTTGAGAAATCCTACAGCAGGCCATTCTTGGGCCTTTGCTCAACAGCCATTAGATCTAAGTTGATGACAACACTGCTCAGGACATTATTGTTTTTTCCCTCCATACATTACTGATTTTTTTTTGTTGTTCTTGGATATATTCTTAGTTATTCATGTTTTTTTTTAGCTTCTTAGAGATATCATAGTTCATTGGCAAAGACATGTCAAGTTTTTCGACTCCTGCTAGTGAATCTGGATCATCCTGGGCTCAGGTGGGTATTGTGAAATGATTGGCAACGTCTTGGCATTTGTGGTTATCATTTTCTGTCACTTTTTAGGTATCTCTATCTCAGATGTGAAGATGCTACAAGTCACACTCTTGTGCTTAACTGAAAAGGTAGTGGCAGCCCCCCCCCCCCCCCATTCCCTAGAAACCTTAAACAGCTTCTAGTGTTAGAAATAACAGACTTACTACTAGTTCTGACTGGTTGGGAGCAAATAAAAGCTGTTAACAAGTTCATTGTAATTATGTTTGGAAACACTGAACTTTTAAGTCACCTATTAAGTGGGTTTATCGCGGGTGATTATTAGATCGTATTTAAATTACATTTCTTTTTGCCCACAATTGTCCTTGCGGCCCCCTTTCCTTTCTTTTATTTTGATGGCCCTGATCTTTCCATTTAGAAACTTACTTGAGCTTATTTCTCAATGTAGCTTCCCTCTTGGCTAAGCAGTTAAATGGATGTTATCCCCACAGAAGTATCATGTAAGGAGGATTGGTATAATGTCAAAGTAGAGAATCGGTGTCTAAAATGCTTTTAAAGCTTTATGGATTCATTTCTACACAGGCACTTGGAGTTCCACGTAGGAGGAAGGAAGAGATTGTACTGCAGGGTCTTATACGGTGTGCCTCATTCCCCACGTCTAGAAGGTTAATTGCACAGCAGAGAATGAGATTGAACCACAATTTCCTTTTGCTGCTTCATTACATTTTTTTTTTCGTTAGGCTGAGTCTTCAATTTTATGTAGAGCCAGGTGTTGTGGAGTGGATTGAAGTAACAAATCAACCCATTTGAGCTTTTTGAGGAGACTAATTTGCCTTCGGATATGTTTAATCTGGCTGTATATAAACCCTTGAAAAGCATTTCTGAACTGAAATCTGATCCAAAACAACATGGGCCAGTTTCTCTAATTACTTATGATTTAAAAAAAAAAAAAAAGCCGAGTCAGAGCCTAAAGGCACCCAGTATTTGCCATTTTACTGGAGAAATAAATGCCACCCAGCAAGGCAACTTGGAAATTAATGCACAGCACGACATGGGACAGCAGTTGAAGATTGCATTTCTTTCTTTTGCTGCATTTCAAAAATGTTTTACACAACAGACAAGAGGAGGGGGAGCATATGGAGTTATAAAAGCCTTTGAAAACAATGTTACAAAGAAATTCCTGTGCTGAAAAAATCTCCTCCAAATTGACTGTCACTCAGTCTATACCAAAGCTAAGGAGAGAGTAGAGGAAATGCACACACATGGAGTAGAACTGTTTTGATGTGGGTCCTTGAAACTGCATCAAGAACAGTGACTGAAAAGGAAATAATAAAAAATGTATCTCAATGTAGAGGGTCATGTCTCCTTGACTTCATAAAAACGCAATGCTACTATGCTTATTTTGAAAAGATACTATGACATTTCTTTTGTTTTTTAAAAATTATGTCACCATTTCTTATTCTCTGATCAGAAATTTATGCATAATAAATCTGGAGAAAACTCCCTTTCTTGGAAATTAAAAGTTATTCTGTCTCTCAGAAGCTGAAAATAGTGAAGTTAATGCCAAAATTTCACCTTATAACTGACCCAACCTAAAGTAGAATGAGAGGCCCAAAGTGGATGATTCATTTTACCACCCCTGGAATGAAGACTCTTGATTACAATTTTTCATGGTGTGTCTGCAAGACTCTTCTTCATTCCAACAATGGTATACACTGGGCAACAGCTCCATGAGAGCATACAGCCTGCCCTATTTCCAGTTCACTCTCTGTGCCTCCTGTGTTTGATACTGAGTTGATAATTCTCAACCCCTTGCTCCAGTAGCCATGCCTGGTGCTTACTGCCATGCTTCTAGGCCCTGACAGACTCGTTTCCCTCTAGAACCAAAAGCCAAAATAAATTCTTCACCTACATATTGATTTTGATCATTGTGTTTTATCACAACACTAGAAAATACATGATTCATACACCTTAGGTGTTAGGGTTTTAACATGGTACATCATCAGGCAAGACTACAGCTTCTGTCCACAGCACCTGTCATGTATCACCTAAAATCTTCCATGTTCTTATAAGTGAATGGGTCGGAATCTTTGACCATGTTGCACTTCAGATGGTCAAAAGAAAACAACAATTAGCCTCTAGGATATGGGCACAGGGGAAAAATTCCTGAATAGAACAGCAATGGCTTGTGCTGTAAAATCAAGAATCTACAAATTAGACCTCATAAAATTACAAGGCTTCTGTAAGGCAAAAGACACCATCAATAAGACATAAAGGCCACCAACAGATTGGGAACGGATCTTTACCAATCTTAAATCAGATAGAGGACTAATATTCAATATATATAAAGAAATCAAGAAGGTACACTCTAGAAAATCAAAAAACCCCATTAAAGAATGGGACTCAGAGCTAAACAAAGAATTCTCACCTGAGGAATAACAAATGGCTGAGAAGCACCTGAAAAAATGTTCAACATCCTTAATCATCAGGGAAATGTAAATCAAAACAACCCTGAGATTCCACCTCACACCAGTCAGAATGGCTAAGATAAAAAAATTCAGCTGCTTATCTATCAGAAGATGGCCTAGTCGGCCATCAGTGGAAAGAGAGACCCATTGATCGTGCAAACTTTATATGCCTCAGTACAGGGCCAAGAAGTGGGAGTGGGTGGGTGGGAGAGTGGGTGGGGGATGATGTGGGGGACTTTTGTGATATCATTGGAAATGTAAATGAAGAAAATACCTAATTAAAAAAAGGAAAAGTTAAAACAACAACAACAACAACACACACACACAAATTCAGGTGACAACAGATGCTGGCGAAGATGTGGAGAAAGAGGAACACTCCTCCATTGTTGGTGGGATTGCAAGCTTGTATAACCACTCTGTAAATCAGTCTGGCTTTTTCTCAGAAAATTGGACATAGTACTACTGGAGGATCCCGCAATACCTCTCCTGGGCATATATCCAGAAGATGTTCCAACCAGTAAGAAGGACACATGCTCCACTATGTTCATAGCAGCCTTATTTATAATAGCCAGAAGCTGGAAAGAACCGAGATGCCCCTCAACAGAGGAATGGATACAGAAAATGTGGTACAATTACACAATAGAGTACTACTCAGCTATTAAAAAGAATGAATTTATGAAATTCCTAGGCAAATGGCTGGACCTGGAGGGCATCATCCTGAGTGAGGTAACCTAATCACAAAAGAACTCACATGACATGTACTCACTGATAAGTGGATATTAGCCTAGAAACTTAGAATACCCAAGATACAAGTTACAATTTGCAAAACACATGAAACTCAAGAAGACCAAAGACCAAAGTGTGGACCTTTTGCCCCTTCTTAGAATTTGGAACAAAACACCCATGGAAGGAGTTACAGAGACAAAGTTTGAGCTGAGATGAAGGATGGACCATCTAGAGACTGCCATACCTGGGGATCCATTCCATAATCAGCCACCAAATGCTTACACCATTGCATACACCAGCAAGATTTTGCTGAAAGAACCCTGATATAGCTGTCTCTTGTGAGGTTATGCCAGGGCATGGCAAACACAGAAGTGGATGCTCACAGTCAGCTATTGGATGGAACACAGGGCCCCCAATGGAGGAGCTAGAGAAAGTACCCAAGGAGCTAAAGGGATCTGCAACCCTATAGGTGGAACAACAATATGAACTAACCAGTATCCCCAGAGCTCATGTCTCTAACTGCATATGTATCAGAAGATGGCCTAGTCGGCCATCATTGGGAAGAGAGGCCCCTTGGTCTTGCAAACTTTATATGCCTCAGTACGGGGAAGTGCCAGAGCCAAGAAGTGGGAGTGGGTGGGTAGGGGAGTAGTGGGAGGGTCTTGGGGACTTTTGTGATAGTATTTGAAATGTAAATGAAGAAAATACCTAATTAAAAAAACAAATTAAAAAGTAAAAATAAAAAGGAATTTTAAAAGCTCAAAAAAAATATATATATATATAGGTAAGTCACACCGTGATATGGAATAAATCCAGGGGAGGCAGTGAAAGAGCCTATTTGGTAGGATAATTCAGGACTTGCAATGGATTTCACACTTCTTCTCAGTACATATGCCCTTTTTTTTTTCTATTTTTGAATGGGGGTTGTAATGTTTGAAATAAGATAAGTATATGACATGAACTTGTATGGATTAAATTCAGCCCAGTATCAAACACTGTTAGTTGTAGAAGAGAAGAGGAATCTGAGGCAACTTGCAAATATTGGTGAAAATTAAGTCCATATAAAGTTGAAATTGTGATTACTGTTTTTCAAAGTTGAAGGGTCTGAGAAAAGTTCCCAGAAATATCAAAGAAGTTAAGGATAATAGCATCAAAAGTGAGCTTGTTAGTGTAATTATGAAGGTTAAAATTTCTATGTATGGACTATTCTTCTGAAATGAAACAGTGACTAAACCCAGGATTAGTATCATAGAACTCTGTAATAATACAGGAACATTTTGTGAATGTAGATGGATAACTTTCAAGGTCAGGGCACTCGGAAGAATAAGCACCTGGACGATGTGGATCTACAGGAGCCATGTGTTCTCCTTTTATCATCCTGATCACAGGACCAGACTTGAGCCCTGTTGTACTGTGTCATAGTTTCAATGCTTCTTTCATAGAGATGAAATTGGGCTACTGATTTATTTACTTGAGTTGAATAGTTTTTAGAATCCTCTTATAACTTCAAATATTACTAAATTAAATAATTTATTAAGCATGATTATCTCTGATTAAAACCAAATTGGCATCTAAAATGTATATCATTCTTATATGGTGTCATTTCTTTTTAAGTTTTAATGTGTGTGTGTGTGTGTTGCTTTATATGAGCACACTGTATATAAGCAATTATATGCCTGTGGAATTCAAAGGAACTGGGCTCCAGGGATTGAACTTGCATCTCCATGGTTATCTAGCAGTGTCTTTACCTGATGAAGCATCTTGCGGGCCCTCCATGGTATCCTTGCAAGTCACTTGGTCCTCAAATACTTTGTGACACTAAAATTCTCAACACTGAGCTCAATTCAGGCATATTTAGTGTAAGAAACGCTTTCATTTGTATAGTTAGCCCTTAGCAGAATAGAATTTAATGTAGATCTTAGCTGATAGGTTGTAAGGTTTTGCTCTCTATGCAGTAGTGTCTCTCTGTTGTGTAGAGTTCTGAAAATAGGCTGTCACTTATTCACTCAAATGTTGCTGCAGTTCCCACTCATACTTACTCAAATGTTGGGGTATTCCCTAATTTTATTATTCATTTTAATATTATTAAGAATATTTACATCTTTGTATGTATATGTGTGCATGAAAATTCATGTAAAATACAGTGACAAAGAAATTTCTTGTTTCTTAGGGGACTCAGCTCTGCAAAATGATGTTTTTTTTCTGCAAACTGTTTTATGACAGGATGCTTTTGCTAAAGCAGATAAGTGGGAGGAAGTTTTGCTGAGAAGAGACACAAGGTGTTTTCCTGAAAGTTTCTTGGGAAAAGGGCATGTGATGTTTTGTTAAAGCAGATGATTGAGCAGCCATATGATGTTTGGAATGGTAATAAGTATAACCCAACAGACAATGGATGATGCTGTGGCATTGGTTCACCTTTTCACTCTTTGCTGGTCTTTGTTGGGCTTTGATGACTGTGGTCTTTACTGACTCCACTGTGACATTGGTTTGCCTTGCATTTTTTGCTGATCACTGTTTGTTGTAAGATGAAGAGAGAAACACAATACAACTTCTCATGGTATTCCAGGTGTCTTCTTGCACACTTGGGCCTTGAAGTTTCTTCTAGATTGAACTGCCATTGCTGATTTGTGAATGGTGGAGTGAATCAAGCTACCATTGCTGATTCCCATTCTTGTGAACTGACCTGCTGATATCCTCACAACAATGATTGGAATTGCCCCAAAGAACTATTTCTGAACAGGCCATATCCCCTTTTGCTCTGTTCATCTGTCCTTTCAACTAGCTCTGGTAGGTGGTGGGCTAGAAGGAAGGTTAAACTGTTTAAAAAATCTAAGCCTAAAATACAGTGTCAGTTTTGAGATGTATGTTGTACTAGCCAGTCTCAAAGAAAAAGAAATGTTATCTTTCAAAAGGATGAAAGAGAAATCATTTTTAAAATAAACTTGGAGTTTTGTCCCTGACAACAGGAGAAATATAAAATGAAGTTTCTGTGAGTAGAGGGAAACATTATGTTTAGGTCACCTGCCACTGGCTCAAACACACTTTAGTAGAGAAATGGACAGGGGAGAACATAAGATAGTATCTTTTTCACTCTGCTTGATGTGCCTGACCCTGACCAGGCACAAGTGAATATTGAAGAATAACTGCATCTGGTAGTGAACCATAGATAACAAGTATCTGGGCAGATGGGTGGGTATAGTAAGGTAGATTATGGATCTAAAACAGCCCTTGAAAGGCAGTTTCATTATTGGAATCTCAGAGGCTCTCTTTTGCTTGTATTCTCAGTGCTACATACATTTCTTGGATTTGCAGGATAGGCACTCAGAATAATCCAGTGATTCATAAGATCTTCTTTGCATTTCTGTCATTGTTTTCATTTAAAATCCAAAATGGCCTTTACATTCTAGCCAAAATGCCAGCTTATTACAGATGTTATTTCTGTAACAATCCTAACAAAGTCTAAGTTTTGCCCCTCTTTTACCTTTTACACTACATTTTTAATGTTTATTAAATTACAGGTCCTCCTTCTTATTATAGTAAAAAGCCTGAATTTGAAGGGGAACAGGGAGGTTATATAGAAGTGTTTAGGGATATGGGAAAGAAGGAAGAAATGTAATTAAATTATAACATCAATTTTTAAAGGTTCATTACTATGCCTTTTTTTTCCTGTACCTATTCTTTCTGTTCTGAGGAGTGAGGAGTCACTAAAAGGTTGATAGAATATAAAAGAGGATTCTGAGAACTTGAGAGTTGCATAGGCCATTACTTATCTGAATTAATCCAAGCAAGAAAACAAAGGAAGAACACTGCTTTGTCCTGTTAGTACTCTTTATATCTGACATGCCATTAGAAAGAAAGTATTTCCCAATCCCAGGTCTCTGGTATGTCCTTCAATGCCCTCCACCACCCCACCCCCACCAGTTGCAGATTTCCATTCATTCTCATGGCCATACGGCCATCTCTCTTCTCCCTCCCTACACCTGGTTCTGAACTACTCCCCAATTCCTCTCCACATCCCCTTTCCCATCCAGTTGCCTCCCTCTATATCCCTCATACAACTAGTTTATTCCCCTTTCTAAGTGAGATTCAGGCATCCTTGGATTTTTCTTTTTCTTGTTTAGTTTCTTCAGGTCTATGGAATATAACATGGGTATCCTAATTTTATGGTTAATATCCACTTACAAGTGAGTAAATGCCATGGATGTCCTTTTGGGTCTGGGTTACCTCACTCAGGATGATATTCTCAAGTTCTATCCATTTGCCTGCTAAATTCATGATATCTTTGTTTTTAATAGCTGAATAGTATTCCATTGTGTAGATATACCACATTTTCTTTATCTATTCTTCAGTCAAGGACCACTTAGGTTGTTTCCGGTTTCTAGCTATTACGAATAAAGCTGCTATGGCCATAATTGAACAAGTGTCCCTGTGGTATAGTGGGGCATCTTTTAGATATTTTTTCCAGGAGGGGTATAGCTGAGTCTTGAGGTAGAACTATTCCCAGTTTTCTGAGAAACCACCGAACTGACTTCCAAAATGGTTTTACAAGTTTGCACTCCCACTAGCAATGGTGGAATGTTCCCGTGACTCCACATCATTGACAGCATGTGCTATCACTTGAGTTTCTGATCTTAGCCATTCTGACCAAGTGAAGATGGATCTCAGTGTTGTTCTCATTTGCATTTTCCTGGTGACTAAGGACTTTGAACATTTCTTTAAATGCCTCTCAGTCATCCAAGATCCCTCTGTTGAGAATTCTCTGTTTAACTCTGTATTCCATTTTTAATTGGGTTATTTGTGGTGTTTGTTTCTAACTTCTTGAGTTCTACATAAATTTTGGATGTTGCCCTCTGATAAGGATAACATTAGCTGTGACTCACAGCATTGATAATATGGAACCTGAAGAGGCCACTTCTTGTAGCCAGGCAGGAATCCCAGTGGAGCAATAGGGACAAAATCCTACCCTCAATTTGACCGCAAATTTATTGTCTATCAGAAATGTAGGGATAAGGGAGAGAAGAGAGACTGAGGGAACAGCCAAGCAATGACAATCCCACGGGCAAGCACCAATCCCTAACACTATTAAGGATACTCTGTTAGGTTTGTTGACATGAGTCTAGCAAGGTTGTCCTCTGAGAGGCTCCACTGAGAAGCTGACTCGGATGCAAAGACCTACAGGCAAACTGGATAGAACCTGGAGACTTATGAAATATTTGGGGTAAGGATTGAAGACCCTGAAGGAGATAGGAACTCCACTGGAAGTCCAAAAGAGTCAAGTAACCTGTACCCTTGAGGCTCTCAGAGACGGAACCACCAACCAAAGAGCATACAGGAACTGGACCTAGGCCCTTCCCACATGTATTGTAGATGTGTAGCTTGGTCTGTATGTTGGTCCCAAACAACTGGAGTGTGAGCAGTGTTACTGGAACCTGTGTGGGATGTGTTCTTCTATTTCTAACTGGGCTGCCCTGTGTGGCCTCAGTGGAGAGGATGTACCTAGCCCCCACAGATACCTGATGTGCTCAGGTGAGGGGATAGGAGAAATGGAGGGTGGTTGTGGGGAGGGTGTGGAGAGGAGTTACTAATGTAAGTTCTAATACTCTATACATCCTTCTACTGTTCTGAGCATTGAGAGATATACTATGTGCTCTTTATCTAGGAGTTTGTATATAGTTATGACAATTAGTGATAGTGACTTAATAAATGATATTATAATTTAATTACTATGTATCATCCTGACTTTTACTCTCATTACATCCTCCTATATACACCATTCTGCTCTCCTTCAAATTCATAGTCTTGTTTTTCACTGATTGATATTGCAAGCATGTGTGTGTGTTTGTGTATGTGTATACATATAATCCAAAATAATCTTTATAATGTCACCTGTAAGTATGTTTCAAGACTGACAGGCTGACACTGGACAACAACTTGCTATCTTTTTCTGTGGGGTAACTTTCATATTGCATTTAGAATCTGTCCAGCAACTGTCCTAAGCCTTTTACATGCATCAACAGTTTAATACTTAATGTGATCTTAAATGATGTGCTTCATGATAGTAGCCACCCTGAAGATAAAAATTGTGATTCATGGCCGATTATATATAAATAGATCTGGGTAAAAAAGGATGAAATGGCCAAATTTAGAATATAAATTCTAATCAAACTCCAGCCATAAATTGTCTTATTATCTTTCTTTTGATTTATATGTAAATTTATTTCCAGAATTGAGTTCTTCCTAGTATACTTTTTTGTAAGAACAAAAAATAACATTGCTGATGTTTGACAATAAATAGAAGGTATTGTGATTAGATTTGCAGCCCTCTCCATTACAGTCTTTTATTCTTCTTCCCTCTAAACTATTCATCCTCTTATCATGTGTGTGTGTGTGTGTGTGTGTGTGTGTCTGTGTGTGTATGTATTAGTACATGAATGAAAGAGTACGCATGAGCATGGTTATGTCAGAGAAAGAGAGAGAGAGAGAGAGAGAGAGAGAGAGAGAGAGAGAGAGAGAGAGAGAGAGAGAGAGAGAGAGAGAGAGAGAGTCAGTCAGTTGTGTGTACCTTGGCATAGGGATGTGCTTGTGACAACTGTGTTATGTGCACAAAACAGCATTTCATAGCACTACTTTCATCTCTGACTTTCAATCTTTCTGCTCTTTCTTCTCTGATGATCTTAATATTGGAGGAGAATTTTAACATCCTTTAACTCTGAATGAATTAAATTATTGATTTTTTTTTTTTAGGTAAAGAATCCTCAGCAACCTCAAATAGTTGACTTAAGGGGATGACATAAAGTTGCAGAGGAAATTCAGGAAGCTATGTCTGTGGGTGGAGATGTTCCTAGTATTGCTGGTCTGTAATTTATTTCTGCCTGGTTCACTGGGGAGGAAATTTTCTAGATCATTTAATTCCTAACCTGACTAATAAATCTCCCATTTATAAACAAAAGTATCTCTCAGGGGATAGGTAACAGGACATAGTTCCTTTGAAGCATTTCTTATTTAAGACAGGGTTTTGCCCTGCAAACTTCTCCAGAATAGCTGAGAGTGCAGGTATGTTCCAAGGTTGACAATTTCTAGGAAATTACTGACCTTTTCATCTACATCCCCATTTTAGGGTTACTATTTGCTACAAACATAGAGGATTCTAGACAGAAATCACAATATTTTTGATGGGTTGGAAAATTATGGGAACAAATGTGTGTGTGTGTGTGTGTGTGTGTGTGTGTGTGTGTGTGTAAATAGCTCCTTAGATATAATATATTAAGATAATTCATGATACACACACACACATATATATTAGAAATTAAAAGAGCAGCAAAGATCTCTCAAAAATGAAATAAAAACTAAAACCTTTCAAAAGGAGTGGGGAAAATAACTCCACATTTCAGAAGCCTTTATCCTCCTATATCTCAGTTTCTTTAATAAAAGATTATCATATATTATCAGTCCAGAGGTTATGTCACAGAACATGAACCCACCAAGTTTAATTAACTGTCATCTACAAGATGGGTTACCAGAGGCCTCTGTGCATTGAATTTACTCCTAACTTGGGATAGCTCATACATCTCATTTTAAAGGGGTCATGGGATTAGGGGTTGTAACCATAGCATTTGCCAGCAGATAGATATCAGGTAACATTTGTTGAATAGCACTAATTACTGCCCCAGGGGATAATGATGGTATCTATTACATACAAAGTACCTACCACATAGCAAGTGCTAGCTATTAATGATAATAATAAACAGCCCTATTTTCTCACAAATTATATTTTATTTTTTGAAAGGGGAACATTTGATTAGAACATATTACACAGCATGTCAAATTGGGGCCCTGGTAGATAAAATTTAATTTCTAACTGGAAATATTATTTTCAGACCTACTAACAGCTTATAGAATGATTACTGGCAGATATGGAGAAAGTTAAAATGATATGAAGAATATCAAAGTATAACATGGTATTTGCCTAGTATAACACATTGCTTTAATTTTAATATTTCACAGCCTACATAGGATCTTATAGCCAGTTCTGTATTAATTGGATACACAGTTTTTCATTTAAAAAGTCTCGTGGATAACTTGGGAGAAGGACTGAGGAACCCGCAGGGCACGACCACTCCATGAACCATCAAGCAAAGAGCATACATGGACTGGACCTAGGTCCCCCACACATAAGTAAGTAGCAGATGTGCAGCTTGGTCTTCATGTGGGTCTCCCCAACATCTAGAGTAGGTTCTTACCCTGGCTTTGTTGTCTGCCTGTAGTAGATCATGTTCCCCTAACTGGTTTGTCTTGTCTGGCCTCAGTGAGACAGAACATGCCTAGTGCTGCTGTGGCTTGTGGCACCAGGGTGGGTTGATATACAGGGGTTCCTTGCCCTTTTCAGATGTGAAGTGGAGAGAGGGGAAGGAGTCATGTGAAGGGATACTGGGAAGAGCAGGAGGGCTGTGATCTAAATGGAAAGTGAATAAGTAAATAAGGTAATGGGAAAAGAAAATAAGACAACATGGGGATTGTGAAAAAAAATAGTATTTCTTAAAAGGTGCTAACATGTGACTGGTATATTCTAAAATAGTGGTGTTCTAATTATGAAAAATAAATTGGTAAAAGAATATAAACGTGTTTTTATTATACAGAGTCTCATGAACAACAAGCCTGTATAGGCTTAGGACTTCAGATCTGTACTTGTTGGTATTGAAATCTTCTTCCTCTCAGTAACTGTACCAACGTATTTTGCTTCATACAAAATGCTAATACAGTTATTTTTGCCACAGTGAGAAATGTCTCCTGGTGGAATGTTTTTTAAAGGTAACTCTTTCGTTCTGAATCATTACCTGACAGCAATACAACTCAGAGTGCAGCGAGAAAACAGCTTCCCCTCCTTGGCTGTGCAAAGAGGAAACAGCAGGGATTTCCATATGCAGTGTCACTCTAGGTAAATGACATCTGTTACGAAACTGTGTCTGTGCCCAAGACATCCATTAATGGATACAGGCACACCTCAACCACAGAATGCAGCTGCTGTACATAGCAGCAGGTTTTGCCGGCTACAACAGAATCAATAACAGCAGCAATTTATAAATCACATTCAATTAAGTCTGTACTCCATGTGACTGATTTGGAAACATGTTCATTCTTCCTTACTCTAAGGCATGTGAGTGTTATGTGATTGAAAAAACATTGAATGGACTGTTGCATTCAAAGACAATGCAAATACTTAATAATATATTATGCTCGCACAGCCTCTCCTCTGCCTTGACATGTTCTATACAGCTGATCTGTTAAGTGCTTCACGCAAAACCCAGGAAGCTCTTCCCTTTGGCAGGCCATTGACTGGGGAGACATTGAACCGCATCTCTGCTCTGTCACTTCTAGTGCCTCACTGGAAAATATTTTTTTCAGATCTTTTCAGGTTTAACTAGCATAATGAATCTCACTCCTTTTAAAACAAAGTTACCCTGGAGGATGGTGATATTTCCTAGGTCCTACCCCAGAGTTCTCTAATTATAGGCAGTAAAATTGAATCTCATGAAGATTGTAAGTGGGACCCTCTGGAGTGAATACTTCCCATGACTAATTTATAGCTTCTTAAAGGTGAAATCAACCAGAGTGTGTACTGAAATTACACCTGTTTTACATTCAGAAGACTCAGTGTAGATATGCGCATCTGTGTATAAAATAACGTAAAGATGATTGATATATAGTTTGTGTCCCTGAATTGAAATATTTGTTCTGAGAGGAGAAGGGAGAGTATATAAAACTCAGAAAAGTCCAGAAATTTAAGAGACCTAGGAATCTCACACAATCTAAACAACTCAGGAAGCTCAGAAAGTTGCAACATGCACATTGTTGCTCCCTAAGTTTTCACAAGTAGTAAAGATTTGCTAGGGAAGAGAGGATACTTCCACTAGGCAATAAACCTTAGTGATAAAGCTTTTAAGATGCATGATAGGCTTGCTTGAGTAATCTATGATCCTGAAATCAATGCCAATCAATTAATATGTTCAGTAATTTAGAGTTGGATAGAATTAATTCTTTGACCTACTTATCAGTGTTCTATTTGGAGCGTATTGAAACTTGTTCATGATTCTCTGGGAAAAAATGTATTCAACAAGGTCTGAGGCACACTTTATAAGAAATTGTTTCAAATTTAAAATACACAGTATAGAATCATATCATACAATTATTTACCGAAGAGTTATTAATACTGTATTGTTGGATATAAATGGTGGTAGGAAAAAACAGAAGATGAATCAATGTCGTTATGTTGAGACCTTGTTATTAACTATCTTCTGGGTGTATTTACAGTACCATTATTAAGAGCTCCATTTTGACTTTATATTCTGGTCCCATTGATTTCTAACTCCATGAAAATGTAGCAGGGGACTTCTCTCTGCTTTATTTTCCTTGTGTTATGTTGGTAACATACAGTCACTCTGAGTATTAAGAGTATTAACCAGAAGAAGCAATTAAGCCATATCTGTCACAAAGCAGATGTTTCTTAATTGTCAGCTTTTAGCATTACTTTAAGTCAGGCACTTGAGAACGTCATTGAATTCTCACAATTCCGTGAGCTGGAATTATTATCACCTGTAAACAGATGAGGACACTGAAACAAAGTGATACTAGGTAGCCATTCCAAATGACAGTCAGTCCACAGCACTCTGAAGTTTATACACTCAGCTGCTATACTGATGACAGCGAAAGGAATTTATTCCTAAGCCTGTCTGAGGTACCAAAAACAACAACAACAAACAAACAAAAACCAAACAAAAACAAAACAAAACAGCAAAAAACGAAACATGAATTCTTCATCTTTCAGTTAGTAGCAGTATGGATAGTGGGTATTGCTGCACATACTACCTGTGAGTTCAAAATAAGACAAGCATCTCTGTTTCATCTTCTTGTAGTGGGCTTCACCTCTGCACAAGGCATTCAACCTTGCTATGAATTTGATTGAAATATGCCACAAAAATATTAAGATTATTTATGTTTGTCAAGACAATCCATGAGTATCTTTAACAGATTAGACGATATTGGGCAAATTGTTGAATAGTGTTTCAGATAGTCTTTGTTAACTCTTAATTCTGTCTAACATTATTTTTAAAAAGCTCTCATTATCTACATAGTGCAGTATTTAGGGAACTAGACAGCATAAAAGGGCTTATATGCAAAGCAGAATTTAATGAAAATTCTGGGTATAACTTGATTATTTTGCATATTCAAGCATGGAGTTTGATGCCTATCCACATCTGTGCACACAAAGTTATGTTCCCTCAGTAGCCTGTTACAACAGCACCAGGAATATGTTCTAACAGGAAACAGTCATATTCTCTCCCTTCTAATGTGGATTTAGAGCACAACTGTATTGTTAGAGAAAAATCAATTAAATCCTTTAGATCAGCTACATGTTCATAAAAGAAGATTCACCGTATCTGTTGTACAAAAGTGAAGGAAACAGGCTTCAGAAGCTATTTGGAAACAGAGAAAGAATTAGCAATTCTGCATAGATAACCAACCATTTGCTGCTAACTGATCCTTGTCTGTATTGAGACCTAGTTAATAATGTTTCACTGGGGTTTTCTGAGTTTACAGAATGTATTTCTAATAAATTTCCCTCTTAAACTGTATAAACTGAATGTCAGTATTGTAAAATAACTGTAATGAAGACATTGAAGTGGGAAGAAGAGGAGGAAACTAGTACTCTATTTAACACCAAACAGCTTTGAACTGCAGGCACTGCTGCCTGTATACTAGTAGCAATGACACAGAGGCTGGAACATGAGATCACACTTTCACTGATGACAGAAACATTCTTCTTTGTAACTCAAAACCCATTTCATACACACCTTACCTCATAGGAAAGCTTCATAGCATAATTTGAAAGATGATGCATCATAGCATCATTGAAAAAACAAATAGTCAAAGGTCTTTTAGGATGAAGAGACGCCAGTACAGTAATAATAAGATAATAAGATAATCTTAGGCAATAAACAGTAGCTTGTGCTTCTGATGTTCAAACAGTCTGCAAATAAACCTGTTAATCATGTACATGAAGGAAGTGTGGAGATCTGGGAGGAAATGGTCCTAGTGTTCCTGTGAATGGTTACCTTCAGCTTGGTTTCCTGTAAAGAATATTTTTATCAGTATATTTAAGCAAATATGCAATAAGTGCAAAGCTTTTTTAAGTTTTCAAGTAGTAAGTCACTTAAAAGTACTACCTAGTTTTTACTGTTTTCTTTTCTTAATTTAGAATATATGTATATATTTGTGTGTATGTATGTATAAATATTTTCACATCAATTTACAAATACATACATACATACATATATGAACATATATGTAAATATATGTATAACTGTATGTATATATACATATGTATATTTCTGTATTATATTTCATTAATATATTTTACATACATAAGAGAGATTTATATATCAAAATACATATTTTAAACTCATCTGTAAATACTAATGCATTTTCATACTATAGGCTAGATTATCTTGCAACTCACTATGTAGCCCATGTTGGCCTTATAATCAACACTTATCAACCAACTAGATCCCCCAGAGCTCCCAGGGACTAAACTACTGACCCAGGAGTACACATGGAGAGACCCATGACTCCAGCCACATCTGTAACAGAGGATGGCCTTGTTAGACATCAGTGGGAGGAGGGACCCTTGGTCCTGTGGAAGCTTGATGCCCCAGTGTAGGGAAATGCGAGGGCAGGGAGGTGGGAGTGGGTGGGTGGGCAGGGGAACACCCTCATAGAAACAAGGGGTGGGAGGATGGGATGGGAGTTTTTGAGGGGAAACCTGAAAAGGGGGTAACATTTGAAATGTAAATAAAGAAAATATCCAATAAGTAATAGAAAAAAATCAAAACTGATGTGATCCTTTCATTTTGCCTTCAGAGTGTGGGGGTTATAGGCATGATTTACCACATTCAGCTTAGAAGGAATATTTGTAAAACAAGCTGCTTCATGTCTTGTAGTTGTGGTTGGGGTTCATATTCTAATTACTTGTAATTGTTATGAACACTTTAACAGGAAGTCAAGCAGTTCATCTTGTGTGATAGCGAATGCATGGCACCCAGTGCTAGATTCTGGGCTGCTAACAAGAGTGGTCAGGATCAGAAATTATCCTGGATGTGCATGTATATACATCCTGCTAAAGAAAATCTGTACAGTGTTAAAAAAAATCCAAGTCTTTTTGCTTCATTTGTATGATATAGATATAAGAGAATTAAGAATTTGTCTTATTTCACACGACCTGCATGACTCGCTAGATAAAAGGACAATGAAGCACACATGTATTCTAACCAGCCAGAGAGCATACAATTCCTACCTTCTCTTAGTCCTTGAAAAAGTGAAGCTATGGTCTCTATATTACAAGGTTATTTTGAAGATTAAATGATGACAAAATACATCACTTTACACAATAATCAGGTTATATACTAAACACCCAATAGATAAGTTACTTTTATTAAAGTAACACATTGTAGCCTTTACTGTAAATGCATTTAAATATATATCAGGTGCTATATCGGAGTCTAAAAACACAAGTGTAGTTTTTTTGTGAAATAATAATCATATGGATCAGAGTTGGAAAGGGAACTAAAAGTGGCAAAACATTTATAAGAATAAAGACCATAGATATTCCTCATCATCATCCCTTCCTCCCTCCCTTCTTCCTCTCTGTCTCTGTCTCTGTCTCTCTTTTTGTCTCTCTGTCTGTCTCTCTCTCTGTCTCTGTCTCTCCCTCTTTCTCTCTCTGTAGATCAATCCCTCTAAATACCAGGTAGAAAATAGAAAGAAAAAATTTTGTTGATACTGAGCGTCTATGAGGATCACCTTGGTTTATAGTGTTAGTGTTGCTCAGATAAACACCCAAAATGACCTCTGCCTGATATACTGGTGGCTACCTGGAATATAAAAATAGGCTCAAAAGAGCTCATTGGTCAGCCATACTATAAATATCAAAATTTCTAATTATGGTGGTGATATGAATTGGAATATAGTTTGAAATTTTTAAATGTGAAATATGTATGAATCATAGAAAATTATTTAACCCATTCTCTTAAAAATAGTTCACATTTCTGAACATAGTGAGAAAATGGTCTGATTTTCTGAGATGTAAAGCTATGTTTAAAATGGAGGAGATTCTACTAAACAAAAAATGCAAATTACTGTCAAAAAATATGGTTATTAATCATGGAGTGGGGCCAATCCAAAATCACAAGTTGAATGGAAATAGCAGTAGCTATAGTTTATTAGCAGCATTTAGATTATTAATCCAGCTTGTGATTTGTTGATTTGTGGTCTATAAAATATATATGTATGTGTTTACATGCTGATACATTTCCATACATATACACATAATCAGACATATTACACATACACAACTGCCTACATAGATGTATACACACTACACACAGACACAAATACACAAACACAAACACAAACACATATACACATATACAAATACACCCACAAACACATTTTACATATCAACAGACACATACCCACAAGCACTCCCATACTTACAAACACATACACCCCTACACACACATAAACCTACAAACACACCCAAACATATACATACACGTACACAAACACACACACATAAATACATCCCTATCTACACATATACACTAAAACACACCCTCAGACACACACATGAAAGCAAAAACATACACACACTAACATACACAAATACACACCCATGAATCTTTTCCCCCACATATATACACACACACACATATTTATAAACACAGACACATACACACATCCAAACACACACACATGAGCACTCAAACACACACACACACACACACACACACACACTCTAAAAATATACAGATTACACATAAACACACGCAAATATAATACACACATGTATGTTATATATTAAGTGAATAATTGTATGATATCATATACTAGCAATAAAATTAGTACAATTTTAATCAATAATCCCATTGCTGTCAAGTGGTTTAAATACTGTCATTTTAACTAAAGGCAAAAACCACAGGTCTCTTCTCAAAGTAAGGAAGCTGATATGCATGAGTCTTTGGCTTATGTCAAAGAAAGGGGTTGTGTTTTCTGCGCTAAGTCGGTTTGATAATGCCTCCAAAAGGTTGGCTGTTCACTGCCTCTCTTATCTCTGTCCTTGCAGCAGGAAATGTTTCCTTTTGACCTGTGTTCATCTCAATCCACTTGTCATAGAGTAGCTTTCCTTCTTTTCACAGTTGGACTGGAGAGTTATTTCCCTTTCAGTTTGCTACTCACATTTCCATACTGTTGGAAAAATGATAGAAAGATTTTGATGTAGGACCAAATGTGTATGGTAATCTTCAGTGACATTTGCATAGTAGCAGGGCACTGCTGCTGATAAATAATACATCATCTCCCATGTTATACATTGAGGCAAAGGACTTAGAAATGGAGGAAGCAAAATAACAAGAAAACAATATTCAGTTATTTCCATTCCAACTATTGCTTCCTAGGAAGTACTGCTGAGGGTTAGGATGTGTTTAAAATGCCCAAAGTATTGAAACATTGTTTGTGGATGAGATTGTTATAAAAGTTTCAAGGTACAATTTGATGCACGGATGTAGGATCATAATGATGAACATTCTTAACAGGCAGTACATCTGCTTGCCTTTGCACATGAGTGGCAGATACATGCTGTGTGTCATCACTTTTTCATTCCAGCATCTCTGTCAACATCATTGATTGACCATGAGATGCTTTTAGACTGATTTCAGAGTCAGGTGGAGTGGAAAAAAATGCCTTTTTAACACTGGTTCAAGGGGATGCTCCCAAATATTACAGGCAACATTAGACTTTTCTGTATTGAATTTAAAAGTTGAATGTTGTGGAAAAGGGGTGGTTTAGGACAGACAGCAATATGTCCACAGAGTGAAAATTCTTTAGGATCAAAATCTTAGAAAGAAATTTATAATCTAGTAAATTCAAATCTGTGTCTTTTCATTGTGGTTTACTGTGATCAATTAGTTGCCTAACAGTCTATCATATTTAATTAATCTAAATGAGTTCTTATAGTATTGAATATACCTAACATATAAATCAATCAAATAACTGTCACACTAATGTTTCACCATAAACCGAATTCATTAGAATTCAGCATCTAATAATTCAGTGGACATACTATACTATTTGAGATATTACATCAAATCTGTCAAACCACTGGGATATGTTGTATCGATATAAATCTGTTTTGAAGTAATTTATTTTATATTATCTTCAAATCTCAAAACTAAATTTTACATTGCATCATCCCTAGAATCCAAAGACAAAGAAACATACATAGAAATATGGAGTACAAGGTATCATGAACAGTAGTAGCCAAGAGGCAGATGCTGGCAGCCATCCATTGAACTGATCACAAGGTTCCCAATGGACAAGTTAGAGAAAGGAATGAAGGATCTTAAGGGGTTTGCAACCCCATAAGAACAACAAAATCGACCAACGAAACCCTCCAGAGCTTCCAGGGACTAAACCCCCAACCAAAGAGTACACATAGAAGGACCCATGGCTCCAGCCACATATGTCTGGCATCAATAGGAGGAGAGGTCCTTGGTCCTGTGAAGGCTTGATGCCCCAGTATAGGGGAATGCCAGGGAGGTAAGGTGAAAGTGGGTTGGTGGGTGGGTGAGGGGATAGAGGGTATCTGGAAGGGAAATTAGGAAAGGGGATAACATTTGAAATGTAAATAAAGAAAATATGCAAATACACACACACACACACACACACAAAGAAAGAGTCAAACTAGAACAAGGTCTATTTCTATAACATGTTCATCCTCTAGGCACTAATTACCAAACACCTCATAGCCTCCCAAATGTTCAAAACAACTGAGTGGTCAAAACATGAGGTTGGAGAAGGAATTATAGGTTCTAATTATGACCGCTTGGTTTTTATGTGGTTTACAGATTACAGTTAATGACACCAATTGTGAAAGTTAATCAAGACTGTTAGTTAATGGGCTTTACAATCACCATAGATCACTGTAGGCACATAGTCCAGACCAGTAGACACAACTGTGAGGAGCTTTCTAAATGTGGTCACTTGAAATGAAAAAAAAATCATAATTATGGCTTGTAGTATTCCATGGGATGGAATCCTGAGCTGAATAATAAGAAAGTGAGCTGAGTGCAAACATATATCTTGGTGTTTTCTGATTGTAGAGTCAACATAACCAGTGACCGCCACTTCTTGCTATGTTCACTTCCCCACTGTTATGGACTGTAAGCTCAAAGTGTGAGCCCTAAATAAACAATCATTTAGTAAATTGGTTTTGTCTTGTATTTTGTATCAGAAAAATATAAAATAACTAATAGATATTACAACATTTTCTATTATTATGCAAAAAAGTCTCCAAATTTAAGAGCTTTAAATATAAAACATTTCTCCCTTTGAGTCAGGGAGGCAAAATGACTTATTTGAATAATTCTATAATATGAGATTGTATTCATCATGTTAACCAGGGGTGCAGTCATTAAAAAGATTGGTAGCTTCTGAAGAAGCCAATTTCAAGTGTCTTACAGCTGTCTAACTACACCTAAAGCTTACTCAACATGAGGGAGGTCAAGCCCAGGACTAGAAATACAGCCAATTACCACAAGCCTGGTAAGGTTGGAATCTTGAGAAGCAAATATTTCTACCAGTTTAGTAGAAGAACATAATTTCTAACTATATCCTTAATATATATCCTAATAGTACTCACAAATAAATGTAGCATGCCGGGCGTGGTGGCGCACACCTTTAATCCCAGCACTTGGGAGGCAGAGGCAGGCGGATTTCTGAGTTCAAGGCCAGCCTGGTCTACAAAGTGAGTTCCAGGACAGCCAGGGCTATACAGAGAAACCCTGTCTCGGAAAAAACAAAACAAAACAAAAAACAAAAACAAAACAAAAACAAATAAATGTAGCTCTCACCTTTCATCAAGGAAGCTTCTCACTGTAAGAGAGACAATCATGAAATACCACCACTTGAAGGAGTACAGACAACTGATCATGGGTGTTGCAGCACCAATGGGTATAGCACATGTAACACAACTCCTGTTCCTACAATGCAGGGCCCATGTAGGAAGAGGGAGAGGAAAGAACCTAACAGCCAGAGGACTAGGATGGATGCCCTGAGACTGTGTTTCTTGGAAATGTGAAGAAAGTTTCACCCACAATACCTCAACAATTTGGCTACATAAATAAAGAGAATACCAATAAACATATTAATGTGGAAAGGGAAAAAGCTCATGGGTCCCCACTGAGAGGCAAAACAAAACAAAAACAAACAAAAGAACAACAAAACCAAAAGCAAAAACAAACAAACAAACAAACCAACAAACAAAAACCATATAAGCAATTAAGGAATGATGAGATCTGGAGAGCCCACTAAAAGGTTATCTAATTCCAAATGGTAACCCCTGAAACCATATACGTACAGTAAATGGAGTCTGTGTGCTGCATTCATATTTCTTTGTCTGCATAACAATTAAGGAAAATAAATTGTGTTTTAAGAGAAAGTTAAGATGGGTATGGGAGGGTTTAGAGGCAGGAAATGGAATGAGAAAAATTATGTAATCATAATGAGTTAATTAAGAACATGTCTCACAAACCTACAATTTTATGTTTGTTTTTAAAGGTTCCAATTTACAAATGACATTGGTGCTAATAGTGCTGTTTGAGCTTTATTAGGATATAGTACATGGCTTCTTTTGTGGAAAATAATCTAATAGGAAAAGGTGAAAGGAGATGTTCTATTCAATAGCATCTCAAACTGCACAGTCATTTTCACCATCTAATACTGATTACAGAGTTTAGTCACACAGTGTAAACTGAGGCTGCAAAGGGCAGAAATACATCAGAAATAGAAACCAGTGAGCATAACTTGGGAGGCTCCTATACAAAAGAATTAAAGTGATTCCCTTGTACAGGTCTCACAACTACAGGACCCACTCTGTTCTGTCACACAATATACCCGAAGTAAAAAACAAGTTGAAGAAAATGAAAAAAAAAATCTTTAGAAAGCAAAGAAAAACTCCAACTTGAGCACTTATGTTCTAAGAGTATCACTCTATCCAACCAGGCTCCAGTGTGCTCCCATCCAAATATGGGCTTTACAAATTACTAGAATATACAGATCCCCAGTCAAGGGTGAGAAATAGCAGTCCCACACTGAACTGTGGGGAGATTTGCACTTCACATTTCTATGAATTTTAGTGACTAAGTTTCCAGACTTTTACTGTTGAAAAGAGTCTTTTTTTCTTTGAACTGCTTTGGTCAAAGATCAGCTCATTCGTCTTGTGTTCTATTTCTAGGCTTTCTGTTCTAGAATTGATTTTGATCTTGATTTCAATTGATCTGTGTGTCTATCTTTACACTGATATAGCCTCCTCTTGATTACTAAGGTTGTTAGAATAATGCTTGACATCATGTAGAATAAGTTCCCGGAGTTTGTTTCCCTTAAATGTACTACTTTAGATTTTAAGCATTTCACACAACATTATAGAATTAATTCATACTAATTATAGTCCCAATGAAAACCACTTCCCATTGTACTAGGATTGCCATGGCTTACAAATTAACTGGGAGAAAATGAACAGCTGTCTTCAGTAAATGTCACAGATGATCTTCATTATCAACTTGACTGCATTTAGGATCACCATGGAAACATAACTCTGGGTGTGTCTGCGAAGGTGTTTTCAGAAAGATTTAAAAGAGCAAGGGAGGATCAAATATGAATATGAAACACGCCATTTGACAGGCTTTGGTCCCTGATTGAATAAAAAAAGTTGAATGGAGCTGGATATGAGCATTTGTCATTTCCTGCTTCCTTCTGGCAGAGCAGCTAGGCTTCCTGCACTCTTGTTACCCTATCTTCCCCGTCACCACTGACTATACCCCTTCGTCTTCCTCTAAGTCAAAGCAAACTCTGCTGTTCTCATGTTTCCTTTGTCAGGATTTCATCACAGTTATGAGAGAAGCACACAATCAAAGTGGCTTCTCTAATACAAAGTAAAACGAATATTTGCAGCAAGAAGATTATTGGTAGGTCCCCTTAAGAATAACTGATTTTGGTAGGGAAACACCAACCAAAGAATATATGGGGGCTGAGAGGAGGCTCCCCACACATATGCAGCAGAGGCCTGCTATGTCTGGCCTCAGTGGGAGAGGATGCACCTAATCCTGCAGAGACTTCATGCACTAGGATGGGGGAATACTGGAGAGGGAGAGGTCTGCCCTCTCGTAGGTGAAGAGGAGGAGAATAAGGGGAGGAACTCTATGAGGGGAACAGCATTTGGGATGTAAGTAAATAAATAAGTAAATAAATAATAAAAACAGAATTACTGCTTTTAGTCTGAGATGAGAACAAGAGAGGTTAATGATGGGAGTGAATGTGATCCAAATATAGATATATAAAAACTATAATGGAACCTATTATTATGCATAACTAGTACGTTTTATCTATGGAAATGTGAAGGCATCAAATAGTAGTGGACATTGGATCTCATTGTATTCACTTATGAAATCTTTGTAGTATATATAAAAACAGGAAGAGCAGTTTTTAGCTGAGGATGTGGCTCTTACCTGTAACCCCAGTATTAGGTGGCAGAGGAAGGAGGATTTATGTAAAAGAATGAAACATTCTGGCTCTTACCATCGCATGTGTCTCCAC
This sequence comes from Mus caroli, assembly GCF_978045245.1. Taxonomy (NCBI): domain Eukaryota; kingdom Metazoa; phylum Chordata; class Mammalia; order Rodentia; family Muridae; genus Mus; species Mus caroli. The sequence continues at coordinate 80,130,225 of NW_028227257.1, forward strand.
TTAAGAGTGTCAAACATGAAAATGTGAATCTTAGAAATGGTAAAATATGAAGCAACATACATTTTATAATTTTCATGAGATTTGAATTAAATAAGGAAAATTCTTGTCAATTCAGACAAGTAGACCAATGAGATAGAATTGAAGACCCAGAAATGAACCCACACACCTATGGTCTCTTGATCTTTGACAAGGGAGCTAAAACAATCCAGTGGAAAAAAGACAACATTTTCAACAAATGGTGCTGCTACAACTGGCAGTTATCATGTAGAAGAATGCCAATTGATCCATTCCTATCTTCTTGTACTAAGGTCAAATCTAAGTGGATCAAGGAACTCCACATAAAACTAGAGACAATGAAACTTACAGAGGAGAAAGTGGTGAAAAGCCTCGAAGATATGGGCATAGGGGAAAAAATTCCTGAATAGAACAGCAATGGCTTGTGCTGTAAGATCGAGAATCAACAAATGGGACCTCATAAAATTACAAAGCTTCTGTAAGGCAAAAGACACCATCAGTCAATAAGACAAAAAGGCAACCAACAGATTGGGAAAGGATCTTTACATATCCTAAATTAGATAGGGGACTAATATCCAATATATATAAAGAACTCAAGAAGGTGGAATCCAGAAAGTCGAATAACCCCATTAAAAAATGGGGCTCAGAGCTACACAAAGAATTCTCACCTTAGGAATACCGAATGGCTGAGAAGCACCTGAAAAAATGTTCAACATCCTTAATCATCAGGGAAAAGCAAATCAAAACAACCCTGAGATTCCACCTCACACCAGTCAGAATGGCTAAGATCAAAAACTCAGGTGACAGCAGATGCTGGCAAGAATGTGGAGAAAGAGGAACACTCCTCCATTGTTGGTAGGATTGCAAGCTTGTACAACCACTCTGGAAATCAGTCTGGCAGTTCCTCAGAATATTGAACGTAGTACTACCGGAGAATCCTGCAATACCTCTCCTGGGCATATATCCAGAAGATGTTCCAACTAGTAATTAAGAAACATACACTAGCAAGATTTTGCTGAAAGGACCCAGATATAGCTGTCTCTTGTGAGACTATACCGGGGCCTAGCAAACACAGAAGTAGATGATCACAGGCAGCTATTGGATGGATCACACGACCCCCAATGGAGGAGCTAGAGAAATTACCCAAGGAGCTAAAGGGAACTGCAACCCTATAGGTGGAACAACAATATGAACTAACCAGTACCCCGGAGCTCTTTTCTCTAGCTGCATAAGTATCAAAAGATGGCCTAGTCGGCCATCACTGCAAAGAGAAGCCCATTGGACTTGCAAACTTTATATGCCCCAGTACAGGGGAACCCCAGGGCCAAAAAGGGGGAGTGCGTGGGTAGGGGATTGGGGGGGTGGGTATGGGGGACTTTTGGGATAGCATTGAAAATGTAAATGAGGAAAATACCTAATAAAAAATAAATTAAAAAAAAAAAGAAACATGCTCCACTATGTTCATAGCAACCTTATTTATAATAGCCAGAAGCTGGAAAGAATCCAGATGCCCCTCAACAGAGGAATGGATACAAAAAATACGGCACATTTACACAATGGAGTACTCCTCAGCTATTAAAAAGAATGAATTTATAAAATTCCTAGGCAAATGGATGGGCCTGGAGGGCATCATCCTGAGTGAGGTAACCTAATCACAAAAGAACTCACATGATATGTACTCACTGATAAGTGGATATTAGCCCAGAAACTTTGAATACCTAAGATATAAGATACAATTTGCAAAACAAATGAAGCTCAGGAAGAATGAGGACCAAGGTGTGGATACTTTGCCCCTTCTTGAAATTGGGAGCAAGGCACCCATGGAAGGAGCTACAGAGACAGAGTTTGGAACTGAGACGAAAGGATGGACCATCTAGGGACTGCCATACCCGGGAATCCACCCCATAATCAGCCTCCAAACGCTGACACCATTGCATACACTAGCAAGATTTTGCTGAAAGGACCCTGATAAGCTGGCTCTTGTGAGACTATGCAGGGGCCTAGCAAACACATAAGTGGATGCTCACAGTCAGCTATTGGATGGATCACAGGGCCCACAATGGAGGAGCTAGAGAAAGTACCCAAGGAGCTAAAGGGATCTGCAACCCTATATGTGGAACAACATTATAAAATAACCAATACCCCCCCCCCCAAGAGCTCGTGTCTTTAACTGCATATGTATCAGAAGATGACCTAGTCTGCCATCAGTGGAAAGAGGCCCATTGGTCGTGCAAATGTTATATGCCTCAGTACAGGGGAACGCCAGGGCAAAGAAGTGGGAGTGGGTGGGTAGGGGAGTGGGGTGGTGTAGGGTATGGGGGACTTTTGTGATATCATTGGAAATGTAAATGAAGAAAATACCTAATTAAAAAACAGGAAAAAAATCATTAAAAAAATAATAATATTGAAAGCCATTTGCAATCATTTTAGCAACCATTATTTCTACATTGGTAAGAAAATAATAAGTTGCTGTACTATCAAGTAATAAGCATGGTTTTCCCAAGGCCATGATATGCATCCTGTTATGGCGTATATTCTATTCTCTTTTCAATTTAAGGAAAGAACTGACTAGTGACACCTATGATCTGCCCTCTTTAGGAGAATGCAAATCTTTGCTTTAAAAGTCTATTCATTTTCTAAATATAAATTTTATCTCTCTACCTTCTTCCGGAGTCCTGTAGAGTAAAACATATTTTGATGTGCCAAACTAGATAGAAATATGTTGAGTCAAAGGTTCAGAAGGGATTGATTGGGGGAAATAATCACACTGTTTTATGATTTGCTGTAAATTTTGTGGTTATAGAATTTCAGGACAAAGTGCTAACTCAGCATGATTGAAGTTGGACTCTGTCACTTTGCTCCCTGTTACAGAATATGGTAGAGAAAATGTTATTACCCCAGAGCGAACCCTAACTTGAGAGGAGTCTGCTTTATTTCTATTTACATTGGGGTTGCTTCTCTACTCAGTGTCACTTATCCTAATGTGAGGAATTGTCCTTGCTGTTTCCTGAAATAAGAACACAAATGATCACCTACTGAGTGCTTCTCAACCTTCCTAATGCTGTGAATCTTTCATAGATTTCCTCATGTTGTGGTGACCCCTACCATAAAATTACTTAGTGGCATTTTGTGACATCATCATATAGCCTCCTTTTCCTCAGTTTTTTTTTCTCTTCCTTGAATTCTAATGTGTTTGATGGAACATTATTTTATTCCTCTAAATTGGTTAGTTGTATTAGATTCTAGGGACTGTGTTCTTTAACATCCCTAATGAAGACCATATTTTTTATATTCATATGGAAATATACTTGAGAAAGTTAACAGATCATTCCTTGGATGAATCTTATCCAAGATAGTTCAATAGAAACATGTAAGAAGAAAATAAAATGTATACAAATAATAGCAGTAGTTTATATTTCTTTTCCAAAAAATGTATAGGAGATTCATGGTTAATACTTTTAAATTTAATCAGTTAGTGTATAACTTGGCCATTAACCTGTGATCTAGGTGCTAGGCAGTCTTATAAATGAGCATTGTTAAAGGAAACATGAAGATTATACTAAACAATAAGCCTAAGTTATATGGTTAATATTGACAACATTAAATATAGTGTATAATTATCAAAATATGTTCAAATTAACACAAATTAAAATAAAATCACTCATTAGGCTATGAAATTACCAGCTCTAAATAAACAAAAATGTAGGCCAATATTTAAATTTTTTACTTTTGGTAATTTGGTGCATGAATATAATTACTAAGATAACATGCCGTGCCTCTGAAGACAAACATTTTTGAGTTTAGATTTTAAATGTTTTTTTTTTTTATGATTACCTAGGTTTTATAGGGACCTATTTTGATGGATACATATTTTATGTTGTAAATAAATTATAATTTCTTTCATGAATCAAGCATTTTTGGAATATAACTAGCATCATCATAGTCATATTTTTAAATAAAGATATTTTTGGATCATTATTTTTAGGGGAACTATCTAGGTTTTATTAAGTAATCTCAGATTCCTGTAATCTGAGGTAAATTTCATGTTGGGAAAGCTTTCCTTTCTGGAGATCTGTGTGGTATTATGGATGTGATTCTATTGATTGAAGCTCTAGATTGTGAATCCTCCACAGATTAAAGGGCAGGTGACTCAGCAGAGCCTTGCTGCTACCCGACCCTCCCTATGTGGAAGAGGCTTCTTGATTTTGCTGCTTTTGGCTTTCATGTTCTGATAATTTTTCCCCATTGCTCTGCAACATTCAATTCTTCTGGAACCATAAAATAGGAATTATTCCCCACTTACATTTCTATTTTTTTTTTTAAGATTTATTTATTGATTATTAGCTGTCTTCAGACACTCCAGAAGAGGGAGTCAGATCTCATTACGGATGGTTGTGAGCCACCATGTGGTTGCTGGGATTTGAACTCTGGACCTTTGGAGGAGCAGTCAGGTGCTCTTACCCACTGAGCCATCTCACCAGCCCCCAACTTACATTTCTAGATTTTCTTTTTCTTCTTAATTTTTTCTGAATTCCAGAAAGAGATTTTATTTCTTTAAGATTTTTCTTAAAAATGTAAGGCTAGGAATGTGTGTGTTTTCCTGTTGTGTGCAGCCCATTCATCCTGTAATAAATTTTAATATTTGAAGAAAGTCCACAAGATCCAAACATTTAATTTGTATCTCTTTAGAGAAAAGTTCAATGCTTCAGAGGGAGAGAGAGAGAGAGAGAGAGAGAGAGAGAGAGAGAGAGAGAGAGAGAGAGAGAGAGAGAGAGAGACAGCACAAAGGAATAATTGGCATGTTATCCGTCAAGCAGCATTACCAACAGTCAAGTCTGTATAAACATTACTCCATCTGAACTTTGAGACTAGACTATGAGATTTTTGAAGCCTAGAACTTACCTTCATACATTGTTCTTTCAGATGAGTTCAGTAAAATAACATAGGGCAAAATGTATTTCCTTGTTTTATCAGCTTAGAAATACTTTATAGTTCTTTTGCTCTTTAAGGAAGTTTCAGATTGAAAGCAACTCTGATCAGGTTGATTTACTAACTATTATATTATACAACTATATATTATTTAATCTTTATAAATATAAATTTACCCAAATATGGTTTATAATGCATTCTGTTGATATTTAGTAAGTTGTACAAATACTATTGTTAAAAGACTCTTTTAAATCACATTAAGTAAATTATTGTGCCATCTTATTCTGGTGAGAAAACAACTCTAGTTTAAATAAAGGCCCAAAGATGAAATTTAAAATGCATGGAGTAATAGAACAGAGATAGAAGAAGCTCTGGAATACCTAATCTCACAGGCTTGTGAAACAGTTCTAACTCTGCCATTTCACGCACAGCATTAGTATTTGTCAATGTGAAGAAGACACATTAGATAATCTAAGAATAATTTTCAGGGCACTGTAATTTGCTCTTCACCAAATTGCTTTAAGTAAAGCATTCTTTAAGACATTTTCTTCAAAGATTAAGTACCCATTTATCTAGCCTAACTAAAATACTTTAATTCGTACTGTAGTTTCTTTTGTATTCTCTTATACGTTTAAATATTTCTCTTTGTATTTTGTTCTTTTTTCTTTCTCCCCTTCCCCTCCCCATATTTTTCTATTTTGAGTATTAAGGCTGTGTCTTTAAATGCTTTGCTAGTGGCCTAAATCTCTAAGAGCCCACCCCAAACATTTCTTTAAATAAGACAGCCACGAAGTTTGCTACTTAAGATAAATTTTCTTTTCATTTGGGATTTCTATTTAGCATGCAAAATTGTTTTGTAGCATTTTTCCAGAAAGGATTGTGTTTTCAAAATTGCAGTCAATTATCTCAAACTCTGTCACTGTCTTATCAACTAACTTTTTGCTCTTTTTCCAAATATATAACTATTTTCAAAGTATTATGACCTCTTCCACAGAAGTATATTCCATCTAAAGGAAGTAGAATATTTTGTTCATTCTAAAAATCAACTTCTCATTTGTTGAATTTTTTTTACTTTTTATTTTTATTAGATATTTTCTTTTTTCTTTTTCTTTTTAAAATTTAATTTTATTTGTAATTCATTTTTTACACTCCATAATCCATTCCCTGTCCCTCCCCTCCCACCCTCCAACTGCTCCACATCCCACACCTCCTCCACATGGATGCCCCACCCTCTACCCCATCTGAACTCTAAACATCCTGGGGCCTCCAGTCTCTTCAGGGTTAGGTGCATCTTCTCTGAATGAACATAGACCTGGAAGTCCTCTACTGTATGTGTGTTGGGGGCTGCATATCAGCTTGTACATGCTGTCTGTTTGGTAGTGCAGTGTTTGAAGGATCTCAGGGTCAGAATAATTAAGAATTCTGGTCCTCCTATAGGATTGCCCTTCTTCTCAGCTTCTTTCAGCCTTCCCTAACTCAACAACAAGGGTCAGCTGCTCCTTTCCATTGGTTGGGTGCAAATATCTGCATTTGACTCTTTCAGCTGCTTGTTGGGTCTTTCGGAGGGTAGTCATGTTAGATCCCTTTTTGTGAGCGTTCCATAACCTCAGTAATAGTGTCAGGCCTTGGGACCTCCCCTTAAGCGGATCCACTTTGGGCCTGTCACTGTACATTCTTTTCCTCAGGCTCCTCTCCATTTCCATTCCTGTAATTCTTTCAGACAGGAACAATTATGGGTCAGAGATGTAATTGTGGGATGGCAACCCCATTCCTCATTTCATGTCCTGTCTTCCTGCTGGAGGTGGGCTCTATAAGTTCCCTCTCCCTACTGTCAGGCATTTCATTTAAGGTGCCTCCCTTTGAGTCCTGGGAGTCTTTTACCTCCCAGGTCTATGGTGAATTCTGGGAAGTCCCCCCACCCCAACCCCAACCTCCTATTTCCTGAGATTGCCTGTTTACATTCTTTCTGCTGGACCTCAGGGCTTCAGTTCTTTTCCCTCACCCAATACCAGATCATGTTCTGCTCTCCTCCACACTGTCTTCCCCTCCCCTCATCAACTTTCCCTCTCAAGTCCCTCCCTCCCTCCACACTTATAATTGCTTTCTTCTCTCTCCCAAGTGGGACTGAGGTGTCCTCACTTGGGCACTTCAGCTTGTTGAGCCTTTTGACTTCTGTGGACTGTATCATGCATATTCTGTATGGGTTTTTTTTTGTTGTTGTTTTTTGTTTTTGGCTAATATCCACTTATTAGTTAGTACATACCATGCATGTGTTATCCCCTTTCTAGTTTTCCCTCTAAAAATCCCCTATCCCCTCCCTCTTCCCCATGCTCCTCAACCCACTCACTCCTGCTTCCTGGCCCTGGCATTCCCCTATACTGGGGCATAGAACCTTCACAGGACCAAGGGCCTCTCCTTCCGTTGATGACTAGGCTATCCTCTGCTACATATGTAGCTAGAGCTGTTGAAATTTTAAGCAGTCCAGGTGCCCCCTCCATGATCAGTATAGGATTCTAGTTTTCTTGATACCTATATCATATTTCTACCTATTTTCTGCACTGGAGTCTTAAAATCCTTCTGAAGAAATAGAGTCAATGTGTATCATACATATTAATATTGATATATTGAGCATCTCTACCAAATAAGAAATATTATTGTGACACTGAGATTTGCAAGCTCTTTCCAGAAATTTTTCCATGTCCTCTGGCCATGTCAAATAGAGGAAACAACCACAGTGTCAGCAATAGCCTTCTAAAATGTGTTTCTTAAACAAAAGGAAAATAAAGACCACTTCTAGAGTCATGGATGTTGTGTGAGCAGATATGAAGGTAACATCAATCTTGAAAGTATCCTTGACTATCAAGAAAATTACAATGAAGACTAATATTTGAAAGAACTCTTTATTTGAGAGTATGTCAAGGATAAGCTTAAATATTCAGTAAACCTTGTTACAAATATATGTGCTGCCACTTAGGCATTGTGGTTCCACTTATGAGCACAAACAGAGTTGATTTAGTATGATACCTAGGAGTGATAAATGAACATTGGCTTTGACTTAAAACCACTGGCTGCAAAAGACCATAACAAAAGAGGCAAGCTGTGGCAGTCTGTGACATGCTGTCATGTATTTCTCTGAAGCCTGACATTGGCTTCTCTCTAACTATTAAGTCCTAGATAGTAGCTTCTTCTACTAGAATGCTGTTGTTTAACAAAGGAGCCTTTTGTGCACATAGCTTCATCAGTGAATTGAGATATTCCTTTATCTACAGCAACACTTCCTGTTTTACTTTTATATTATGAAAATATTGCTTTGAGCCTTGTGATCTAACCTTGTTTAAGTTTGAGCTTTCCTTTCACTAATTTCTTACATGTCTCAGGCCTCTTGAATTAAAAAGAACATTTATACACATTAGACTCCCGTTCAGTCACTCCAACTTGTGGCCTGTGCATCACTTGAAGCCATGGACATTTGAAAAGAGAATAATACAATAAGAGTGAAGGAAGTGTCATCAAAACTTTATTCAAATTAGTCCTCTTTGCCTGTTCATACTTTACATTGGCTTCTTTTGTAATATGTTTTAAAAATACATTCTTATAGCACATAAATAACTTCCCCCCAAAAGCTATTTTTGTTTTTGGGATGTTAATGACATAACATTGTTAATAAGTCAACCACTATTGACTTATTCTTATATGATTTGCAAGCAATTTGAAATTGTGTTTTATTCACTAATTTCAAAGGAATATTTAGAGACTGTAGTAATGTGTGTATGAAGGAGTACTTTTATGATGAAGAACAATCTTTGTATTTTGAGCTCCTCTCATTATGCTAAAATTCAGAGCAATTATTAAAATAAAGAAGAAAAGTCTCTCTGTGGCAAAAACAGATGGAACCTATGGACTTTTGCTGGCTAGATATGTTCATATATTGTTCAGATATAATATACCAGATAAAATGTGGAGAAATACATGTTAAATAAAATAGATAAACATACTCAAAGATAAGATATTAAAATATCTTTGGCTTTCTCAAAACATGCCATGTTTTAGATATGTAAACAAATTTTTGTTGAAAAAAATGCGTTCAGGAAGTCTGTAGTTTAAAAATGTTTCAATGGATCAGAGTATTAATCTTAACCCAGCCCACAAGACTCTTGAGAACTTCATACACAGAAGTTTAGCAATGATAAAAGAGGAACTTCTTGCAGTAAAATGCTGGGTATACTGCCTCTGTGACAGGAGATAACTCCCGAACTTGGAGTTTCCTTTCCTTTGTTCTTGATAATTTTATTTTCATTCTGCTAGCTCCCTTTTGGAGTTTCCTTCATTTTCTCAGTGGGAGTTGATTATCTGATATCGACCATCTCAGGTTAAATTCATTAAGAGTCAACAAAGATTCCATTGTACCATAAGGCCCTGTATCCTCAGGATAAAAAAGAAGCACCAGAATTGGCTAAGGAACCACAGATGATGACCTCCTGTGCGATGCAGGAACATGCTCAGCAAGCATCTCCCACCCAAGACCCCACTGGGAGTGCTTGCTGTATTTCTACTTGATCTTTGTGATTTTACTGCTAGAAAAATGGTCATTTTAATTATGTTCTTAAGTTTAGAAATTTTAGAAGTAATTTGAGAAGTATTTTAACTAATGTTGAGATAACAAATTTGAATTTAAATGGCTTAATTTATTACATATTATATATGTAAATATATAATATATAACTAATTATTATCTATATATTTGCATATGCAGGTATTGATATATACAGAAAAATGAGGGGCTGGAGAGATGACTCAGAGGTTAAGAGCACTAACTTCTCTTCTGAAGGTCCTGATTTCAAGTCCTAGCAAGCACATGGTGGCTCATAACTATCCATAATGAGATCTGATGTCCTCTTCGGGTGCGTCTGAAGACAGCTACAGTGTACTTAGATATAATAATAAATAAATCTTTATGCAGGAGTGAGCAGGGCTGACCGGAGTGAGCAATCTTCATTCCCAGCAACCACATGATGGCTTACAACCATCAGTACAGCTACAGTGTACCCATATACATAAAATAAATAAATGTAAATCTTAAAAGAACAATGAGTAATAGATTTTGTGTTTGTCTTTTTCTACTTTAAACTAAAATAGGTATTTTCTACTTTAAAATAGAATAAAATGTCCTAAAAGATATCAATTACCTGTTGCTTTACTTCTCTTTTTGGGAGAGTATGTATTTTGTTGTGAAATTAGCGTGTTTCCTGTGTAAAATGAAGTAAGGCATGGATCTGAGGAATAATAACAGAGAAAAAGAGAGAGAGAGAGGGAGAGAGAGAGAGAGAGAGAGAGTGAGCGAGCTATGAGGCAATCAGTTAGACCTTCCACCTTAATGCCAAAGGAGGAAAACTCCCAAAAAGGATTATAAGCATTAATAATAATATTAGGGACTAATAAAATTGATTTGGGTTGAACCTTTCTCAGAGCTTAGTACGCCTTTCTTATAATTGTCTGAATTATGTGGACTGCTTTTGAGACGTAAAGGAAATTTTACATACTTAACAAGTTTGAAGTTAAGGAATAATTGATATGTAGCTAACATCTATGTAGGTATATAAACCAACTAAAGGGAGATAGTGACACTTACTGAATTTCCCATATTCAATATTATTTTAGGTCAAGGTTTAGTAAATTAAATTTTCCTAGCATAGTATTATAAATTATTGTAAAGCAACCCAAAATTTCCTATAATTATTATTTAACATCACTCTCCAAAATGAACTCTGCAAGAGAGGACTATACCTGTCTTCCACTCTGAACACTCAAATATTCTCAGGATTATGGAATACACAGAATAAATAATTAGGAACACTAATGTGGACTTCATAATTTTGCTGATATCTTTCAAAAATATTTAGAACCTTGTTATTAGGTATGCTGCTAATATGATTATGATTATTTACCTAAGTAGTCATAAGAGAACCTTGAAATAATATAACTTTATAATACTTTTTAAACAATAAATGGCGTTTGAACATTTGCTACACTGAAAGAAACCAAAAGATTATATGGCATCCTAACACAAGATTTTGAACATTCCACACTTTACTCACTGTTATCTGAGAGTAAAATCCCATATAATTCTGGGAATTTATAACAATGTAGAAAATGGAATATTAGCCAAAAAATAATTAAATAAAATACACATAAATATTTTCAGCCTACATACCAGAACAAGCATACTCAAGTATCAGAATTTTCCCAGTGAATTTTAAACACTTCACAAAGTCTGTGCTTTCCTCAAAGACTAAGTCTTGTTAATAATAAATCCTGGCAGCATTTACTAGCTAGTATGAGGCTGCAGACACATACACAGCAGAGGACTGCAGGGTCTTGCCTCAGTGAGAAAAGATGTGCCGAATCCTGGAGAGAGTTGAGGCCCCAGAGACTGGAGGCCTAGCAGGGTGGTGTGGGGGTCATGGGGACATCCTCTTGGAGATAGAAGGGAAGAATTTTAAGAGAACAGATTTGGAGGGGGATAATGACTGGACTGTAAAAAGAGAATAAAAATAAACATTTAAACAAACAAACAAACAAAATTTTCACTGCAGAAATGAAGAAGCCACACAACCATACTTTGATGTCTTATAATGAGATGGGGTACTTTCAGTCATTCACCGAAGAATGCAGTTATTATTGAAATGTAACCAGTTGGCATTTGGGTTTATATTCCAATTAGTCTTTTATAGATTTCACTCGACTTCTAAGGGACTAAACAAATCTTGTTCTGAAATTTAGCACAGCTCCAATGCTTGAGAATTTAGGGTCTATGAAATCTTAATTTAGGATTTTGAGAACAAATGACCGATGTTAAACTATGAGTCTAGGAAGTTTACGGATATAATAATGAATGTAACTGTGAGGACAAATGTGAGAATTATGGTAGTGTTAAGATCATAAATTTAGTATCTATTTATGCCAAGATACTATATTTAATTTCATTTATTCTCTATTACTATACTGTACGGCATTATATAATCTCATATCACATAAAAGGACCAAGGCTTAATGGATTGCAAGAAATCATAGACAATAAGTGTTGACGTCACAATCCAGTTGTATGGTTGCCTCAGCATAGAGCAGCAGATTTTCCTCCCTGCGACATATTTTCTCATAGATAACTTTTTTTTTTTTTAATTTTGTCTTTGTCTTCTCTAGACATCTTTCTATCTGGTACAACATGAAGCTTACCTCCTCATTTTCATTGGCTTTCAATACAGTTTTAATGAAAATATAAAAAACATGTGGTTGAATCATTTCAATTTTTTAACTCAAGTATATGCTTCTGTGTCAGTTTCAAATCTATTAGAAGGAGTGTTAGTTAGTAAGATAGTGCTGATTGATTGTGGTTTCATGTGTTTTGGCTGCCAAGCTACATAGGCTGGCTTGGTGTTGAGTTTCTAACCTTCCTGCCTCAGAGTTCAGAGAACTTGAATTATTTGTGTGCAGAGCTCAGCCCAGTTTCACTCTTCATTTTCTATAAAATTCCTCTAGGAGCTCCTCTGTTTAAAATAAATAGGAGGGAATCTTATTTTTCTGGCATGCCCATGTATACACCTTTATAGAAGCATGGATTGCAGCCCTGTGGGAGTCATCACTCAGAATCACACCCTTTATTTTAACACCATTCCCTAGACATGCATACAGCAGGGAGGAAACAGACATTGAAACGTTTGCATCTATTCAAAGACACAACCGCAGAGGTGGTATTTCAGATGGATAAAGCAAATGCTTTCCTGCAATCCATTTTTCGGTTAATCATATCCAGTTTGAATGAGCTGGGTGTGACATATGTTTCAACATGAATATATATATTTCAGAGCAAGAAACAACCTGGGACACAAATTCTTCCATCACATTTTATGGGCAATGAGACACAAGCCCACAAGGGAGAAGTGGGGATTTGTTACTTGACGTTTTGTTTTGATCTTTCTCCTTTCATGCACAGAAGCACTCAGTGTTGTTATTCTTGGATAACCTTCCTGACTTTATTCCTCTATGCAGGGATGGCTGCATCTGGGGACTTACATGTCCTTTAATGCTTTATTTAGACAACTATTAAGGGTACTTTTACACTGCCATGAGCTTTTTATTTTTAATTCTGTCTTTCTCAGTTTGGTAATGAAGTACTTGCTGGGAGGAGGTGAAATGACCAATTTAGAGTCACAATCAACTCATTTAAATTCTTCCCAAAAATTTAATAGGTCTCCACAAAAGTTTAATTAGGTTGAAAATGATGCAAGCAAAATCTGATTATGCTATAAGACATAGTGATTGTGTCTTCTCCAGACAGTTAAAAATTATTCCTTAAGGATAGATGGGGTAGAGAACACTAAAAGGGAAGAAGGCAGAAGCCAAGATGTATGGCTCCAAGAAGCTCTCTTTAGAATTCCTAGAATATCGCAAGCCAATTAGTCCAGTGGTAATAAAAGTGGCAACAGATTTCTGAGAAATTATTTCCATATACTCTAGAATTTTCACCATAGCCATGCAATCCACCAGCCATCATTAAATGTCTCCGGAATTTGCAAGTTTTAAATCCTGGATCAGGAAGTAGCATATCTACAGGATGGGGGTAGGTTAAGGGTATTGTGCTTCCCCAGTATCTTCATTGACTTTGCAACCATGCTTCCAAAACACTTTATGAGATAAATATTGAGTGATACAATATTTTTAGATGGATTTAATGTAATTCCAAAGCAAAGATAAAATATGGTACAGAATTCAGGATCTAAAGACTTAAATCAAAGAACAAGAAAGGAGATAAATAGCATTAGAAGAATAGGTCTGCAAAGCATTCCCAGAGACTTGATTCATTGTCTATAGAGATACGTTCCTCTTTCTTTCTTTCTTTCTTTCTTTCTTTCTTTCTTTCTTTCTTTCTTTCTTTCTTTCTTTCTTTCTTTCTTTCTTTCTTTCTTCCTTCCTTCCTTCCTTCCTTCCTTCCTTCCTTCCTTCCTTCCTTCCTTCCTTCCTTCTTTCTTTCTTTCTTTTTTTTTTTTTTATGAGAGCAGTACTATGTGTAGAGAAATCAAGTACCCGTGAGACTTCTTAAAGAAGATAAATTAGAGTGAGTTTAGGGCTGAAACAGAAATAGACAATAGTAAATCAATAAGAAGTTTAGATAGAAAATCTTGAATTCTTTCGATATGTTGAAATAAATACTTTGGTGGATAATTTAAATGGAAAGATTTGTTTTAGTTTAATTTAACTTTGTTTTTATTTTTACATTGCCATCAAAAAATCATAGTATTTAATTTTGTTTCTTGAGTTAGGAATTGTATCACCAAATGCTATTTTATATGTTTAAGCTATTATTGGTTCAAAACTCCATGATTTTTGCTCAGTTATAGTGTTGTTAAGTGTAATAAGAGAATGCTATTCTCATTTATTTTTTCATCTCGAATAAGTAAACTTTAGAGCAAGTTATGACCCCAGGCAACAAAGTCATCTCTCATAGTGTACATACAGGATGCAGGCCCACGTGGAAGAAATGAAGTCAAATCCATATTGGAGAAGTGGAGATGCTTTTGAAAACTTAACTCTTTGTAGTATACTCCTTCAAGTTTTTGAGCAAATGCTGGAGGAATTGATATGAAGAGCTAGCTTAACTATGCCATGATCAAGTTTAAAATATAGTAGTATTATTCTACATTTGTTCATTTGGTACTTTGCTTAGTAGCATACCCCACAGAAATAATATATGTACATTTATATAACTTTATAACCTACACATGTGTGTGTGTGTGTCAACCTATCTTTGATTTTCAGAGAGCAACCTAAGATATTGTTCTTGACATTCTAATTGGTTTGAGATAATGCATTTTATACATCATTTATATATGCACCATATATATGCATCATATATACATACATCACATATATATAAAACTACAACTATGTATAATATATTATTATATATAATATTTAATATATATTAGATCCTTTATCTGATAAGTTTAATAGTGAAAAATCTGACTTCTGTATGTAAGTATGTGGCTCATTAAGCAGTATACCTAAAGATCAAGCGATTTTAAGCCTGCTTATGAGACATTCCCAATGTTTTGAGACCACTCTTAAAACTTAGGGGGAACAAACATCCAGGAACAGTTTAGTCTTGTTTATCTCTCAGACAAATATAATCAGACTTAGGACTATAATTGTTTCCTAACCACATAGTCAAAACTAGTACATTTTTTTTATTATTAGGTATTTATTTCATTTACATTTCCAATGCTATCCCAAAAGTCCCCCACAGCCTCCCACACCCACTCCCCCACCCACCCACTCCCACCTCTTGGCCCTGGCATTACCCTGTACTGAGGCATATAAGGTCAGTACCACCAACGGGCCTCTATTTGCACTGATGGCCGACCAAGCCATCTTCTGATACATATGCAGCTAGAGACATGAGCTCTGGGGGAGGGGGGGTGCTGGTTGGTTCATATTGTTGTTCCACCTATAGGGTTGCAGATCCCCCCAGCTCCCTGGGTACTTCCTCCAGCTCCTCCATTTGGGGCCCTGTGATCCATCCAATAGCTGACTGTGAGCACCCACTTCTATGTTTGTAGGTCCCAGCATAGTCTCACAAGAGACAGCTATATCAGGGTCAAAATATTGCTAGTGTATGCAATGGTGTCAGCATTTGGAGGCTGATTATGGGGTAGATTCCCGGGTATTGCAGTCCCTAGATGGTCCATCCTTTAGTCTCAACTCCAAACTCTGTCTCTGTAGCTCCTTCCATGGGTGCCTTGCTCCCAATTTCAAGAAGGGGCAAAGTATCCACACCTTGGTCTTTGTTCTTCATGAGCTTCATGTGTTTCACAAATTGTATCTTATACCTTGGGTATTCTAAGTTTCTGGGCTAATACCCACTTATCTGTGAGTACAGATCATGCTAGTTCTTTTGTGATTGAGTTACCTCACTCAGGATGATGCCATCCAGGTCCATCCATTTGCCTAGGAATTTCATAAATTCATTCTTTTTGATAGCTGAGTAGTACTCCATTGTGTAAATGTCCCACATTTTCTTTATCCATTCCTCTGTTGAGGGACATCGGGGTTCTTTCCAGCTTCTGGCTATTATAAATAAGGCTGCTATGAACATAGTGGAGCATGTGTCCTTCTTACCGGTTGGAACATCTTCTGGATATATGCCCATGGGAGGTATTGCTGGATCCTCTGGTAGTACTATGTCCAAGTTTTTTGAGGAACCACCAGACTGATTTCCAGAGTGGTTGCACAAGCTTGCAATCCCACTAACAATGGAGGAGTGTTCCTCTTTCTCCACATCCTCGACAACATCTGCTGTCAACTGAAATTTTTATCTTAGCCATTCTGACTGTGTGAGGTAGAATCTCAGGGTTGTTTTGATTTGCATTTCCCTGATGATTAAGGATGCTGAACATTTTTTCAGGTGCTTCTCAGCCATTCGGTATTCCTCAGTTGAGAATTCTTTGTTTAGCTCTTAGTCCCATTTTTTAATGGGGTTATATGATTTTCTGGAGTCCACCTTCTTGAGTTCTTTATATATATTGGATATTAGTCCACTATCTGATTTAAAATAGGTAAAAATCCTTTCCCAATCTGTTGGTGGCCTTTTTGTCTTATTGACAGTGTCTTTAGCCTCTTCTCAAGGATAAAAGAACCTCTGGTGTAATCACCGTGACTGACCTAAAGCTGTACTACAGAGCAATTGTGATAAAAACTGCATGGTACTGGTATAGCAACAGACAAGTAGACCAATGGAATAGAATTGAAGACCCAGAAATGAACCCACACACCTATGGCCACTTGATCTTCCACAAGGGAGCTAAATCCATCCAGTGGAAAAAAGACACCTTTTTCACCAAATGGTGCAGGCACAACTGGCAGTTATCATGCAGAAGAATGCGAATTGATCCATTCCTATCTCCTTGTACTAAGGCCAAATCTAAGTGGATTAAGGAACTCCACATAAAACCAGAGACACTGAAACTTATAGAGGAGAAAGTGGGGAACAGGGGAAATATTCCTGAATAGAACAGCAATGGCTTGTGCTGTAAGATCGAGAATCGACAAATGGGACCTCATAAAATCGAAACTAGTACACTTAAAATGTTAACTTTCTTGCCTCAACTGCCTCTGAGAAATGACATCCATTTACCACAGTGTTGGACAAACATCTCACCGATCAGAAATTATAAAGGAAATTCTCCTTGCTAGTGCAGAGAATTCATAATTTGCTATCTTTATCCTCGTAGAAATTTCTCCTACGTTTGGAGTGAGGAAGACAGTAGCCTTTGTTTTCCAACATGCCAAAATCTTCTTCCTTCTTATTTGATGATCCTCTTTCTCCTTTTCTTCCTCCTTCTTGTCATCATCATTGTTGTTCTCATAATCGTCGTGACTGTCATTGTCATAGTTGTTGTCATCTTCTGTGAGTGTTGGATGGGTATCTGTTCATTTGTATTCATTTGTATTGTATGGCATTCATGTTCCATTGCCTATCTGTGGTTTTCAGAGGGCAATTAAGATATTGGTCTTTGCCTTCTAATTGGTTTGAGACAATGCATCCTATGTACCTTTTTGTACTGTGGATCAGCTGGCTGAGGAATTTTCTGGAAATCACCCTCTTTACCTCCCATTTTTTCATAGTAGTTCTGAGGATACAGATCACACTACTACATGGGTTCTGAGAATTCAGACTCAGGTCCTTCCTTCATTCACTGAGCTATCTTCTCAGGCTTAAGCAGTTTTAAAACTACAGGTACTTAATAATTCCCCACATTTTTCCATGTCCATATTCAAACTTCTTGTCATCTAGCCATCTAGGAACCGCTAAAAGCATGCCAATAAATTTCCTCGAGATGGCCCACTGCTTTGCATGGCTGTGATGGGTAATCTCTGAATTGCAGGGCCTTCAGGAATTTTTATAACAGGATTGCTTCTTGCCTTTCCTGTCATTATTACATAGTCTAATGACTCCTGTGCATTAACCCACCTTATTGGGCAGATTTCCTACAGATCAACATAAAGATAAACTTCATGAATGAAAGCTTCTTAAACAAATTAATGGTTTTATAGAATTTCTGATTTGCTTCAAATAACTTACAAAGAACATCTTAAGAGATGATTTTTGTTGTTTTGCCTGGAAGAAAAAGTTAGAATCAAGAACAGAATGTGCCCACTTCTCATTGAATAGTAAGTAAAGACTGCATAATAAGGAATAATATGAGCTTTCACAGTTACACTAATAAGAGAAATAGACTTGGGACAAATTTTGTGATCAAGGGAATGTATTCATTCTAGGTCAGATCCAAGGATGACACCACAGGTGTACACTATGATAAAGCAAGGCCATGTGAAATTATTGATTTGAACATTTATTTATTTATTTATTTATTTATTTATTTATTTATTTATTGAGACAGGGTTTCTCTGTGTAGCCCTGACTGTCCTGGAACTCATTCTGTAGATTAGGCTGGCCTTGAACTCAGAAATTCGCCTGCCTCTGACTCCCAAGTGCTGACATTAAAGGTGTGTGCCACCATGCCTGGCTTGCTTTGAACTTATTATGAGCTTATAGAATGAAACATTCTTTTCAACTTAATATTGGAATCCCTTTTTGTAACTCCCTTTTTATGTAATATTTTTTTATCTATGAGGTAATTTACCAACGAACTTTTGTCTAAAAACATATAAAAAGGCCAGAGAAAAAAAAATAAAGTGTGGCTTGGGGGCTCTGCCCAATCTACCAATATATTCATTTAGAAGTCAATTTGTCTATACATATATGTATAGGTATATGTATATAAGTGTGCATGGACATTTATGGAGTTCATGAGATAGGTCAGGCCAAAGTATGTGAGTGTATGATTGTGTATGTGTGCATATAGCCTGTGTAAAATATTTTAATTCTTTTCCTTTCTTTCTCTCTGATTCCTGAAGAGATAATGAGGTCCAAAACTCTTGTTAGGCCAGTAAGTGGTCCTTGAGCAAGAGAGAAAAGAAACCAGCACTTATTAACATGAACTAGTAAGAAAGAGTTACAGAGTAAGAAACCAATGCTTACTGAGGCACAAATAGTAAGATTCTAAGGCCAGGGATCATCAGCCTTTGACCTTCATCTAAAGCTTTCTCCCACCCAGTAGAGTTCCTCCTAAAGGCCAGGGCAAGACCCTCGCATTTTCTTGATGTGATTTATAGAAAACAAAATAAAACTTTATTTTGAACAATGAGTGAACTGATTCATATTTTGCCTTTGCATATCATGAGTTTCCCCAGAGCATGTTTTCTGTTTTACAACAAAAGTATCAAATATTCAGGGAATTTACTTCTTAAGCTTTCTTTATAAACACTCTTCTAACTGGAGTACCTCTTCAGTGGGATGTTTTGGTTGATTATGTGACTTCTCCCAAAGTCTTTGTGTGACTATAATATAAAGCATATGAAATAAAACTGTAAATCTCTTGCTGCATATTGCTGTATCAAAGGTGCTCGGGAAATTTGCTATCAGTGAAATTTTGTTTTCATCTTCAAAGCACATTAGTTTAAGAAACCACTTACAATGCTTTGTGTCTTGTTTTCTGGGTCTTCCCTTTTGCAAGGAAAGTTGTTCATGCCCTGGTAAATTGCATTTTCAGGTGTTCCAAATACATTCTGTTTTCCTGACTCCCTATGAGATGTTATCATTAACTAAAGCAATTCAAATTTCATACTTCTTACTAAAAACCTTACAGGAACTTAGAAGTGAGTTAAATTGCAATGTTTGATAAAAGAGCATTATCTTGGAGATAATTATCTCATTTCAATGAAATGAGTCTTTATTTTAATGGGGTAAGATAAAACTAACATGCATTTAAATGTCCTCACCTGTACCACTAATTACATAAGTTGCTGAAATAGAACCATTGAAACAACTCCAGTTGGCAAAAATATTTCACTAAACTTCCTTTTACAACAAGAATATTACATTTCTGAAGTAGTCACAACAACCAAGAAAAAAAGCTATTGCTTTCTGCATGAATATTTAAATTTTAGAAGAAACATGAAAATAATTATATCTTTAAAATATTTGCAACCTCAGCTTTACTTGTGTCTAGTTATAAAAGAACACTTGTTTTATAAGTTCCTATCACAGACACTGGTATTGTACATGTAACTCATTGACATTCTTCTCACTTTCCCTTTAATAGAATTAAGAATCAGTTCAGTCTCACCAAAGTTCGTACCTACCCAGCCAGTAGGGGCACTATTTTATTAATTTCTGTGTCTGAATTGCCATGACAGTGAGCCTCAGAGAGGGTAACTCACTTTCTACATTTCACAATGTAACTTTTCATGAAACTAGAATCCTCAAACTTAACTGAAACAATTGGTGATAAAATTATATTTTCAAGCATCTTTTGAAATTTGCTAACACTCAGAACTATGGTTTCCTTATATATAGATGTTGTTCTTCATTGATTCTCTTGTCCACTGCCTTTTTTTTCCTCTCCTAAATACAAATAAACAAAATAAAAACTAGAGTTCAATAAAGTGTATATTCTCATACACTTTTGAAATTTATCTAGTCACATACATAATTTGATTATGGTTGATAACAGGAAAAAGAAAACTCAATATTCAGGTCATAGAATTTTCATAAACCATAAGATGACATCTAAATCAATGGATAATGGCTCAACCTAAATAACATAGGCTACTCTCAATGTTAGACATATATAGGGCCAATAGCACAGTTTTCCTGCTTTATCCATAAATAAATAAACAAATATGTGAATAAAATGTGCTGACAGTTTTCTGGCTAACACCCAGGAAAGGGTAGACGTTAGTTACAATTGGCTTATTTGAAATGCAGGTTTTGGGATCAATATGTAAGGCAGAAATTTTACTTTGAAAGTAATTTCACATTTTTGTTACTTGTGAGCCCAGGTTTACTGAGTTTACCAATAGTCTCTGCATTTACTAGAATGAAGTAATCTTCTGAATTGACAAGTATTTGCCTTATTTAATTCAAATCTCATGAAAATTGTAAAATGGATGTTGCTTCATATTTTACCATTTTTAAGATTCACATTTTCGTGTTTGACACTCTTCAGTGGAGACACATGTGATGTTAAGAGACAGAATGTTTCATTCCTAGTTTTATATAAAATTATGTAAAAAATAGGAGCGAATCTGAAGACTGCATCATAGTTACTTATAAAAGTAAAACTATACTAGCCTATTAAGAAGATATCACAGCAGTCACTGAATTTCATATTTTCAAACACATCGTGTAATTGTATAGAAACACAGCATAATATATTCATTTCCAGAATCTAAGGAGAATTGAAGTAGGGAGATTATTGCTTGGTATTATGTTACAGTCAGATGTAAAGAACATTTTCTAGTGTGTTATGTTACAGTCAGATGTAAAGAACATTTTCTAGTGTGTTGCTTGTTGCCAAACTTGATAGTTAGAGATAACAAAACATGTTATATTTCAAAATGCTAGAAGGATTTTAGAGTAAATGATAAATATTTGATTATGTAGATATGCTTAGTGTGACTTAAACTTCACAAAATGTATAAATGTATGTATATTCTTTAGAAACGTACAAGATACTCCTTTGATATGCCCATTTTAGGTGATATTTAAAGAGTAAGTTTAGGGGCTATAGAAACAGGTCAGTCACTAGAAGCCCTTAGAGCCCTTTCATAAGTCTTGATTTTGGTTGCCAGCACCCCTATCTCTTCTAAATCCCATTTCAGGGACTCTGAAGCTCTCTCTGTAAGTACCTGAACATACTTGCATGCATAACAAACTTACACACTCACACAGAAACACATATATACATACACACAGGCTCATGCACAAAGAAACCATGAATACCCACACATTCACTCATTCACAACATCACAACTTTCACACACAGTCATTTACGTGCACACACACACACACACACACACACACTAAAAATACTAAAAAGTATACACACTTGAACAAAGATAAAAATTCCAGGGCATCAACTTCATAGTAGAAGACCCATATTCTTGATATAAAAGTCCAATTCTTGTTTGCAAAAGACCCATATTTTGTTACAGAATGCTGTGTAAATAAAATGGAAACATCAATGAATTTGCAGTTGGAGATGCTGACGTTCAAGGACAAGGAATGAATCCCATGTCTAAAAAGACAAACCAAACACCAACTTGGAGGAATATTAAATTTTCTTACACGATGGCATGCAGAAATTGTGGATTAAAATTTATCTATTGGATAAAATAAAGTACTATAAAGAATTTATGCCCAGGCATACTGTCTAGCTGTTAAATAGAGCAATACTAGTAAATCTTCATAATTGAAACTAACCTACAGAATAACAAAAGGATCATAAAGAATGGAGAATTGATTATATGTTAAAACGAACTTTTACTTTTAAGTGCATATGAATTTTAGTATTTTTAGTGTGAGTGCATGTATATGAGTATGTGTGGAAGTTGTGACTTGGTGTGTGAACTATGTATATGCATGGTATGTTTGTGTGTTAGCTTATGTGCATGTATACTGAGTGTGTTTGTGTGTATATGTATAAATATGTTTCTGTGTGAGTGTGTAAGTAATGCCAATGATCATTTTATTCAGTTTGGAATGATTACAAAAGAAAAGGTATGTGTTAAAACTGAGGCAGTTTAAAATTTCAACATAAGTTAATGTCAAGAAACATAACAGTTTCCCTCATCTTCAAAAACAAATGAACTGACATGGTCATAATGTGATTAAATTTATAGTTTCAATATAAAGTTTAAGATAATTATTCCTAAACCAATATTAATTTTAATACCAAATTATTGTGATATTTTAGTAATAAGTTGTACTGTTAAGCATTTTTACAACTTTAGCAGCTATTTTCATTTGATTGAAAGTTAGAATTCTATACTATATGCTAAGAGTAATTGGAACTAATCTCAACACATGGGGATTGTTATAAGTTTGTTTTATAAGACCATTATGGCTTGAAACTGTAGCTCATGGATAGAGTTCTTATTAACATGTGCATGAGTCAGGGGTCCAAAGAAGGACTTGCAACAAAATAAAAGAAGACTAACTGAATATTATTATCTGTATAAATAGTGATAGCTTGCTAATCTTTAAATGTGTATATTTGGGTTGTTGTTGTTGATGATGATGATGATGTGTGTGTGTGTGTGTGTGAGTGTGAGTGTATACTTATGGGTATAATCTGATGTTTGATATTAACTTTCAGTGACTTTATTTGGGATGATTTGAAAGCTTCTTTAATGCTCTAGTTAATTTTAAAAATGTAAATTTATATGTAACTAAAACCAGAGACTTAGGATAGAAAAAAAAGCCAAAAAAATGATTCCTAATGATATTTTGCTATACTCATATATCCATGCCTAGCCCTGTAATCACCAGAGATAGCTGATGAGAGTAGATGCAATGACCCACAGCTAAACATTAGGTACAGAAAGAGACCAAAGAGAAGATCTGTATAGGGTCTGAAACCTGCAGAAAATGGAAGAATAGTAGGAGGCAGAGGGGTACAAGATACCAGGAGCTCATAGCCTGCAAAATTACCTAAGCAGGGTTGATAGGGGCTCTCTTAGCCTGCATGGGTGTGTGCTAGGTCCACTGCATATATGTTATGGTTGTGTAGCTAGATGGACTTTGGGACTCCTAACAGAGGGGATGGGGTGCCTTTGAGTCTTTCGCCTGCCCTCAGGACCATTTTCCTCCTTCTCAGTTGAATCACTCAACCCCGATGCGAGAGTTTGTGCCTAGTCTTATTGCTCCTTGTAATTTTGTATTTGGTGTGGTGTAAAGTGTGATCTTTTCCTAAGATAAGTGGAGGAGGGATGGATTGAGGGGTTGGGAGCAGGGGAAGGAGATTAATTGTTGTCTGAATATATGGTATGAGAGAAGAATAAAACAAAATATAGACATTCCTATAAAATTAAAGTTTACACATTTAGACATCTGACCACTCCAGAAATTGTAGTTGTTATATATTTTACAATATGCAGTCTTAAAAAGAGAAAATGAAGTGTATCTATTGCACAGATGCTGGTAAATTGCAGTCATAGAGTGAAAGGTCAGGGCCTTTTCTGTAAATATAGATATTTCATGTAATTTACTGTAAGCTTTTGGAAGGTCTCCAATATAGAGCCGACCATGTACTTCTCATTTTTCACCTGAGGCCTCTAAAAATGAGTGACAGCTGAAATAAATCATTTATAAATCTAAGCTTTGTGGGTTGATTTTTCTAATATACTTGTCCTTGTGTTTTGTCTTAGTCATACAATTTTACATTTTCAAAACATTTAACTCAGTTTTCATGGAATGTTCTAGTTATTTCTCTCTCATTTTCATCAATTGAAATATGTTACATAGGATTTGGTTACAATAATAAAAACTGCAATATTTCCTTAATATCTTCTTTCAGAAAACTTAAAATAAAAAATTCATCCACTTTTACACTGAAGTTTTTGCGTATATATGTAGTGGTGTGTGTGTGCGTGCGTGTGTGTGTGTGTGTGTGTGTGTGTGTGTGTGTGTATGTATGTATGTATATGTATGCTTGTGGTTGTATTAAAATAAAACTCAAGTGTATAGAAAAACCTTGAAAAATTGTTTTAACAGTATCAAAGTATAGGAAAATCATCTGAAAATTGATGGATGAATAAAATAGTAATTTTACTTCTCTTCAGCTAAGTTGAGTGGTATTAATCTTGAAACCTTTCTTTATTGTGTCAAAATGCCAATTGAATTTCTTCAAATTCCAAAGAGAATGAACTGGTAACTTTATCTGGACAGTGTAAGAATGGGTTTATCTCAAGAAAATCTAATCGCCTGTGCTCAAACAATGCTACTGGGACCTTTTTTGCCTTTCGGTTTGACTTTTTCCTGTAATGACTTCTCTCATTCATACTAATGTAGCCATCCCACATCTGTACAGTCAGCCCTCCATAACTATTTACATCTGGAGATTCATTCAACAATAATAAATACATCCCACTGATCACATACAGATATTTTTGTTATTATTACTTAAATAACACATTATAGCAAATATTTATAGAAAGTTCATGTTACGTTATGCATGGGTTCTATAGGTATATGTCCTATAGGAACAACCTCAAGTATACCGATGATATGCACTAGACAATGCAAAGCTATATAATTTAATAAAAGTGACTTGAACTTCTAATGATTTTGGTAATCTACAATAAATATGCAATATGAAACTATTCAAATATTTCTTATAGTGTGCTGCTTGTCTTAGAGAATAAGGACAAACTTTTCAGAAACTATGAATGCATTAATATAGACTTGATTTTTTTCTAAATAGCAAACTTATATATATGTATATATACATATACATGAATATATAATGTTAAAAGTGTAAACGAACCATCAAAATTCAATTCATTTCTTTTAACAGTGCTGTTTTTATATATGTACATATATCAAAACGTGTGTGTGTGTGTGTATGTGTGTGTGTCTATGTGTGTGTGTCTGTGTATATGTGTGTGCGTGTGTGTCTGTGTGTGTATGTGTGTGTATCTGTGTGTGTGTCTATGTGTGTGTATCTGTGTGTGTGTATGTGTGAGTGTGTATGTGTGTGCGAGTGTGTGTATGTGTGTGTGTATGTGCCTGTGTGTGTGTGCGTGCATGTGTGTGTGAGTGTGTATGTGTGTGTATGTATGTGTGTGTATGTGCGTGCGTGTGTATGTGTGTGTGTGTGTGTATGTGTGTGTATGTGCATGTGTGTGTGTGTGTATGTGTGTGTGTATGTGTGTGTATGTGTGTGTGCATCTGTGTGTGTATGTATGTGTGTATATATGTGTGTGTGTGTGTGAGTGTGTGTGTGTGTGTACGTGTGTGTGGGGGGGTATTTAGCCTACACATATGCATGTTTAACACATGCATGCAGTGCCAATAGAGGACATCAGGTCCCTTGGGACTAGGGTTCTAGATGGTTGTGAGCTACCCTATGGATACTGGGAGTTGAACCTGAGCTGTCTGGGAGGGCAGGCAGAGCTATTAAGTGCTAACACTTCTCTCCAGCCCCCATAAGACAATTTCTATTAACTTGTCCCAAGATAAGACAATTGTTTCTGTTGTAAATAGTTGCTGAGCATCAAATTATGCATGGAATAAAGTACTATCTGGCATTATGGCTAACTTTCAATTACTCATGGCAATGGGAAACTAGGAGGGTGAGTTAATTAAAATTTATACTTGCTCCCATCCCTAAACCAGAAGCTATAAACATTTCCAAAGGAAAAAAAAATAGTTCTAAGGGAGACTCACTGTGGGTAGAAACATTCTTAAGGGGAGGCACCCTGCCCAGCATTAGATGGCCAACAGAAAAAACAAACAAACAAACAAACAATCAAACTCAAAAGCATGTTTGAAAGGTTTCTTCTCTCATAGTGTTATGGTATATGAAGGCATTTCCCCCTAAACTTAACAGGTTCTTATCACATATGATTTCTGGTTTTGTGTTCATTCAATTCCTGGGTGTGTGAATGTGTGTGTCTGTGTCTAATTGTGTCATGTGTACTTTTTCTTTCACTGTTTTCCCTGTTTGTTTGTTTTCTCTTATTCCACTCTGATAGTTTTCTATTTTATTATTTTTTCCTTTGATGCCCGTTTGTTTTGAAACCAAAATAGGAAACAGTGGGATCTGGGTGGGAAGGGAAGTGGGTAGGAACTGGGTGGAGCCATAGGCAGAGAAACTGTAATTAGTGTAGGCAGCTGATGCCTAAAAGATGGCGCTCAGGTACACCATGGCTGTAAACAACACCACTGGGCAGGCCCTAGCCCGAATCTGGCATCAACCCCTCCCGAAGTGGTGCATGCAAATTAAGGTGCCGGCAGACTGACCAATCCCAGGAGGACACAAAGCTTTTCCCTGTGCTGGGGTGTATATAAGGAGTCCTCCCTGGGTGCCCAGGGTTTCCATAGCATCAAGGCGTTCTTGCAATAAAGCTGTTGAGAAGAATCCAACCGTGTTGCATTTTCCTTGCCAGACAAGGTGGGCACAACAAATTAGGATCTATTGTATTAAAAATTCTGTTTTCAGTCAAATCACACATTAAATACAATATTTATTCAAAACGTTTAAAAAATTACAGAATTTCCCCGAACTTGTGTTTGGCAATTTATTTACATCCATCTCTTCTGATGAAGCTTATTGGTGGCACCACCTCAAGATGAAATTTTCTGAGTCCAGTTTTGTTTCCTTTCATGTTCATTGTCCTTTAAAATGGAAGATCATTTCAGGATTTGTTTCATTTTTCTATCTTGATGGTCTAGTAAAGTATTTGGTTTACAGTGTTTATGCAAACAGTATTGTACAATTATGCTTCATCACCTTATCAGATAATAACTGACCCATACTAGAAGACACAATTATTCAGCTTTGGCATTTGCACCAATCCATATAATCATCATCAAAATTAGGAAAATAAATCCACCATCAGCTCTGATGGGTTCTTCCTACCACTTTTTAATTCTTTTCTTTTGCCACTACTTTCAAACAGTGATCTGACCCCTAACCCTATTGTTCATTTTGTACTGTCTAAGTTATATCATTGAAAAGGTGCAATAAATACCAAAATTTTATAATTTTTCTCTCATATTGAGATCTCACTGTGCCTAATGTATTAATATATTGTTGACTTTTTTTATGGTGCTGAGATATAATTTACATATCATAAAAGCATACTGGTATAACATAAAATTCTATTGTTTTTATTTTGTTTGTAAGATAGCAGCATGCCAGCACAATTATCTGCAATAATTTCATAGCTCTCCAAAGGAGTGCAATACCTACTAGCAGTCATTCTTATTTTCTCTTCAAAGTTCCTGTGAAATATTAATATTCTTTCTATCTGTATACAGATTTTTAAAATCTGAACTTTTGGTATAGTTGCAGGCAATATGTGGCTCTTTGTGTGTGGTTTTCATTTACTGTTTTCAAGGTTCACCAATGTTGTATTCCATGCCTTTGTTTATGGGTGAATAATACGGTTTTACATCTTTTTATGTAGTTATCAGTCTATGGGAGCTAAGTTTGTTTTTACCTGCAGGCTATTATGAATAATGCTTTTATGAACATCTCTATACAAGTTTTTTTTGTGTATATATATTGAAGAATGAGATTGCGTTGTCTTAATGCAAACTCTATTTTTGAGTTTTTGATAAACTTCCAAGCTGGTTGTGGTTCAAGCAGTTGCTTTAGTTGCTTTAGTTTGCATTCCTCCCAGCAGGACAGACATTTCCACTTTTCACATTTGTTCCAAAAGTTGGCATTGTATATTTTGTTTTTCAATATACTTATTTTAGAAAGGTGAAGTGACATCTGTAATGTACTTGCATCTTTCTAACTACTACTAATTTGGAGTATCTTTTGCTGTTGTTGTTCTGATTCACGGTTTTTCTATCTGCTCTGGCTGTCCTGAAACACTCTGTAGACCTGGACTACAACTCAGAGATCCAGCTGTCTCTGCCTCCCCAGTGCTGGGATTCAAGGTGTACAAAACTACCATCACCTGGCTTTCAGTATCTTCTTAGGTACGTATATATTTTAGAAGTCCAAAATAGTTTTCTCTTGTACTTTATTTTTTTACATTCTTTTAGACTTTAAGTTCTTTTAAAATTTTTATTAGATATATTTTTTTTACATTTCAAATGCTGTCCCCAAAGGCCCCTATTCCCTCCCCCACCCTGCTCCCCAACCCACCCACTCCCACTTCCTGGCCCTGGCATTCCCCTGTACTGGGGCATATGATCTTCACAATACCAAGGGCTTTATTTTTTTTGAAGTTGTTAGCTTGATATCTTTAAAAAAAACAAAATTATTTTATTTTTAATTCATTTGACACTCCATATTCTATTCCCTGCCCCTCATCCACTTTCCAAATGCTCCACTTCCCACACCTCATCCCCACCTCACCCTGTCTCCACATGGATGTCCCCACCCCTCACCCTACCTTACCTCTAAACTCCCTGGGGTCTCCAGTCTCTTGAGGGTTAGGTGCATCATCTCCGAATGAACATAGACCTGGAAGTCCTCTACTATATGTGTGTATGGTGCCTCATATCAGCTAGTATATGCTGTCTGTTTGGTGGTCCAGTGTTTGAAAGATCTCAGAGGTCCAGATTAATTAACACTGCTGGTCCACCTACAGGATTCTTTCAGCCTTCCCTTATTCAACAAGGGTCCTCCTGCAGGATAGCCCTTCTCCTCAGCTTCTTTCAGCCTTCCCTAACTCAACAACAGGAGTCAGCTGCTTCTGTCAATTGGTTGGATACAAATATCTACATCTGATTATTTCAGCTTCTTGTTGGGTCTTTTAGAGGGCAGTCATGATAGATCCTTTTGTGAGCACTCCATAGCCTCAGTAATGGTGTCAGACCTTGGGACCTCCCCTTAATCTGGATCCCACTTTGGGCCTGTCTCTAGAACTTCTTTTCCCCAGATTTCTCTTCATTTCCATCCCTGTAGTTCTTTCAGACAGGAACAATTATGGGTCAGAGATGTGACTGGCATGGCAATGCCATCCCTCACTTGATGTCCTCCTGTCTTCCTGCTGGGTGTGGGCCCTATAAGTTGCCTCTCCCTGCTGTTGGGCATCTAAGATCCTTCCCTTTGAGTCCTGGGAGTCTCTTTATCTCACAGGTCCCTAGGAGGTTCCTCCAACCTCCTATTTTCTGTTTACATTCTTTCTGCTGGCCTTCAGGGCTTCAGTCCTTTTTCCTCATGCAATACCAGATCAGGTTACCCTCTCCCCTCCCCTCCCCCCACTTTCCCTCCCAGGTCTCTCCCTCCCTCCTCACTTGTGATTGCTTTCTTCTCTCTCACAAGTGGGATTGACTGGGACACCCTCACTTGGGCACTTCAGATAGTTGAGCGTTTGAGATCTCTGGACTGTATCTTGGGTATTCTGTATTATTATTATTATTATCTGATATTCACTTATTAGTGAGTACATACCATGCATGTCCTTTTGGGTCTGAGTTACCTCACTCAGGATGATATTTTCTAGTTCCATCCATTTGCTTGCAACACTTAGGATGTCCTCGTTCTTAAAAGCTGAGTAGTATTCCATTGTGTAAAGGAACCACATTTTCTGCATCCATTCTTCTGTAGTGGGACATCTAGAGTGTCACTTTTTGAATTTAGTTCTTTTCAAGGCCATTTAGGTCATTGTGAGAGTTTGTTTATATTTGCTAGTAGGTAATTTTGCTTGTGGATAACCTAAAGTTTATATTTGAGTTAATTAAATTTCAATTCCTCTTAGCATGCATTTCAGTGAAAAGTTAGTTAGGTATAGAAATACATTTCTATTTCTTGTTTAACAAGTTAACGACAAACAGCTAAATTTATTTTCAAATTGAATATTACCTAAACAATATATTTCTATTCCCAGAACATTAGCATGTAGATATTAGTACTAAATTTGTGTTAAAGTGTTTGGTAGAATAAATAGGGGTGGAAGTAAACACCTGAAAAACTATTAAACAAATGAATGGCAATCAATGAATTCAAACACATTTTACTTTAGGAAGATAGAATATCCTTGTGTAAGATTGAGTAATGGTGAGTTGTAAGAATATGTTTCCAGTATCATTACACTTACAATTTTATTTTATTAAAAGGTTCATCTTTTGATGTAAAACTGTAATGCCTTGAAAATATGGTATCTTTTAACTTTATCCATCGCTCCTTACCATGCCCAAGGATCATGTTATACATTGTATTCTTTATATGGTGGGCAAGCTCAAAGATTCTTTGGCTACTAGAATTAATCAATATTTCAGAAATAATGATGCCAAGGACTGGAGGCCCTAGTCGGCCTCTCTCAATCATGGGGAATCAGGGGTTCCAGCAAAACAAGAAATCCAGGGGAACACATCTGCCAAGTTACATTGACACAAAATAAAAAGAATGCATACATAAAAAGATGGCAAGAGCCAGGCCAGGTTTACCACTGAGAATAGGAACAACCATTAATTAAAAAGATCAGCTAAGCATGGGAGCCAGGTGAATGCTCTGATACACTGCTAGTCTATTGTCAAACCCACCATGAGGGGTTTTTTAGTAAATACCTGATTATGCTATTCCTCTGGGCCTAGTGAAAAAACCTGCACCAAACCCACCTATTTCCTAGGACATTGTGTATCCCTGTGTTTCAGAGTGACTAGGCTATTGTCCTAAGTAATTACTATGCAGACTAGCCCTTAGCTTTTCTAGCTCTGTTTTGAGTAAATTGTAATGCCTAATTAGTTTCACTGTCTCTACTAGAAGTGAATTTGAATGTTACTGAATAGGTAACATTTTTACTGAATTCCAAGCTCAGGGTCTGCTTCAAGAATTTTCTAGGAACCATTGGAACACTTATAATAAAACAATACTGAAACAGAGCACATGGATCCAAACACCAGACAGGTTTTGAGTATCCAGGCTATGAGAATGCCAAGGTTCCAGGATGCTGTTTCCATGAAACTCTGCCTCGTGTCTGCTTCCAGGATATTAGGCCTACCAAGCAGACTGCACTGGAGTGGATGTAGCATAATGAGTTGAATTGCATGTCCTCATCGAATAGATCAAAGTACAATGATGACTTTGAAACATTAACTTTTTCATAGACATGCTTTGTTTGGGAAAAGGATGTAGGTGCTAGCCAGAAATAGGAACACCTGAGTTTTTCTGCATCCTCTTTTCAACTCTTTTGAGTTGGAATCTTGAAATACATCACAGTAATTAAGTTCACGGGAGCTGGTAAAGATTGGGCACAAAATTCACAGGTGTGGCAAACCTCTGAGCCAACCTCTTCCAGGGATGAGGTGCCAGCACAATCACCTGGATGTGCATAGAAGCCAATTATCTGCCAAAATCAGGGCTATGAAATGAGAGGAAGAAGGGATAGCATGGCAAACCATGGGCACTTCTGAAAACTGAAAAGTGGAAACCAAGGAGGAAGAATCCTCCTATTAGCAAACAAATGAACCAATATCTTATCACCCACCCAAGTACTAAGTACTTTGCTAGAGAATGTACTGGATGCTTTTAACTACATAGAAATAATTATTTTAGATACAATGACAAAATACTAATTTTGCTTCAGCAGAAACTCAATAAGATACATCTTATTATCTTACAGAACATGTCTTCGATTTCCCTCATTGCACACTCCTGACAGTTGCTTTGTATGACTGTCTGTGTGTTGTGTGTGTGGAGTTCTGTACAGTTCCCACCTATACCTGTTGACATGGATGGCTATGCTGAATATGCTTTCTCATTTATAATAAGAAAGATGCCCACTAACAAATTAGGAGATAGATAATTTCTTAACAACTTTGGGGGTGTGTATGTGGAGGTCTTTCTTCCCACACGGTGTTTCATTTTAATCCTTAGAAAGTACTATACTTATCTCACTGGCTTATCCATTGAAAGAATCACTAAAGTGGATATACAGGCGATATTTTAGGAAGGGTTTGGAAATATTCAAACCAGGACTCGAGAAAGAAATGTGTAAGAGGATTGTTTTATAGCATCAGGATTCATATGGGGCTGGAGAGATGCTCATTGGTTAAGAGCACTTGCCCACATGCTTTCAAGTCCTTATCATGTATGTAAAAAGCTTGGCATGCCTCTAACTCATTTAACATACCTTTCACTTGGGGAAAGGAGACAACAGAGACATACATCTTCTGTTCCCATTCACTGCCCAGCCTAAATGGGGAGCTTCTGGTTCAAGCACAGTCTTTGATTCAAAGAAATAATAAAACGGTTTCACATGCACTAGATTTTCAAAGCTATCGGTTATACACCTCTGCCTTCTACTTTATGAATATTTTGATCCACTCTGTAAGTTAGTGTTTTGGAATGTTTGTCATCAAGCTTTGCTAGGGCCTGAAAATATATTGACTGACAGACTAAATTCAAATCTTCTTTTTTTTTCTCCAATATTTTATTAGGTATTTACTTCACTTACATTTCAAATGCTATCCCAAAAGTCCCCTATACCCTCCCCCCCACCCCTGCTCCCCAATCCACCCACTCCCACTTCTTGGCCCTGGTGTTTTCCCTGTACTGGGGCATATAAAGTTTGCAAGATTAAGGGGCCTCTCTTCCCAACGATGGCCAACTAAACCATCTTCTGCTAAAAATGCAGCTAGAGACACTAGCTCTGGGGGTACTGGTGAGTTCAGAATGTTGTTCCACCTACAGGGTTGCAGACCCCTTCAGCTCCTTGGGTACTTTCTCTAGCTACTCCATTGTGGGCCCTGTGTTCCATCCAATAGCTGACTGTGAGCATCCACTTCTGTGTTTGCCAGGCACTGGCATAGCCTCACAGGAGACAGCTATATCAGGGTCCTTTCAGCAAAATCTTGCTGGTCTATGCCATGCTCTCTGTGTTTGGAGGATGATTATAGGATGGAACCCCTGGTGGGGCAGTCTCTAGATGATCCATGCTTTCATCTCAGCTCCAAAGTTTGTCTCTGTAATTCCTTCCATGGGTGTTTGCTCCCAATTCTAAGAAGGGGAAGATTTTCCACACTTTTCTCTTCCTTCTTGAGTATCACATGTTTTGCAAATTGTATCTTGGGTATTCTAAGGTTCTGGGCTAAAATCCACTTATCAGTGAGTGCATATCATGTGAGTTCTTTTGTGATTGGGTTACCTCACTCAGGATGATACCCTCCAGATCCATCCATTTGCCTAGGAATTTCATAAATTCATTCTTTTTAATAGCTGAGTAGCACTCCATTGTGTAAATGTACCACATTTTCTGTATCCATTCCTCTTTTGAGGGACATCAGGGTTCTTTCCAGCTTCTGACTATTATAAATAAGGCTGTTATAAACATAGTAGAGCATGTGTTCGTATTACCAGTTGGAACATCTTCTGGATATATGCCCAGGAGAGGTATTGCTGGATTCTCCAGTAGTACTATATCCAATTTTCTGAGGAACCACCAGACTGATTTCCAGAGTGGTTGTACAAGCTTGCAATCCCACCAGCAATGGAGGAATGTTCCTCTTTCTCCACATCCTTGCCAGCATCTGCTGTCACATGAATTTTTGATCTTAGCCATTCTGACTGGTGTGAGATGGAATCTCAGAGTTGTTTTGATTTTCTTTTCCTGATGATTAAGGATGTTGAACATTTTTTCAGGTGCTTCTCAGGCATTTGATATTCCTCAGTTGAGAATTCTTTGTTTAGCTCTGTACCCCATTTTTTAATGGGGTTATTTCGTTTTCTGGAGTCCACCTTCTTGACTTCTTTATATATATTGGATATTAGTCTCCTATCTGATTTAGGACTGGTAAAGCTCCTTTCCCAATCTGTTGGTGGCCTTTTTGTCTTATTGACAGTGTCTTTTGCCTTACAGAAGTTTTGTAATTTTATGAGGTCTCATTTGTCAATTCTTGATCTTACAGCACAAGACATTGCTGTTCTGTTTAGGAATTTTTCCCCTGTGCCCATATCTTCAAGGCTTTTTCAGACTTTCTCCTCTATAGGATTCAGTATCTTTGGTTTTATGTGGAGTTCTTTGATTCACTTAGACTTGAGCTTTGTACAAGGAGATAAGAATGGATCAATTCGCATTCTTCTACATGATAACTTGCCAGTTGTGCCAGCACCATTTGTTGAAAATGCTGTCTTTTTTCTACTGGATGGTTTTTGCTCCCTTGTCAAAGATCAAGTGACCATAGGTGTGTGGCTTCATTTCTTAATCTTCAATTCTATTCCATTGGTCTACTTGTCTGTTGCTATACCAGTACCATGCAGTTTTTTGTCACAATTTTTCTGTAGTTGTTAGGCGTAAATACAAAGAAAACTTTCTACAGTGAAGAAATCTATGATAGCAAGTGCTGTGTCATCTCAAGGCAGGGTCCCTTTTTATGTTAAATGCAACAAATTAGGTGCTAGTGATTGGGGCACAAGACACTGACCTATTTCAGTTATTTAGAAAAATGTCCCTGTGATGTTTCATTGATTTGTTCATGATAGATGTTTTTAATAGTTATATTCTACAGAGGGTAGAAATATTACGTTTCTCAAATTTACTGTGCGTTAAATATTTGAAAAGTCAGGTCCTTTATCCTGGAAACAAGGGAAATTGAATTAAACATTGCTGTCTGGCACTAAGTACATGTAAACTGAGTACTCTTGGCTCAAATCCCTTCCCAGAGATAACTAACTTGGATTCTGTGGTCATTTGAAAGTTCTACCTGGCTAGTTCTATAGTAGGGGTGTGTCCCATAGACAGTTTTGCTAGCAATCTTTGGCATTAATTAACTGTGTAAAGGCAGTAGGCCTGAAACCTTGCCAGCACTCTGAACTCAGGCATTCTGTGGCCTCATAACACGATGTGGCTGGATTGTAGTCAGTAATTGCTGGAAATATTAATACTTTAAAAATCTTTGGCAGGATAATTGTAATAGCTATTAAACACCTACTGTCATCACCTAGGATCTAGGCTGAGAAGAACCTACAGGTTCTGGGGTTTTGCTCTTCTCTCTGTTTCTCTCTGTCTCTGTCAATCTGTCTCTCTCTGTGTCTCTGTCTCTCTGTCTCTGTCTCTCTCTTTCTCTCTCTCTCTCTGACTTTTATAAAGAAACCTCTGAAAGTGGCTCAAGATTTTCGAAGTTAGAATTGGGAACTCATTTTGTTTGAATGTCTTAGTGTTAGTTGTCAGGAGTA
Organism: Mus caroli; assembly: GCF_978045245.1. Taxonomy (NCBI): domain Eukaryota; kingdom Metazoa; phylum Chordata; class Mammalia; order Rodentia; family Muridae; genus Mus; species Mus caroli. The sequence goes on from NW_028227257.1 coordinate 80,165,927, forward strand.
TGTCATAAGCAAGTGACCCTAAAGGGATAAAATAAAAACTTAAGACTGACTTAGCAGATGTGAGAACAGGAAGGGATCTGTGTTTTTCTTTTCTTTCCTTTCCTCTCCTCTCCTCTCCTCTCCTCTCCTCTCCTCTCCTCTCCTCTCCTCTCCTCTCCTCTCCTCTCCTCTCCTCTCCTCTCCTCTCCTCTTCTCTTTCCTCCTCCTCCTCCTCCTCCTCCTCCCCCTCCCCCTCCCCTTCTTCTTCTTCTTCTTCTTCTTCTTCTTCTTCTTCTTCTTCTTCTTCTTCTTCTTCTTCTTCTTCTTCTTCTTCCACTTCTTTGCTTACAGGTGTGGACTTTCTTTTTGTTTGTTTTTAATTTAATTTAATTTTTAATTTATATTTTACACTCCATATTCCATTCCCCGCCCCCACATCCACCCTCCAACTGCTCTACATCCCACACCTCCACCCCACCCTACCCAGTCTCCACGTGGATGCCCTCATCCCCCACCCTACCTAAACTTCCTAGGGCCTCCAGTCTCTTGAGTATTAGGTGCATCATCTCTGAATGAACACAGACCAAGGGGTCCGCTACTATATATGTGTTGGGGGCCTCATATCAGCTAGTGTATGGTGTCTGTTTGGTGGTCCAGTGTTTGAGATCTCCGGGTCCAGATTAATTGAGACTGCTCATCCTCCTGCAGGATAGCCCTTCTCCTCAGCTTCTTTCAGTCTTCCCTAATTCAACAACAGGAGTCAGCTGCTTCTGTCCATTGGTTGCTTAAAAACATCTGCATCTCATTCTTTCAGTTGCTTGCTGGGTCTTTCGGGGCAGTCATGACAGATCCCTTTTTGTGAGCATTCCATATCCTCAGTAATAGTGTCAGGCCTTGGGACCTCCCCTTGAGCTGGATCCCACTTTGGGCAAGTCACTGGACCTTCTTTTCCTCAGGCTTCTTTCCATTTCCATCCCTGTAATTCTTTCAGGCAGGAACAATTATGGGTCAGAGATGTGAATGTGTGATGGGAACCCTATCCCTCATGATGTCTTGTCTTCCTATTAGAGGTAGGCTCTATGAGTTCCCACTCCCTGCTGTTGGGCTCTTCATCTAAGGTTCTTCCCTTTGAATACTGGGAGTTTCTTGGATATTTTCTTTATTTAGATTTCAAATGTTATCCCCTTTCCTGGTTTTGCCCCCTCCTGGAAACCCCCTATCCCATCCCCTCTCCCCTTGCTTCTATGAGGGTGTTCCTCCACCCACCCACCCACCCACTCCTGCCTCCTCTCCCTGATCTCGATTCCCCTACCCTGGGGCATCTATCTAGCCTTCATAGGACCAAGGACCTCTCCTCACATTGATGCCTGACAAGGCCATCCTCTGCTACATATGTGGCTGGAGCTATGGGTCCCTCCATGTGTACTCCTTGGTTGGTGGCTTAGTCTCTGGGAGCACTGGGAGGAGTCTGGTTGGTTTAATATTGTTGTTCTGCCTATGGGGTTGCAAACCCCTTCAGCTCCTTCAGTACTTTCTCTAACTCCATTATTGGGGACCCCGTCCTCAGTCCAATGGTTGGCTTCGAGCATCCTCCTCGGTATGGCAGGGCCTCTCAGGAGACAGTTATATCAAGCTCCTTTCAGCAAGCATTTCTTAGCATCCACAATAGTGTTGGGTTTTAGTGACTGTATATGGAATGCGTCCTTAAGTGGGACAGTCTCTGGATGACCTTTCCTTCAGGCTCTGCTCTACACAGTCTCCATATTTGCTCCCATGAGTATTTTGTTCCTCTTTCTAGGAAGGACCAAAGCACCCACTTTTGTCTTCCCTCTTCTTGAGTTTCATGTGGTTTGTGAATGTATCTTTGGTATTTGGAGCTTTTGGACTAAAATCCACTTATCAGTGAGGGCATATAATGTGTGTTCTTTTGGGTTACCACACTCAGGATGATATTTTCTAGTTCCATCCATTTGAGTAAGAAGTTCATGAATTCATCATTTTTAATAGCTGAATAGTACTCCATTGTGTAAATGTACCACATTTTCTGTATCGATTCCTCTGTTTAAGGACATCTGAGTTCTTTCCTACTTCTGGCTATTATAAATAAGGCTACTAGGAACATACTAGAGCATGTGTCCTTGTTATATGTTGGAGAATGTTTTGGATATATGCCCAGGAATGGTGTAGCTGGGTCCATTGGTTCTAATTTTTTGAGGAACCGCCAAGCTGATTTCCAGAGTAGTTGCACCAGCTTGCAATCCCACCAGCAATGGAGGAGTTTTCCTCTTTCTCCATATCCTTGCCAGTATCTGCTCTCACCTGAGTTTTTGATCTTAGCCATTCTAATATTCCTCAGTTGATAATTCTTTGTTTAGCTCTGTACCCAATTTTTAAGTAGGGTTCTCTGATTCTCTGGAGTCTAACTTCTTGAGTTCTTTGTATATATTCCTATCAGATGTTGGGTTGGTCAAGATCTTTTGCCAACCTGTTGGTTGCTGTTTTGACCTATTGCCAGTGTTTTTCCTTTATAAGTCCTAATTCTGGTTGAATGCAAAACTTAGTTGATGAACTCATTGTAGGACAGATTATGGAAAGGATATTTTTCCCTTGCTGTATTCATGAAGACTGTCACAGCATAGCTGATGAGTAGGTACAAAGGAACTCAGCTTGCTGAAAGTGAAGCTGAGAGTGTGGCTGAGAGTGAGAGGAGAACTAGGCACAGCACACTGGAGACAGCATTGAGAGCAGCCAAACCTATAACCCTTATCCCTTGGGAAAATGAAGCTGATTTAGTTTTTCTTACACTGGTAGAAAAATTATGAAAGTCCTAAAAATAAAAATAAATATGGATTTTTCACAATGGAGCTATCATGTCATATCTCACAAAAATGCCTTAGTGTGGTGAATCATTTGAGTGACACCTAAGTATGGTCTAGTTGAAGATGCAGTATTTAATTGTGGTGTCACACACCTATAATTCCAGCAATGGGGAGGAAGATGAAGGCAAAAGTCTGAATTCAAGGCCAGTCTGGTCTACCTAGAATTCCAGCCCAGCTAGAATTAGAAAACCGAGATCCTGCATCAAACAACAAGAAGAAGACACTCACAAATGATTCACCATAAATAAAATGTGTGGCTTAAAGACTGGCTATTTCTGCCTAAAAGTAAAACCTGTAATATTATGTATAGGTATTTTCAGTAACTATTGGATCAGCACTATATGAGTTGTGTATATGGTTATAGTATTAAAGCATGATTAAGGATTTTATTAATTTTTGATTGTCTCTACTTTCTTTACCACAATATATTTCAGGACATAGAAAAGAATTGTCTTCTAGAATAAATGTAAACATACACATACATATTTATTGTATGCATATGTGAATGTGTGCACTGTGTGTGTGTGTGTTTGTGTGTGTGTGTGTGTCTGAGTATGTCTGTGTATGTGTGTGTGTATGTAGAGGATGGGAGGGAGGGAGAGAGAAACAGAAACAGAGACACAGAGAGAGAAACAGAGAGAGAGACACACCAGAGATATTTAAATTAGATGCCTGAATCTGTATATTTAAAATCTTTCTATATAGTTCTCCAAACACACAAAGATAATACTACCTTCTATTGCTAGATATTGGGGAAGTCTTTTATACAGGAGTGAGGGAGCACTTTGTATGCATTTCTTATCAACAATAGAGCATACCTTTACACACAAATGAAAGGATAGGCTTTCTGTCTCCTCTACTTCTCCATAGCTTAGCTCACAGGCTTCCTCATTTACCTCTTCCAAAATATCCCAATCTCCTGAAAACAGCTTCAAGAAGGTGTGGCTGATCATACTGAGTGATATTTGGTTTTATCTCTCTTTAGAACATGAAGGTGAGGTTTGCATCACGTTGAGAGGAAAGTGGAATCAAGAAGCTACACTGTGTGAGTAATAAGATAGCCTGTCCCTCCCTCTCTTCTTTTTTCTCCTTCCTTCCATTCTTGTTTTTTCCATTATTGAGCTAGCTAGTTAGTTTCAAGGAAGAATCTCATTATTTTGTATATGAAATCTTGATCCTATTGCTTCAACCTCCTGAGTACTGGCATTAGAGATATGAACTTACTTTAATTTTATCTTGCATGTTGCTTATGGAATAAGAACATCTTTTATTGTCATATATATATATATATATATATATATATATATATAAACATTATTTTGTGTAGCTGAACTGATCCTTTCTTGGGGGGTGGGGGAATAGCCTTAATAAATCTAAGTGTCTGTAGTCTGTCATTTTGCTCAGAATTGAAAAGCCAATAAACACTGTATTATCTCCCCATTCCATGTTAAATTCTAGTTTTAATATAATCCTGAGTACATTTGTAGATATAAAATTCTATAGTACCTTTCAGCACACTTTAGATTTAATTTGTGTATGTTAGGTACTATAAAAGGCATTTAAATATACTTTTTACTTACTCTTTAACAGTTCCCTACAGAATCTGTATTGAAAGAACCTAGTAGGGAAACCCCCACTCAACTCCCAATTCAGCATGCACCCAAGAATCAGGAAAACAGCAGAATGCCTTGATATAAAAGCACGAGGTAGTTTAATGGCGGAGCTCTGGGTCGAAAAGTATCTCACGCAGGAGACAGTGGATTCGACCACGAGGCTTGGAAGCTAGGGGTTTTTATAGAAAAGGGGCTGGGGCTGGGGGAGGAATTAGCGCAGTTTCACATGATTGGTGTGAAACATGATTAAACATCAGCAGACTGTACATGCAGATAACATTTAACTTAGGTCAGAAGGGTGGGAGATAGGGAGGCGCCAGGCCAGTCCAGACATGTCATTTTCTTTATAGTTATGGCCAATCAGCCTCAGGAATGTCTTAACGATGGGCCTGCCTGGGCGTGTCCTGGCCTGTTCTGCTATGTTCTCAACCCCAGGTTTCAAAGCTCACAAACAACTTTTTGGGGTTTTTGACATAAATTACATGAATCACAGGTCTCAAGTTTTATTTTCTTTCAGTATGAGCAGTAGTTTATAGACCAGAAATTCTAGAAAGGTAAAGCAAATTTTCAAGGTTGTACTTTAGACACTTTCTGTCACAAAATAAATACCCAGGGGACTGAGGCTCCAGGCAGCCTGGCTGTCAGTTTTCTGTGACCTTGGCTCTGATTTTGTAATTTGGGTATCTGTTCCATCCTTGAAGAGAAAAAAAAAAAATGTTTTTCACTTGGAGACATGAGTACTTGATCCTTAACCAGCAACACACACAGAGTTTTATAGACCTGATATTCTTCTCAGATTTTCTTTCTTATTCACTTATTGACAAATGTGCAACTTGTTCACTTTCTTATTGTTTTCGATCTTTTAAAGATTGTTGGTGCTGGGACACCAGGGTATCACTTGCTGCATATTTTTGTTACAACAATTTGAGCTTACTGTTTACTGTTACTCATATGATTTTGTAGTACCACAGGATTCCCAATAGTCTAACTATGCCAACATGTATCAAGGTTATAGAAATTTCTTTTAAAAGAAAACAAGTGGAGTCAAGAAGACATGTGTTAACAGACGACAAATAAATAAACAGAAATAACAGCCATTGTGTGCCCTCCTCTATGGAGATGATCCACTTTTAGTGGCTAGACCTCCACCTATAATTTTCCTTGATTTCAATATTGTTTTAGGCTTCTAAAATATTATATCTATTTTTAAGTAGCTTGCATATTGCATATAAAACTACTATAAAATTTGACTTGGGCCCAGTGGGATGGTTCAGTCGGTAGACATGTTTGGTACCAAGCCTGAAAACCAGAATTCAATCTCTGATTTTCACATGGTACACTTGTACACATGTGACAGTAACTCCTTCAAATTGTCCTCTGTCTCCCACGAAAGTAATGTGTTATATATGTACACACACACACACATGTACACACACACACGTACACACACATGCACGTATACACATAGTTAACACATATCAAGAATTGCTTTTAGAAAAGAATCTTGATATATTTCAGTGTGCTTTACTCTATATTACTGGAAACTTTTTTTTTTTTAGTTTTTGTAATTTGTTTGGAAACTGAAAGAATATGCCTTTTTGGTGACTCACTTTTAGATTAAATTTTAGTACTTTAATCATTAATAACAGATATTTGTAGTAAATAAGCTCATATATATGATGCATTCAAATATATTATGTGTTAACTAATAAATCAACACACTATTTATTATTATTAATCATTAATAGTTTGTCGCTTTCACTGGTGAGTCTGTTGTAGTTCGTCAAAAGACCCTTACTCACAAGGACCACAGAGACCGCTGCCATCGCTGCAAAATGCATGAGGATTTTTATTGACTCAACATGTTGGGGACTCCCCTCTTAGCAAGCAGGCCAGAGGAAAGACCAAGAACAAAGAAAGAACACACTTTTTACACCTTTGTAAGGGGCAGATTTGAGCAACAGGGTTCTCATTGGTGATATTGGTTGGTTTGTATAGTGACTAAGTAACCCTTTGGCCTAGTGACTCACTTTGCTTGCCCCCATGGTGGGTTATTATGATTTGGTCAGCAAAGTAATAGTACATTAACGTCACAGCTATTAACATCAGGGGAATTCTTGCAACAAGGTCAGGGTGGTGTGTGGTCTTTGTCAGAATTCAGTGTGGGGCGGGAGGCAGGAGAATTGCTAATCTTGTTATGGCTATTTCCTTGAGAACAGCTAATATTATTTTGGTAGCTGCAGGCTTAATCATTTTGACCGCTAAAACTATGTTTTTACATTTGTTTAGTCAGCCAGCTTCCTTATCTGGCTCTGCACTTGGCCTGCTAGTACAGTTTGGAAAGTCCTTTTCAAAGGGAGAAGGTACTGGGTGCTCTTGAATTCAATTTGGATATAACAAGTCTAGTAAAGGTTATGCGTGAGACAGATCACATGTGTAAAGTTGCCTATAAAATAAAAGAGACTTGAATGTGTGTATACAATGAAGTAGAGTTAATACAACTGTTTTATATGTTTTAGAACATTCCATGAATAAAACCAGGGATACCAACTTCTGCTTCATCATGTAAGTCTTTGCTTAAGTGGTTTGTTTTTTCAAATCAAGCTTCCTATTTTGCAGTTACATACTGCTTCCTTCCTCGTGCATTATCTCTGGAGCATTCTCTGCTGAGTACACAGAACACATCAATAGGGTTCACAATAATAACTTTTAAGGAAAACTTGTATTGTCTGCATACATCTGAGAAGTTGGCTGAGTTTGGAGTTGTTAATGTCATTATCACACAGTTACAAAGTGACTTCAGATTGATTTATCTGGGTTTAAACCTTGGATTCCTGATGTAGGTGCACAATAATAAAACTGACATTCGTTAGATCACTGTGGCAAAACCTACAATAGAGCATAGTGATTTCGTTAAAAGTTCAATATAGCTGGGCTTGGTGGCACACGCCTTTAATCCCAGCACTTGGGAGGCAGAGACAGGCGGATTTCTGAGTTCAAGGCCAGCCTGGTCTACAAAGTGAGTGCCAGGACAGCCAGGGCTACACAGAGAAACCCTGTCTCGAAAAAAAAAAAAAAAAAAAACAGTTCAATATATTGATTCCACTTTAACATTTCATTGGTAACAATTAATATCCTTATGATTGATATAATTCTATCAGAACACATTGCAAGAATTCAGCTGTTTGATTTGAGGTTCATAAACAAGTAAAGGAATTGAGCACTGAATATGTATGCTTTGCGTACATATCCATACCAGTTTTATGTCTTAAATCTACACCCTGTCTCAGTTTTATAAAAAGGCAATAGCATTGCTTAATTACCACCTAATTTATTCTGGGGAGAATTTATCTATGCCTAAGAGCAACAATCATAATTATGTGAGCAGCTTTGAACAACCAATGCCTTGGAATTAGAAATCGACAAAGTCAAAAGAGCTTTAATAATTGTAATTAGGAGAAGAGGAGGTGTCAGCAGATGCTGCATTGCAAACTTCAAACCAGTCTAATTATTGGCAGCATGTCACACCTGCAAGCAAATCACACTGATCATTGCAAGAACATTGGAAGGCTCCTCACAGTATATCTGTTAATTACTTTAGTTTTATAGGTTGGAAAAGCTGATAAAGTGTAGAAGACACAGGTTTCCCTGTTATGGATAATTTATCATGATGGGTATCTATTTAATACTCATCTAATCCAGGTATTGGATTATATATAACAATTTTTTATCAGAAAATGTTCTGATAGTGTCTTGCCTATCCATAAACACCAATTTTCCCCCCTTGTCAGTGCTCTTTAAGATTGAATATGAATTCAGATCTTCTTGCATATTTCTATCAACACCATTTTAGAAAAATAAAGCATATAACTTGCAACAATGATTTATAGGTAGACTCTATAATGCTGTTTTTGTTTGTTTGTTATTTTGTTTTTGTTTGTTTGTTTTTCGAGACAGGGTTTCTCTGTATAGCCCTGGCTGTCCTGGAACTCACTCTGTAGATCAGGCTGGCCTTGAACTCAGAAATCCTCCTGCCTCTGCCTCCCAAGTGCTGGGACTAAAGGTGTGTGCCACCACGCCTGGCATACAATACTGTTTTACCTTTAGAGAAATGTTGCAAGTAGTAAACATAATGTGGGTGCAAATATCAGTAATAGTTAAGATTATTTGTTTTCATATGCTTCATGTATAATATCATTTTTGATATTTACAACTCTTGGCAATAAATAGTTTATTAAACTGCATTAAGGAAAAGAAATAAATGCTTCTGGGGCTGGACATATAGCTCAGTGGCTAAGAGTGCTGGGACCTACAATTGATTCCCAGCACAAACACGTTAACTCAAACCACCTGCCACTAAATTTGCATGGGATCTAACATCATCTTTAGCATCTATAGGCTCCACAAAAATATGTGGTTACAAACACATATAGGGAAAATACTCATAGACATACAATAAAGTAGAAAATATTCTAACAGAAAACCTCGTGTTTTCTTAACCTAAAAATTGCAAAAAAACCCACATCATTTTATATACAGTATTTATAAGACCAAAGCTTGTTCTTAGGGTACTAACAAGCACACACACACACACACACACACACACACACACACACACACATTATTGAGTCTCTGGGGTATGTGAGGTTACCAGGACAACAAAGGATGTAATGGTTTAGGGCTATGTTTGTCTTTCAAAGGACAAAGAATATTGTATGAGAGGTAATATGTCTCTAAATATAATCACACTCTACAATGTCACATTTAAAAGAATAAAACAGTAAGATTTCAGAGGAGAAACAATACTGTTAAGTACTGGTTTAGCTAAAGGCTATAATACTAATATATACTCATATATGTGTGTGCACATGCATGGTACATGTAAAATGGACATGGTACATATTAAAAATTATGTAAATTTTGGTTTTTGGTTTTGAAAAATGTATCTATTCCATTGTTTGTATTTGAAATGTTGTTGTGTAACAGGACATTCCTCCGAGATATTGGCTGAGCTTGCTGCCCTCATGCCAGATATGTTGATTACCTACCTTAAAGGTGTCTATGACATCCCTTCTTTTGGCACATATTTAAGGAAGGCCTTGATAATTTTTTATTAGACAGAAGAAAATGCATTATGTGTTTTATCTTCACAAGGCAGTTTCAGCACATTTTTAAATTTTATTTTATGCATGAACAAAATCTTTGTCACTTATTCTTTCCTGGGAATAGACAGCCTTTCCTGTGGTTCTCAAAACTCAAGCTTCTGTGCACAAGCGTTACTTTCTTGCTGTTATCTTAATCGATTTATCAAATTTCACTTATTAGGAGCTTTTCAAACACACACACACACGTATTGTCACCTAAAATCTTGACCTTCTTGTGTATATAAATATAAAATGTCCTTAGACTCCTTGCGGACAGGTAAATGGAACTTTCATTACTATTGAAATCTCAAAATTGATCATTTCTCTATGAAATGGATAACCCCATGTTTGATGTTAGCTAAAATAAGAATTTATTTTTGAAACTTATTTTTCTTCTGGAATAATTAAATGATAAATTACTGTAGGAATTCCTTTGGATTAATTAGAGGATAATTGTTGATTTGACAGTTGCCTTAAAATATTGTAGTTTGAAAATACTTTTCTCATTTGAGATTTTGGAGTTGGGAAAGCAGTTAATGAAATAACTCAGAAAGTAAAGTCATATTCATGTACAGTCTACAAGATGTAGATGACATTTAAATTTTTTTTGTCTAGAAATGCCGTTGTTGTTTATTGTGTGCCTGTTACATCTTTGAACTTATCATACATTACAATTATGGCAGTTGTTTGCCATGCAAACAGCTTTTCTTAATGAGTTTCCAGGATTTCTTCAATGGTTATTCTCAAAATATATTTAGTACATTGGCTTTATGATTGTTTTAGTATCAGTCTATGGCCTGGTGTCTCAAAACGTAAGTCTTCATGTCTGAGTAAAATTTTCAGAGGAAAACAGTTACTAATGATCATGACTTTATACATAACAAGGGATTGGATGTTCTGGTGAATTCTAGGGCTCTCTACCCCGGACTCACTTACATGCTTTAAAACACACACACTCTTTAAAACTGAGTAATGTAGCATACTATTCTTGGGTCAAATTACTCAGTTTACAGCTTTAAACTTCAAATTGCTGAATTTGTGTGTAATCTTTATGCTAAAAGACAAAAAAATGTAAACACTATATTCAAACTTGTAGTAATGACAATTTTTTCTTACATTGGCTAAAGAAAACTAATCACTAACTAAAAGGTTAGCTAAGATTTTATTACCAAACGTATGGGTAAACAACATTGAGACTCTGACCACTGATAGCATGTGATGGTATTATATCTGAATAAATACAGGAAACAAATCAGCAAAGAATGCATAAGTGATGTTCTTTATCTCTGAGATATTAACACTGTATTTTTATTGACGGGATGAGAATATAATAAAGAGGTTGAAAAAATTGATCAATGTATTATATTTAAATTTTGAAAGATGTCTAAAGCATCATGTGGCAGTTTAGAAGTACCTGAAAGTCAGAACCCTATTGGTTTATTCAGATGATAGGTCATTGTATCTGATGACATCTATCTATCTATCTATCTATCTATCTATCTATCTATCGATCGATCAATCGATCGATCGCCTATCAATCTATCATGTACCTGGAGGGAGAGAAAAAATTAGCTTTGAAATTGTTTTCCATTGTAAATTATTTTCTATTGCCAGTTTAAGACAGGTGTAAAGCAAAGAATAAACAGACTGAGAAAGAAATTAGGGAAACAACACAATTCTCAATAGTCACAAAAAATACAAAATATATTGGCGTGACTCTAAATAAGGAAGTGAAAGATCTGTATAATAAAAACTTCAAGTCTCTGAAGAAAGAAATTAAAGAAGATCTCAGAAGATGGAAAGATCTCCCATGCTCATGGATTGGCAGGATCAACATTGTAAAAATGTCTATCTTGCCAAAAACAATCTACAGATTCAATGCAATCCCCATCAAAATCCCAAATCAATTCTTCAAAGAATTAGAAAGAGCAATCTGCAAATTGATCTGGAATAACAAAAAACCTAGGATAGCAAAAACTCTTCTCAAGGATAAAAGAACCTCTGGTGGAATCACCATGCCTGACCTAAAGCTTTACCAAAGAGCAATTGTAATAAAAACTGCATGGTACTGGTATAGTGACAGACAAGTAGACCAATGCAATAGAATTGAAGACCCAGAAATGAACCCACACACCTACGGTCACTTGATCTTCGACAAGGGAGCTAAAACCATCCAGTGGAAGAAAGACAGCATTTTCAACAAATGGTGCTGGCACAACTGGTTGTTATCATGTAGAAGAATGCGAATTGATCCATTCCTATCTCCTTGTACTAAGGTCAAATCTAAATGGATCAAGGAACTTCACATAAAACCAGAGACACTGAAACTTATAGAGGAGAAAGTGGGGAAAAGCCTTGAAGATATGGGCACAGGGGAAAAATTCTTGAATAGAACATCAATGGCTTGCGCAGTAAGATCGAGAATTGACAAATGGGACCTCATGAAACTGCAAAGCTTCTGCAAGGCAAAAGACACCATCAATAAGACAAAAAGACCACCAACAGATTGGGTAAGGATCTTTACCTATCCTAAATCAGATAGGGGACTAATATCAAATATATATAAAGAACTCAAGAAGGTGGACTCCAGAAAATCAAATAACCCCATTAAAAAATGCGGCTCAGAACGAAACAAAGAATTCTCACCTGAGGAATACCGAATGGCAGAGAAGCACCTGAAAAAATGTTCAACATCCTTAATCATCCACCTCACACCAGTCAGAATGGCTAAGATCAAAAATTCAGGTGACAGCAGATGCTGGCAAGGATGTGGAGAAAGAGGAACACTCCTCCATTGTTAGTGGGATTGCAAGCTTGTACAACCACTCTGGAAATCAGTCTGGTGGTTCCTTAGAAAATTGGACATAGTACTACCGGAGGATGCAGCAATACCTCTCCTGGGCATATATCCAGAAGTGTCCCAACCGGTAAGAAGGACACATGCTCCACTATGTTCATAGCAGCCTTATTTATAATAGCCAGAAGCTGGAAAGAACCCCGGTGTCCCTCAACAGAGGAATGGATACAGATATTATGGTATATTTACACAATGGAGTACTGCTCATCTATTACAAAGAATGAATTTATGAAATTCCTAACCAAATGGATGGACCTGGAGGGCATCTTCCTGACTGAGGTAACACAATCACAAAGGAACTCATACAATATGTACTCACTGATAAGTGGATATTAGCCCAAAACTTAGGATACCCAAGATATAAGATACAATTTGCTAAACACATGAAACTCAAGAAGAATGAAGACTGAAGTGTGGACACTATGCCCCTCCTTAGAATTGGGAAGAAAACACCCATGGAAGGAGTTACAGAGACAAAGTTTGGAGCTGTGACGAAAGGATTGAGACTGCCATATCCAGGGATCCACCCCATAATCAGCTTCCAAACGCAGATACCATTGCATAAACTAGCAAGATTTTGCTGAAAGGACCCAGATATAGCTGTCTATTGTGAGACTATGCCGGGGCCTAGCAAACACATAAGTGGATGCTCACAATCAGCTATTGGATGGATCACAGGGCTCCCAATGGAGGAGCTTGAGAAAGTACCCAAGGAGCTAAAGGGATCTGCAACCCTATAGGTGGAACAACATTATAAACTAACCAGTATCCTGGTGCTCTTGACTCTAGCTGCATATGTATCAAAAGATGGCCTAGTTGGCCATCACTGGAAAGAGAGGCCCATTGGACAGTTAAACTTTATATGCCCCAGTACAGGGGAAAGCCAGGGCTAAAAAAATGGGAATGGGTGGGTAGGGAAGTGGGGGAGATGGTATGGGGGACTTTTGGGATAGCATTGGAAATGTAATTGAGGAAAAGATGTAATAAAAATATTTTTAAAAAAAAGACAGGTGAAAAGGAAACATAAGAATGCTCATATTCCGGGGGCTAGTGAGATGGCTCAGTGGGTAAGAGCACCCGACTGCTCTTCCAAAGGTCCAGAGTTCAAATCCCAGCAACCACATGGTGGCTCACAACCATCTGTAATGAGATCTGGCGCCCTCTTCTGGAGTGTCTGAAGACAGCTACAGTGTACTTACATATAATAAATTAAAGATTTCTTAAAAAAAAATGCTCATATTCCAAAGCTAAAGGTTGATATTTTTAAAACCAAAGAACACTCCCATTTCTGTTCTTCTTGAACTTGAAGCTCATATTTTAAAAAGTGTTAGATGCCTCCCAAATTTACAGCAATAGCCTGAGGTAATTTAGTGTAATAAATCTGGTCTTACTTTTAGAGTGAATTGTTTTTATATTATGCATTTGAGAGTTTTGTCTGCATTGTGTATATGTGTGCCACATGCATACGATGTCCATGGTGGCAGAAGAAGACAACACAACCTTTGGATTTGGAATTAAAGGAGGTAGGACTGTTTTGAGCTGTCCAGTGGTCCTTGGGAAGGAATCCAGGTCCTCTGCAAGAGCAGCAAATGCTTTTAATGCTGAGATATCTCTTCAGCCAGTTTTCTCAAATAAGTATATGACACCACTTGCATTTTTCTGTTTACCCAGGTGAATTCTGTTTGGCTTTGTTTATTAATTTTCATTTCTAAAATTTATACAATTGTAAAAATGTTGATTAATAGATAGTAAACAGAGGCTTCTTAATAATGACCCTATATGTTTCTTCTGTTACTTGTGCTGTCTGTAGTTGACACACATGAGAATCACTTTGTAGATATAATGAAAATGGTGTTTGATCTTAGTGAAATTAATAGGATAAATCTGATGTAGTTTTTTTTTTCCTCCAAGTTCTGTTGCTTAAGGAATGCTTTGCCAAACAGGAACGACATGATATTCCAGAGAAAGAGTATAACAGAACATTTGCTTGTAAAATAGTTCATAAAAGAGAATACACATGAATGTACACACACAGTCAATTTTTTATTAGAATTTCCATGTATATGTTCATAGCCATACTAGAAACTGGTGAGCATGTTATACAAAAGAAAACTAGACTTCTTTAACTAGACTGCTTAAGCATTTGATAAAAGCAAAGGCTATGCTATATTGACATGATATAATGAGAAGAATCATTTTAAAATTAAGTCCATGAAAAACTTTTCAGAAAAGCAAAGACTGTGTCATATGAATTATTATAGAAAACTTACCATAGATGCTGAAGAGCACATTTCATGTCACCAACTGTAAGATGCTTTATGCTCTATTTGTGGGATCTTGGAAGATTAGTCGCTGTATCTATTGCTATAAATTTAGATTTTATTCATTCAAGAATTGTGTGTGTGTGTGTGTGTGTGTGTGTGTGTTAGAGAGTGAGATCAGATGTGTGCAGAAGCACATGCTTGTGCTGGTACCTGTGAAAGTCAGAGGAGAACATTGGAATTTTATCCTCAAATGGTTTCCACCTCACTTTTTAAGACAAAGACTTTGAATATAGTGAACTTTTGCTTTCATTTTCAGCAAGGATTGCTGGTTATAGAGCTCAGGGTATTCACATGTGTGTGTTCTACTGAACTAGGTTATAGGTGTTTTATGCCACATTAGGTGCCCTGAGTTTATATTTGTGTGAAGAAACAGAGAGCATGATCCTAGAACCTGTTATAAGAGAAAACATTTAATTGGGGCTGTCTGACAGTTTCAGAGGTCCAGTCCATTATCTTTGTGAGAAACAGCAACATGCAGACAGACATGGTGCTGTAGAAGGAGCTGAGAGATCTACATTTTGAATTACAGGTAGCAGAAGACAACTGTAAGCCATACTGGGAGTAGCTTGATTATATGAGATCTTAAAGCTCACTTTTACAGTGATACAGCTCCTACAACAAGGTCATACTATTCCAACAATGCATCCTCTGCTAATAGTTGCACTCTCTATGTATCAAGCATTCAAACACACAACTCTATGGGGGCCATTCCTGTTTAAATCACAACATCACTATTTAGGATCAATACTCAGGCCTTCAAGCTTTTGCACTTTACTGACTAAGACATCTCATTATCCCAACAAAAACATATTTTCTTTTTTTTTAATTAGTTATTTTCTTTATTTACATTTCAAATGTTATCATCTTTCCTGGTTTCCCATCAGAAAGCCCCCTATCCCCTCCCCCTGCTCAATAAGTGATCCACTCCTACTTCCCTGTTCTGGCATTCTCCTACACTGGGGCATTGAGCTTTCTCAGGACCAAGGGCCTTTCCTCCCTTTGATGTCCAACAAAGCCATCCTCTGCTACATATTCAGGTAGAGCCATGGGTCCTTCCATGTGTACTCTTTGGTTGGTGGTTTATTCTCTGGGAGCTCTGGGGGTACTGGTTGGCTCATATTGTTGTTCCTCCTATGGGGCTGAAAGCTCCTTCAGCTCCTTCGGTCCTTTCTGTAGCTCCTCCATTAGACCTTGTGCTCAGTTCAGTGCTTGGCTGAGAGCATCCACTTCTGTATTTGTCAGGCACCGGCAGAGGCTCTCAGGAGACAGCTGTATCAGTGGCTTGGGAAATGGGTCAGCAGATAGTGTTTGCTTGAAACCCTGAGGACTGGAGTTTGGATCCCCACAATTCACATAGAAGTCAGGCCGATCTATGTGTTTGCGTATAATCTCAGCACACTGGAGGAAGAAACAGGAATCCCTCAGAGCAGGTTGAGTAGCCAGAATAGACAAAAAAGCATATTCTAAATTGAGCAAAAAAGCCTTGTCTGAATACATAAAGTAGAGAACATTCAAGGAAGATATATAATGTCATCTGAGGATTCTTACACATTCATGTGCTCCTGAAAACACATACATACAAATGCATATATGAACATGAATGTACACATCTTATACATATATGTATTCAGAAAAAGACAGAGACATTTTAAAAAGTATCTCCCCCCTGAACTGATACAAATATCCATATTCTTCATGTTTACTAATTGGACTAATGTTCAAATATTTATTGACTAAATCAATAGCATTGACAACTAAAGTGATCCAATAATACTTATGATGATAATTCTCAAATTAGTTAACTAAATTCTATTTGCATTTTTTGATGTGTAATTTTTATTTTACATTTGATTATTCCCACCTAGTGTCATTGGGAATAAAACAGAATAGGAATTCTCCTGATCTCCAGTGAGAAGCTTGAGCAGGTGGACCACAACATTTGATCCCTGCAGTGCAAAACTTGTCTGGCTAGGCAAGGGAAGGCTCTCTTGAACTCTGTTTGGAGAGAGGAGCCAAGATCATTGGAAAGTGATTATTTCTCAGGTCAGACCTCACTGCCATTATTATTATTGGTTGTACTCTTAGGAAAACAGAGAGCTTTACTTTTAGATAACTACATCTTCTTGATTTTTATCTTACTTTTAGAGTAGGACACAGGGGTTTTCAATTGTGACTATTATAGCCTCATCTATCTGGATGAGGAGACTGCAGTCAGTGTCTATTAGACCCATTGAAGAACAATCTAAGAAAAAAAAAAAGATGATCCTTCAAGCCTTCAGTCATCCTACTACCTTTTAAAATTGAGTTGAAAGAGTTGAAAGAAATGTAGCAATAAAAATTGGAAAGTGGTACCAGATCTATATGTCTGTTATTAGCCCACTTTTCATAAGTTACCTTGAAACACCTTGGTTTGGGTGTTTTAAACAAAAACTATTTATTTTTAGCTATTGTGAAATCTCAAAGTTTGAGATCAGGACACCCTTGTATAGGAGTCTTTTATTCCCCAAAGTTTTCCCTAAACCATTTCTCCTGGCTGGCTATGTCTTCATATGATAGGAAGATCTTGAGCTGTCTTTGGGCTCCCCTCTTCTAAGAACATTAAGATACTCACCTGAGATAAAAAAAAAAAAACCATCACTAAGTACCTTAACACTGGGGATTAGATTTTGATACATGCATTTGGATGCAATACAACCAATTTAAAGCAGTCTTATAAAACATTGATTAGATATATTCAGAATAGCCACAAATACTTGCATGATCTGGTTGCCAAGGTTCCTGTTTTGCAAGAATTTCTTAGATTAAGTGCTTGAAGCAAAAAATATCAGTAGTAAATATTAGCATGCTACATAGTGAGTTTGAGGCAAATTGAAAGGTAGATGAAACCCTATGTCATAAAATAAAATGAAAAAACAAACAAACAAACAAAAAACAAACATAAAGTCTCCTCTAGCATCTACACTGGCCTTATATATTTTACTTTGACCCATAGAATGAAGCACAGAGTTAGTCTTTAATGAATTTTCTAAACAAAGTATTCCTATGTGGCCCAGGCTCTCCTCTGATTTTCCATCATTTTACTTCAGCTACATGCTGGGATTACAGGTTTTTTGCCATTCCTAAATTTAGGCTTCTAAACTGAGATTTTAGGATTACTTTTGTTTTCTTTTTTCTTGGAAATCTTTTACAGTGTAAGGAAATCCAGCTGAAACTCACTGATTCAGTACACAACCTGCATTAACCTGAAGAGTAGCATATGAGACCACAGTGCTCCTTCCATCCCAAGTGAACCCCTAAATAAAAAGTTACATGGCTCACTCAAGAACAGACCACCACCGGGCTGGAGAGATGGCTCAGCCGTTAAAGGCTAGGCTCACAACCAAAAATATAAGAACAGACCACCACCAATCCAAATTGTTGATATTAAAGTAGAGTAACCTTTAAGTAACAAACTCAGAGATACTTGGTTATGTATCAGTGAGCCTTGAATATGAATAGACTGTATCTTATCAATCTTTACAATAAAGATCAGAAGAAAAAAGGCAATATAGTGTCTTCAGGCAGATACTGCCTGTGATCATGTCTCCTAATGTGAACATCAAATAGCACTGGTTCTCTGGACTGAGGATGCGAAAGGCAAAGCAAATTCAAAGAAAGATAGAAAGCCTGGATCCCTGGGCACCACAGATTTTATAGCCTGCTCTAGATGATCTCCTTAAAGTCAGACCATTTTCTACTTTAGTTAATTATTTTAATTAATTGATTTAATTAATTAATTAAATTCAGATCCTTATGGATTTTATAAAAAAGATCATAAAGCCTTTCTAGGATTCATTTCTATTCATTATTCTAAAACTTAAAAGTTAAAAGGATGATTTTTTTCTCTCATTCACATTTAAATTGTGAATAGAGCTTAACAGATAACACATGACAATGACTGACAGAGAAAAACATGTAACAGTTTGTAGATTTCTTGCCTAGTACACTGGATTAGCAGATTAGAATGCTATATGCCTGGAATCTATTATCTGCATCTGAAAATGCACATTGCTCTCCCTCAGTGACTAAGCTAACACCTTCCACATAAGTATCTACCAGTCACTTGTCAGTGTTCCTGGCTGATAACACTAATGTAGTAAATAGAAGCAGATTTCTGTTCACTGATACTCTGGTAAAATCCAGCTTTGCATATTATAGCCAGTGTTATTTTAGAGTAATAGTTCTTCTCTGGGACTAACTTTACCCAGTTATTTATATTGGTGAAAATAATAATATCTGACCCATAAAATAATAAGGAGTAAATGAAATAAAATGTGAAATACTTCACACACAAATAAAAATAATAAATAGAGATTTCAACTTAGAATTTATGAACAAAGAAAGAGGACTTTTTGTTGTTTAGACAAGATCTAGTATGATCACCCACACTCATCTGGAACTCATGATGTAGCTAGGATGGCACAGAACTCCTAGAAATTCTCCTGTCTTAGGTTCTTCCATAATGAGTTACTGGGTAATAGTTCCATGAGACATTCTTTTACCACATGTAGAACTGTAAACAAGAAAAAAACATTAATTCCTTATGCATACATGTTTACACACATAGATCTATGCATGTACATTCATATCCTGTTTCCAAAAAAGAAGTACCCTGTGCAATATCTACATAATATTGGGAATAAAATGTATCTTGCCAAGCGTTGTTTGAGGAAGGCTTGGCCATGTGAGCATAACAGTCCTTGTGAATTTTAAAGCTGTTCAGAATCTCTCAGCCACTATGATAAAAGGAAAAAAGGACATTGTAATTAGTTGTCAGAAATTGGAGATGTGACTATGTATTCAAAGTTGATAACAAGTAGCTTGACGTAACCTGTACTCTTGTGCAGATATCACCAGCATCTCTCCTTGGATTGAGCCTTGTGACTAATAATAAATACAAGTTGACTGTTGTCCCATGTAGGAGCATATGTAGAAGGAAACAAAGAGCCCAGACAAGACGTGAGCTTAGCTCTGTTTCTGGTTTCCAGATGCAGTGAGATATATACTTGAGTGGGAGTGAAGAGACCAGATTCTGGGTGGGCACACTTTCCTTCTCGGCATCTCAGACACGCAATTCAGAACCTCCAGATTTTTTCAATTCAAAACTTAAAATGGCCTCAAGTGGGCAGTAGGTGGGAGGTGGCACAGCTATCTGAAGAACCTTGTCACCCTGATGATGACTAGAACATCCATCTTCAAGCCAGTTACTTAGTTTAAAGAAAACTTTATCTGACTTCCTCAGAAAATTGTCTTTTGTTTCTCCCTCCTTCTCCCTATTCAGGCATTTCTTCCTGCCTGATATTATGTTATATTAAAAGATCCTCTCTGGATCTTTTAGGGTTGTTATTTTTTCCTCATTGGTCCCTTGTGTGGGTTAAATGTATTAGAGATAGCCTAAGAGGCACCAAAATTCATAGGTGTTGCATTAAGGAAAGAAACAATGTTTTTTCCTGAGGGATTAATTTAACCAAGAGCAAACCAAAGTTTGAATTCTCCACTTCCGTCCCTGTAACTTGTTTGTCGGTGTTTTGTTATTTAATGCTTAAATTATGTACTGCTCCGATCCTGTTGAACATGTGTGCGTGTGTTTCCTCCCTAAAGAAGTACTTCTATTTAGTATTTCCTGAGCAGCACAGAGAATATAACATAGGCAAAGAATGAAGGCTATCTTAAAAAATGCTAACAGAGTTTTTCAAGGTTTTATTTAATAATGGATTCCAACTGACCCCAAAACACTCAGTACTGCAAGCATAACGTATCAAGCAATACATCTATGTTGTTTTCAATATTTATTGCTTATGTTTGCCATATAAAGTCAATTTTGATGTATTTTCTGTTTTCAGGCAAGTGCCTGTCATAACACACATACAGGTTCATACATTGTTTTCTGAGTCAGTGGCATGAATGTATATATTAAAATAAATAAGTAAAAAATAAATAAAGTAAATAAATAAATAAAAAGAAAAAAGATTTACAACTATTAATACATTTGAATAGTAAAAGCAGGTTATGTGGAAAGCCCAAGGCAAGAAAGGTAGGTTGTTATATTGTTCTCTTAAAAGCAGGTTAAACACACAGGCTGAGAACACAGCAGGATATCAGGGTATGTCTTAAATGACCTCAAGGTGTATTATTAACTGAGCCTTGAGGTCCAACAAAAGTTCTAGTCTCTTGGAAAGAAAAATACTTTCATAAAATTGTATCACTACTGTCCCTTTATTATTTTCAGAAGTTCTCTTATTAATACCGAAGGAGAAAATACAGACTGAGTTCCCATGTTGGTTTCTTGAAGAGGCCTCAATAAATGTAGTTCAGAAAACTAAACTTTTCATCTTTGTGTAAAATTGACATCACATCAAAACTGCATAATGATATGTTATGAATGCCTACAGGAAGGTTCTAAGTACATACAATATACTCTCCTGCATTTTACTGAGATTCTTCAACCATTTTAGAAAAATTAGTCTCTATCTCGACTGCCTTTGAGAAGGCCATGAGAGTACATCTGAGCCAAAAATAGAATTTGCTACATTATAGTAATTTTACATGTGAGAATAAACTAGAAAATAGTTCCCTTCTAAATTCTGTAGCATGGCCATGTTAATTAAATCACAACAGTGAAAATCATGACTAAACTAAATTTAGTCATAAAATCATTTTCAAAAGTGATGGTGTAAGGAGAGGCATGTCACATTCAATGAATGGTGCCTGGCTTAGACTCTTAAACGCTGAAATGTCTAGGCTCCCTGTAGTGCAGTGGATCTAACCCTTTTAATCAATGACATGTTTAATATGATACAAATTGATTCTTCTCCACATTAATGCAATCAAAAAGTAATTGACATCCCACCATGACATCTAGTAGTATGTAGTTAACGTTCAGTGGAAGCAGCTTTGGAAACAGCTAAAATATATTATCATTGCCAGTCAATAGAATCCATATTGTGATCCTTGAATTCTTTCTTGAGCTTTATTGCTTTTGTTTGTTCAGTCACCACAGGAAGTACTTTCACCATGAAATCAACAACGTTCCACCTTATTAAATAAAACCGAAAAGCATGTGGATACTGAATGTTACATTAAGTCTACATGTGACTGAAATCTTACATTTGAAGTTTTTTTTATTATAATGCCACATCTGAATTTATTTAGACTATTATTTGAGATGATGATTTGGTTGTTTTTGTTCTTATTGTAAATGTAAAAGGCATCCTATCAAATATTTTCAAACCACAATTTGAATCCCAATGTAGTTTGGATCAATGGATTAATTTTATATTTCATGAAATGAAAGTGGGAAGAGAAAATATAGGACAAGGTTTCTACTATTAAATTCTAGTCCTAACTGTGTATGGGCTTATCAGAGAAGCTTTTACTTACTGGATAACTTTTGAGGATGAAGTTGGGATCCACGGAGTTCTGTCCTTAAATAGACAAAGGGTAAAGTTGTAATGCTACACTCACTAAGTGCTTTTTATAAACACAGGCATTCTTGAGTGTCTTTGACATATATCATGTGATTTAATTTTTCAGAAACACAAAGGATGTGTGGAAGCTTTTTGAAGTTGACTGGAGAAATTTCACTTGGGATTTTCTATTACTCACTTTTCTTAAGAATGAAAATGAAGAGGAATGGAAGAGAGGAAGGAAACAGAAGGTGGTATAGTGGATGAATGTGGTCCTAATAGCAAATATAGATGAATAAAATGTCATTTTGGAGACCAGAGACATGCCCACTCATGTGCTCATTCCTCCCTGCAAGCATGTGCTTGCTCTCTCTGTCTCTATCTCTCTCTGTTTCTCACTGTTTCTTTGTCTCTTTCTGTCTGTCTCTCTGTCTGTCTGTCTCTGTCTATCTCTTTGTCTCTCTGTCTCTCTCTCTCATACATACACACACACACATACACACACATACACACACACACACACATGGCAGAACCCAAAACTAAAATATAACACTAAAATTATAAAAATGTAATTTAATTAATAAATATATACTGAAAGTTGTTTGATAAAATAAAACCAGAGGATTTTGAGCAGAGATATTTATACTTAAATAGGGTATGTATTATCTTTGATATTTCTTTTGAACTTATACAAAGGTTTCTAAAAAGAACATAGTTTCTATTAAAGTATACTCCTATGTTAATGAGGAGCTAAAATGATTCTCAAGAATTGGAGGAATTATTATCTCTTTAAGAGATTTAAGCGGCTAGACAGAACATCAGTGGTAAAGAGCACTTCCTCCTGTTGGAGAGAAACTGGCCTCTGTTCTGCCTCACAACTATTTGTGACCGCAGTTCCAGGTGATTCCACTCCCTCTTTTGAATTTCACAGACATTGAATGCACATCGCAAGCTCACACATTTCCAGACAAAACATTCACATAGCTAAATTATAAATAAATATACTCTTTAAAAATCTATTTGAAACTTAAAATTGTTCCCTGTGTATAAATACATCTTGTAGTATCATAAATGCTTATACATAATGCAGAGGTGGTTTTAACAACATCAGAATATTTTTGAAGTATTAGAACTTTGAGATAATTTCACCAAGAATTTACTTGAAAAACATTTTTAAATATTAAGATACAGTTTATTTTTAAATGCAATATTTTGAAAATTATTTCATTTCTATATTTGTTCAGCAAGGAAAGATATAGTTTCAAGTTAAATGACAATATTCAGTAAATAAACAATGCACAAAAGGTTTACACACTTTAATTGTGTTATTTATTATAAACCATAAGTCATCGCTATACCTAATAAATGTCTCAGAATATGTTCCATTTATATTGAAACATTCATTATCTGAAGAAAAAATGAGTAGAGTTCCTTTATTTCCTGAGAAAACCTCTGGTCTGAACTTTCCTGCAATGTAAAAATATAAAGTATATATATATATATATATATATATATATATATATATATATATATATATAACTATAGCTTCAAAGAAGTTATATAACAAGCATCAATTGGTAAACTTTTAAAATTTCATTTATTTGTTGACTTTCTAAAAACAACCTTCCATATATAATATTTGTAACATATTCTCTACCCTTGTCCTGTCCAACTTCTAGTTCCGCCCCAGGCAATTTTATGTATTACTCTTTCTAAAATAAAATATAAAGTAATCAAGACAAACAAATGATAACAAAACAAAAGAAAAATATCACACAAAAGTCAGAGAGTGCCTTTTCTGTTGACATCTAAGGACTCTGAGCCTGGGGCTGCCTTGGGATTTGGTTTATATCCTCAGTGTCATTCCACTGGATGGAACTCTTTTTCCCTCTCCCAGTAGGTAACAATTACAACTAGATTCTTGGTTTGATATGGAATTTTGCATGAATTTCCTATTCTTCAAGGTATGATTTTTGTCTGGATTAAATTTGTGTAGTTTTTGTGCATGCTGTTACAGCCGCTTTGAGTCCAATGTGAGCAGCAGCGTTGTTGTGTCTGGAAGATGCTCTAATCTATTACTTCTGGCTGTTATAATTTTTCTGCCTCTTCATCTGGATAGATTCCTGAACCTGAAGCATAGCTTTTGATAGAGTCCATTTAGGACTATATGCTCCAAAGTCTTTCACTCTCTGCGCATTGTCCAGTTGTGGGTCTCTGTGTTAATTATCATTTCCTTAATTACCTTCATAAATCACTGATCTATGTGTATAGCAATATGTAATTAGTAACTAGTTTATTTCTATGTTTCTTTATCAGAATCATAGTAGTAAGTTTTTCCCTATGGCTAGTGATCAAACTAGTCTTATTTCCTGGCCACATTAGCAGGGTCAGGTCTATATATATATGTGTGTGTGTGTGTGTGTGTGTGTGTACATATAATCAATGGTTTGGGAAAAGCATTGCAGTTGCACATTTTGAAGCTATAAGTTTTACTTCATTTCAAATTTATTACAAATCAAATGATCCAGAGGCTTCAGCTGAAACATGCTCCTACCCTATTCCCAAACTAAAAATATGCTATCATTTCTCTCCTTTAAGAGAAGAAGAGAGAGCTTTATAAATATACAAACAAACAAAAAAAATCCATGGTGCTCTTTTGTTTTTTTCTCACATTCCTTTTATGCAGAACCAATGTAAAGTTTAAAAAGCAAAGTGAGAGAAAACTCCCTGCATAGGCAGGGAGCCAAAGGAAGATTATTGCTTTCTTTTTTTTTTCATCCTAAACAATGTTTTATTTGAATATAAATTTGAGGAAAAGGTGACTCTTTTGCTTATTTAATAATTAACACAAGTAACTAAATAATTTATTAGTTCACAAATATTTCTTTCCTACGTGTTAGTGTGCTGTTGCTTGAATATAGTGAACAAAATACTGAAAAGGAAAGAAACAGAAACAAAAGCAGGTGATATATAGCAATTCACAATGTCCTTACTCTCTTTAAGACTTTGGTAAGATTTTCCCAGTGGAAAATGAAAATACATAAAATGCATGTCAATCAAATAATATACTAGGTGATATCAAACTCCATGTAGAACATATAAGGCATGGAAAACACTCAGATCTGGGCTTCATAATCGTACTTCAATTAAATATTTCAGAATCTGCAGACCACCTAGACAGAGAGGGAATGGAATAGGTGATGTATTGGAGAGATAGATCATGACTGACTTTCAGAGAACAAAGCCTACTTTGTTGTCAAATATTCCCAGTCTCTGAAAATAAATGGCTTTTGAACAGAATCTTTGTTATGGACCATATTTATTATCTTGGGGACTTTAGATCATAGCCTCAAGCTTTAATCAAGATTTTTAAATTCTTGTCTTCAAACATGCATTATATTTGCAGTTAGAGAATAAGAACTACACACTAGATAGCAAGATAAACATCTGTTCTCTTTTACTCAAAAGTTACCCTTACTTCTTAGAAAAATAATCTTAGGAGGTTGGTTTTGCTGGGATCGTGCAGTGTTTCTGTGAACTCAGATTTATGGGCAGAATATGAGGTAAGTGTATAAACTCATATAGAATTCCTGAAACAACCATGCCAACAATCAAGGTATCAACAGTTACAAATAAACTGCTGAGATATCAACATGATTTTTGATTTGTGGGACAACAATAACATTTCCCGTACTGCTAACCCTCGTCTACCTCCCACAAAGTTTTGTTTTCCCATTTCATTAATAAGATTAATTTTCAATAATGGCACTGTTGGATGTCCATATACTTAATTGAATAAAGGAAATAGGGATATAGTTAGAGATAGTACATTTGTCTGGCATACCTGAGGACCTAAATTTAATCCTTAGTATCTGGCACTGGAAGCAAGACAGGAGAGACTGCAGGAGAACATTTCTGTGCTGGTAGAGTAGGTTCAACTAACTTGAATATATAGTATGTTTTTGCGGTGCTGTGATCTGAGACAGTTGACCTCTATAGGCCTATATGTTGAAGGGTTTGTTTGTTTGTTTGTTTTTGTTTTGTTTTGTTTTCCCAATGCAGTGTTTCTGGGAGTTGGTAGAACACTTGTTAACTCTTTATGCCTTTGGAGGCATGACTTCTAAGAGCATTTTGTTTCTGTTTCTGTTTATTTCTTTTTCTATTTGAGCAAGATATGACAAGACTTTCTTCATACTCCCACTGTAGTATGACACTTAACCTAGGATTCCAAAGCAACAATATTGCATGACCATGGAATAGAACTTCCAAATAGCAAGCAAGTATAAATCTTTACTCTTAATAAGTTATTTATTCCAGACTTTAGTAATAGGAAAGCTAATTTAGTTATCTCTTTCATGAGCCAGATCTCTAGATAGTAAGAGAACTGATGCTTTTAAAATGAAAAATATTCTTATATAATGAGTATATGTAGTACTATAAAATAAATCACATTAAACTAAATATTTTGTTGTTATTCAGAGGACAAATACCATATTTGGCAATTAAGTATCATAGAAGGTATTTGGAAGAGATACATTTGAAATAGATCTTCAAAAACAATACAAACAAACAAATAATCTGAAAACCATTTATTTCCTGAGATCTTCATACATGAAAAATGATACAATTCAGGCAGACACAGTGAACACAATGAAATCCTGCTTCAGTCTCATATTAGTAACTGATGTTTACCTGGGGTAGAAGTTATAATGTCCAGTTCTTGAAAGTTATTAAGATATTGATGACAAGTAGGCATTTGGGTCTCTTTCCAAAGACTATGTTTTATTGAGATTGGTATTGGTTAAGTCATTCTTCCTGTTGTCATACATTTCCATATACTTATCAACACTTCTTTTGTTTGTTTGTATGACATATCTATCTATCTATCTATCTATCTATCTATCTATCTATAATAGTCAATAAGAATATTACTAGGAGAAATATGGTGGGTCTATAAATCAAACACAATCTCCCCTCCTTTTGCTTTCTGACTAAGTCCCAACTTTATTGTTATCTACATATTATACAAATGAGTTCTACTACTCACAATCTTATCTGAGTTTCTAGGAAGCAGTTGCCAGGGTTCGTGATTGACAAATCTATTAATCCTGGTCATGCAAACTACTTAGTATTTAAAATTCTTCTTTAAAGGTCAGTAATTGCAGACATTTTGTCAGTAATGACATCAATCAATCACAGAAATAAGAAAACCAATATGTATCAACACTTAAAGCCTTAGAAAATAGAGAGATAAAAATAATTTCAGTTCTATGAACATATACAATTTACAATTAAGGTGCTGCCAAAATCTGTGTAAATTAAAATAGAGGCTGGTTATAATCAAAAACAGAGAGAAAACCAGACCTTAGAGTATTCTCTAAATGTGGTCAAATAAAACCAACTGAAGTGAAACCGAATACACATGTATGTTAAACTCACAAGTGTCTCTTCCCTATGGAGGTTACAAAATATCTGTTTTCCCACCCAGAAGGCTAGCAATGGATTTTGTTAACAATCTGGTGACCTGTTTGCTATTTGTGGAGGCAGAACTCATCCATCTTTTGTTATAGAGGCAAACTTCACCCAAATTCCCCAGAATGATTATCCAAGACTCTTTCCTCCCTAGACCATCACCCATTCTTAGGGGAGCTGTCACCTGTATTTTATACTCTGTTAACATCCATGCTTTCAGACAGAGACCACATTAGAAACTAGAACTTTTAGCTATAGAATTCATCCTCGTGGTCACATGTACAATGAAAAGGAGTTTCTATTTAGTCACACTTTAAGATTTATTGTGAACCTGGTATTGGAATGGTTGTTGCATAGAAACCTTCACCACACTGTATTGTGTTTTAATATGTAGACTCCCCGAAATCTCCTCCAGGTTAACAAAGGAAATACAAACAGGGTCTTTATTTACTTCTCTTCTTGGTTCCTTGCCACATGACACCTGCAGAATCCCCCTCAACAATTAACGTAGCTTAAAAATCATCTTCATGTGAAAACATATAAATCATTAAAAATCTGAATAAATATTCAGGTGGGAAGCAGAAAATTTTTTATATGAAGAAATGACTCCAAAATCATAGCCATGTGGTGTCTTTATACTTTTATAATTACAAGGAAGTTGACTTAGGGAATTTTTTTATACCTGCATGATCAATCAATTTATCATTTAACTTGTAATGTAAGAAAGTAAATCCTTAGTTGTACCCGGGCTACCATCCTGTTGATTCACTCAGTTTAAACTAAGAATGGTCCTTTACAATTAAAGGAACTCACTAAGAATTTCTCAAATAATGTGTGAAGAAATTACTCAGCACAGAGTGTGGCTTACTAACACCTAGTTCCCATAGAGAACAAATTATTCCGTAATGCATAAGAACATTATTAAGAAATAGAAATCCTTTTAAGAACGGGAAAATGCTCTTGTAGTTATTTTGAGTGCTTAATAATTCTACTATAGATTTTTTCCCTCTATATGTAGGAGGCAATTTGAATAAGGGTATCCATTTTCTCAACCTGTGTGCTATGTTTTTGGTATTAGATCTTTTTTAAAGATATGGCTCAAATAAAATATCTCCATTGTATTTTATGGACTTGGGATACCCACAACCTCTAAATTATGGGTGTAATGTTTTAGAAAAGTGCTATTTTCTAATGAGATTCATAAAGGGGGTGGATCAGTATGAGAGGGGAGGTGGGGAGGAAATTGGAAGAATAGAGGAAGGGGAAACTATAATTAGAATATATAATAAGAAAATAACCTTTATTTTTTAATGAGCGAATAGTACAAACTGCAAAGAAAGAAAGAATGAAAGCAATCAATTAGAAAGGAAGGAAGGGACGAAGGAAGGAAGGAAGGAAGGAACGAAGGAACGAAGGAACGAAGGGAGGGAGGGAGGGAGAGGGAGGCAGAGAGGGGGAGGGAGGGAGAAAAGGAGAGGGAGAGGGAAAGAAAAGATGTAAAGAAAAAGAGAGAAGGGAGGGGGAGCCTGTCAAACTGAGTTTCAGGGATTTTCCTCCATGGCTATCTCTCTGGAGTTAAGCTTGCTTCCCTACCAGACCAAGATTCTCCAGCCCACTTCAGTTGTAACCACAGTAGAGATTCATAGTTTTTGCTCACGAAGATTCTAGATGATATAAACTATGAACCTTAGGACTTACAAACTTGACACCTCAACCCCAGATACAAGCCCTCTCTTGGGAACTCACCCTATTTCACTGCTGATCTCCACAATTCTTCCACCTAACTCTCAAGTGATCACCTTTGGACATCAATGGGAGAAGAGGCCCTTGGTCCCATGAAGGCTAGATGCCCCAGTGTAGGGGAATGTGAGGGCAAGGAGGCAGGAGTGGTTGGGTGGGTGGGGGTTAACCCTGATAGAAGGAGGAGGGGGGATGGGATAGGAGGTTTCAGGAGGAATAGGGAAAGGGGTTAACATTTTATGTAAATAAATATAATGTCCCTCCAAAATCAAAGAGGATGATATTGGATGCAGATATTAATTAGTTGTGCTACTTACAGTATATTTTATTGGCATTTGTATAGTATATGAAATGAAAGAATACGAATTTCATTCTTAGTAGACATAGGAGATCTTTCTAGCAGCATTTCCCTTTAAAGAAAATGAAATCTGAACCACAAAATCCTACTTAGTAACCCATTCACAAGGGTGTGTGTGTGCGTGCATGAGTGTGTGTGTGTGTGTGTGTGTTTGTGTGCATATGTGTATACTAATATGCCAGGCAGTTATGTTAAAGATGACCCACTACCTCTAGGCATGACATAGCCACTACTTTCAGGATGTCTAACAAAGACCCACAGTAATAATGAAATAAGCAGAATTATACACTGGTAGTGAGATCTATGTTAATCTTAGTAAGGCTGTTAACATTCCCTCATAGAAGAAGCAGGGCTATCAGTCTCTCTCATGAGATTCTGGTCATCACCTCCTTCTGCTTCACTGGCAAAATAATCCTACCCTAGTTTTATGAGTTCTTAGAGAAGAGGTGGTACAGAATATAGGATGTTAAAAGTTGACTGGTATTTGGGGGATTCTATAGTTGGTAAAGATTTTATGAATCATTACTCACTCTATATTGGTACTTTTGGTGATGATACTTTCTTTGAGTTGCCTGTCCTCTAAATAACCCTAATAAAATTATTTGTTCATCAGGCTGAGCCTAGATGTATTACTTTTCCTGATTTGTCAGTGTCTTCTCAATTTGCATTGATTCTTTGAATGTGTTCTTATGAAAAGTCATATGACAACTGCTAGAGAAACCCTACTGTCTCATTATTAAGTTGAAATTAATATATATGAATGTAGATATAGTATGTATATATATTCTTATAATAGAATTCACTTAATAATTAGTGACTACCTACTTACGATATTTCAATTAGACTACCATTAATCTTTGGTTGTTGTGTAATACAAGTGAGTAAAATGAAAATTAAGTGTTTGTGTCTAAACTTTATTCTTCTCACAATATATCAATTTCTAATAACTCAGAAAAGCTCAAAGAAGATGGATTTTTTTTAAAGCCTCCACTTGCTGAAACCATTACTGGTTTCCCCGAGGGAGTAACATGATTAAATCAAGAGATAGTAGTCATTATGTGAATAATATATTTACTGATGATAAAAATATTGATAACACGTTGAATCTTTTTATGGCCATGTGTTTAAAAGTTCACTTAAATGTCAAATACTTCCATAATAGAGAATCATCATTATCCCCATTTAGTCAATGAGAATAAAACTCAGCAACACACATGAAGTTAAATACCTTTGTTAAATTAATGCAGTAATAACTTACAGATATTGAAAAATGAGTAAATGTCTCAAGCTTTCAGACTTCAGAGATTCTGTGAGATATTTATTCTAGATTATTTTATTGACAGTACACTTCTCAGCTGCAGTGGAATTTAAATATATAGTAGATATTTTGATAGAAATGCTTATCTATAAACTATTCTAATTGGCCTATAATTCAAGTGCTAAAAATCATAGCACATGACTAATTTTCTAGAAAGCAGTGGTTACTAGATTAATGGTGGAAGATGGGGAATTGATTGCCTGACCCAAGTCGTTTCTAGGTCCAATTACCATGGATTTTTGAACACTTGGGGAAAGAATTCTTGTTTGCACTGACTTTGACGGAATCACTCTCTGGGAACTCATCTTAAAGACAGTCTTCATCATTCCTGGAGACTGAGAGATTGATGCAGTTTGACATACTGCTGGCGTGTTCCAAATCCTCACGCCTGTCAAGATTTTGAAAGACATAAAGGAAGTTTTCAAATATTCAAACCTGGGCCTGGAGGAGACTATGAGTCTGACAACTTAAAAGGAAATAAATTGTGTCAAGTGTTTACTATTCAAATCCTTCCTGAAAATTGGCATGTCACGTTTTCTACAGAGGTAGAACCTTCATTTTGTTTTTTAGTAATAGCAAGGAAAGAGAGCTTCACAGGCACGGGAATAAAAACACCAAAGGCAAGACAGATCAATGCTCAGACTAGGGCTGAGAACAAAAAGCCAGCCAGGAAGGGCCATGAAAATAACCTTAAGGGAGAGAGAGGGGGAGGGAGGGAAAGAGTAAGAAAGAGGGAGAGAGCAAGAGGAGAGAGAAGCTTATCATTTCCTTAGCAATTACCAATAAAAATGTTTTTACTTTAAAGTTTACATTTTTAAATCATAATTCATCTCATAGATATCATATAATTACAGTTTTCTCCCTAGATTTTTTCCTATATATAGAACTGTGCATGTGTGTGTGTGTGTGTGTGTGTGTGTGTGTGTGTGTGTGTGCATTCTTTCTCAAATGTATAAATTTATCCTAAACTCATTTCTATAGTATTCTATTTTAGTTTTCATTATATTTATGTGTCTGCATTTGTGTCTTTGTGTGAATATGCATTTTAGTGTAGGTGACAATAGAAACCAGTGCACTGGATCCCCTGGACTTGGGGTTTACAGGTAGTTATGAAATGCCTAAGGATACAGTACTGAGAATCAAACTCAGGTCCTCTGCAAGAGAAAGATGTACTTCTAAACACTTAGTAATCTTTGAAGTCCTATTTATTACTCTTTTTAAAGGAAGGCTGGAATATAATTATGTATAGTAACTTATTTAATTAACTACACAGGACTGAACATTCCATTTCAACCCTAATATTTTTGGTGTTAAGCACAATGCTCTAGATGCCTTATCCTGGCCACTGTTAAGAACTGTTTCTAGATGTGATTTCCCAGATGGCAGATCATGTAGCAAGGAGAAAATGTTCTAACATGTGCCTGGGTTTTATGCATGAGGACATTTTCCAGAATATGTCAACAGGGTTCAGTCTTTAAAGAGCAAAACGGGGTTGTGGAATTAGACAGTTCTAGGTGGCTGAAGCAGGTAAAAATAAAAACGCAGGAGAGGGAAGCCATTTGTAGCTGTGCAGGGGTGAGGTGTCTAGAAATATGTTTAAGATCCCTGAGGATCATCTACCAGATTCTGGGCTTACAGACATAGGCCTGAATCCCAGAACATCCGATGCTAAGCTGTAAGGAGCAGTGTATGATGGAGAAATGCTGGAAGACTTCAGAATCCTAACCTTGACACTATAGATAATATCAAAATATTTGTAAATATATTAAAGACTTGCAGAAAAGGATACAAAGATGAGTTAACGTCTTGCCAAAAAAAAAAAGACATGATGAAAATATTTCAGATAATTAATAGATCATCCATGACAGTTTTCAAATTTTAGGCTCTCTTCCTGGCTTTCTGTGTTCCTGATTCTAGCCCATGTCAGCACTTTTCTTTATGAGCTTTGCCATTATAGATTGAGCTCATAGTTGATGACAGTATTATCCTTTACTGTGGACTGCAGTCTACATGCAGTTAAGGGCAGATACAAGATAAGGTGAGAGCCTGTGATTGGGCAGTGGAAAAGGAACGTGGGACAAAGAGACACAGAGGGGAGAAGAAGGGAAGGAGAGGAACATATAAGATGAAACCTGTAGGAGTGGAAGAGGAGCCAGAAACACTCCTCCAGTCCTGGGAGCCATGAGTATTGGGGATTTCTTAGATATATAATTAAATAATAGTAGGGTGCTTTTGCCCCATTTAGGGGTATAACATGTTTATGTCAACTGAGTTTTGAGTTCATTGTGTGGGCATTTTGTGGGTTGAGAATTTACTAACATAAATCTGACTGATAAATCACAAGCCTCTAGAGTTTTGATTTTACCGGGGTTACAATCTGCAGTAAGAAAACCGCAAGATGGGCGGTCTTTGTGTGGGGCTAGCCATGGAGGCTGCAAGACCGACCACCAGGGCTAGAGAGTAGCTGAGGCCAACATAAGATGGTGCCTATTAAATATTTCCCGACACACTTTATCTCCTGAGACTTCTCCATGAAAGAGGGTTTTGGGTTTTTGTTGTTGTTGTTGTTGCTGTTTTGTTGTTGTTGTTGTTGTTCCGCTGGTTGTTCGTTTTTGCAGGTTCTTAATCTAATTAGAAGGATAGTGACCTTAACATTGGTACCAGTTTTTGTTAATTTCCCAGCAATGCATTTGTTTAGTTTTTAACATGAGAGAAAATTCTAGGTACATCTGTTTTATGTCTAGTGTATTGGTTCATTTGAAATAACATAAATCTCACAGTTTTATCCTCTTGCTACATACATATGGTAGGACTTAATGCACCTTCATCATTAATGTACTGTCATTTTCTCTCTCTCTTTTTTTTCAATAAACATATATGTGTTGATATGTTTCATGAAAGGCTCTAGGCAATATGTTATATCTTAACTACTTTCAATAGAACTGCAGCAAACATGGGTATGTGTTTGTGTCCCAGTGTGTTGATTTCCTTTCCTTTGGCTGGATATCCAGGAATTAGATAGCTAAATCATGTAGGATTCTTAGGATCCTTATACTGCTTGCTCTATTAACTGTATCATTTCAATGCTAACAAGGGTGCATGTAAGTTTTTCTTATGCATCAGTACTAGTTCCTATTCTCTTCATATTTTGATACTAGTCATTCTAAGTGTGGTAAGATTCTATCTAGTTTTCCTCATACTTTTGCATTTCTAGGGTGCCTGAAGCTATTGTACAATGTGGTTATGTATTTCTTAGCTACCTATTTCTTCTCTATAGAAGAAAAGTATCTATTAAGTCTATCTGCCAATTGTTTAATAATATTGTATGCTTCCAATATTATTATTTTCTTCTTAACATAATAATATAGTTCATTATTTCTTTCTTCCCCTGACTTACTCCATACCCTCTCATGTAGCCCCCTTGCTCTCTTTAAAATTTATGGATTCATTTTAAAATTAACAATTGTTGATACATACACAAATATATATAATATACATATATACACATATACATATATGTATATGTGTATATATGTATATATATTTGCATATGTACATATGTGTATGTGTACGTGTATATGTATATGTATGCTCACACATTCAACCATTGTGTCACTTGTACGGGTCTTTTCAGGGATGACCATTTCACGATGGGAATACAATCTGTGTTCTTTTCCCTGAAGAAGAACATTCTATCCTGTCTCAGCATTCCTCATTTGCCTGAAGTTCTTTGTGAAGGGTTGCAGTTTTGTGGGCTTTTATTTGTCTACTTTAGTACATCAGTTGCTGCTGCTGTTGTTGTTAATGTTTTTCAGCTCATGTTTAGATCTCCATGTTGATAAGAAGTTATTGGTATAGCTTTTGATGTTACTAAGAGACCAAATCTCTAGGAGACAAAATCTCACTGCAAACTCTAGTTTTAAAAATCCTTCCACTCTGTTGAGGGACATCTGGGTTCTTTCCAGCTTCCGGCTATTATAAATAAGGCTGTTATGAAAATAGTGGAGCATGTGTTCTTATTACCAGTTAGAACATCTTCTGGATATATGCCCAGGAGAGGTATTGCGGTACTCCAGTAGGACTATGTCCAATTGTCTGAGGAACCACCAGACTGATTTCCAGAGTTGTTGTACAAGCTTGCAATCCCACCAACAATAAAGGAGTGTTCCTCTTTCTCCACATCCTTGCCAGCATCTGCTGTCATATGAATTTTTGATCTTAGCCATTCTGACTGGTGTGAGGTGGATTCTCAGGGTTGTTTTGGATTTGCATTTCCCTGGCAAACACAGAAGTGGAAGCTCACAGTCAGCTATAGGATGGAACACAGGGCCCCCAATGGAGGAGCTAGAGAAAGTACCTAAGGAGCTGAAGGGGTCTGCAACCCTATAGGTGGAACAACAATATGAACTAACCAGTACTCCCAGAGCTCGTGCCTCTAGCTGCATATGTAACAGAAGATGGCCTAGTCGGCCATCACTGGAAAGAGAGGCCCATTGGACAGACAAACTTTATATGCCCCAGTACAGGGGAACACCAGGGCCAAGAAGTGGGAGTGGGTGGGTAGGGGGGTGGGGGGAGGGTATGGGGGACTTTTGGGATAGCATTGGAAATGTAAATGAGGAAAATACCTAATAAAAAATTGGAAAAAGAAAATAAATCCTTCCACTCTCTTCTTTGCTATGTTCCTTGAGTCCTTTTTAAAGAATACTTTTTTTTTATTACTTTTAGTTTTTTTATAGTCCAGTCATTGCCCACCTCCAGGTCTGATCTCCCACAGTTCCTCATTCCACTCCTCCTCCACCCAGTCCCTAAGAGGATATTTTCCATCCCAGCCAGGCCTGCCAACTCCCTGGGACCTCAAGTCTATGGTGGGTTAGGTGCATCTTCTCCCACCGAGGCAGAGCAGGCAGTCCTCTGCTATATATGTGTTGGGGGCCTCAGACCATCTCTTGTATGCTGATTGGTTGGTGGCTCAGTGAGAGATCTCAGGGGTCCAGGTTAGTTGAGACTGCTGGTTTTCCTTTGGGGTCACCCTTCTCCTCAGTTTCTTCCAGACTTTCCCTACTTTAACCACAGGGGTCCCTGACTTCAGTTCAATCATAGGATGTAAATATTTGCATCTGTCTCAGTCAGCTGCTTCTTGTGCCTTTCAGAGAATAGCCATTCTAGGCTACTGTCTGTAAGCACACCATAGAGTCAGTAACAGTATCAGGCCTTGGAGCCTCCCCATGAGATGGATCCCAAGTTGAACTGGTCACTGGACTGCAAAAATGGAGAGACTGAGGGAAAGGCAGTACTGAGCCTTATTTTTAAAAGTTGTTTCTGGGTCCCACCTATTGAAACCCTGTTAAAAAATATAGCTCACAAGTATTTTTCTCCCACTCTGTAATTTTTCAGTTTGTTCTGTTGATTTTTTTCTCTTTGATGTGTAGTCTTTTAGTGTGATTTAAGCCCATTTGTTAAATTCGTTCTTCATTTCCTGTGATTTTAGAGAACCTTGTGGGAAAGCCTTGCTTATGACAGCATTTTGATTGTTCTCCTCCATTTGCTGTATTTTCGGTTTCACATTTTACTTTTAGGTCTTTGAACCCATTTTGTGTTGATTTTTATATAGAATCAGGTGTAGGGGTCCAATTTCCTAACAACATTTGTTGAAAGACTGCTGTGCCTCTGACATAGACTTTTGATGCCTTTGTTGAGAAGCATTTGTCTTAGGTGTATAGATTTATTTTGGGGATTTCTGTTCTCTTTTATTTGCCCTATGCCTGTTTAAAAGTCTCTACCATGCTCTTTGGTTACTATGATGCCAAACTGTGTCTTAGTTTCGGGTCTTATTAAACTATCAGCTGTTCTTTTTGCTCTAGTCTTTTTTTTTTTCTATGCAGAGTTTTTTTGCATTTCCATGTAAACTTTAAGAAATGTATCTATTTAAATACGAATACAAATTCTAAATTTATTGTAGTGATGTGGGAAATTTTACTTTAGAATTAGTTTTTACTTACTTTTATTGTGTGTATGGATATTTGTCTCCAAGTGGGTATGTGCAGATCAAAGTAAATACCCTGAGAAGCTTGACACATTGGGACCAGCTACATCACCTTCACTCCTTGTGCTGTAGTCACAGCAAGTTGTCTGTGTTGCCTGACATGGATGCTGGCAACCACACTGCATACTCTGTAAGAACAGTAAACATTCTTCAAGTCTGAGCCATCTTTCCTGTATCAGAAGTGATAGTTCGTTTATGCTTCACGTTTAACACTCAATAATCAAGCTCTTTTGCTTCACCTCATGCAAGCACATGAGGCTGTCATATCCAAGTGTGAAATAATCAGCTATTTATCTATTTATCTTCTGTTCCTCATATATCATTATTATAATGACCCACAGAAAATGAATAAGTAAAAAACAGTGATATAAACATATGTGAATTTTTAAAAGAGTAAACAAAGTATCTTAGTATTTTGACATTGTAATAATGCATTAGGTTTCAAAAAATAAATAGCCAACATATTTTACCTCTCTACTCTCCTAGGGCATAACTTTGTTCATAATTTTAAGCATTACGTCATCTATCTTATAGAGAGAAATATTCTGGCTAAAAGGTTAATGTGAATTTTTAAACAATTAATATTTATTACTTGTAATTATGAGTTTTCATATGGGAATAGGTGCATTCATGCTGCACATTATTATTTTATTCCCCCTTTCTAAGTGGGTTTGAGGTATCTACACTTGGGCCTTCTTTCTTAGGCTTCTTCCTATGGTCTGTGAGTTGTATTGTTAATATTCTGAACATTTTAGCTAATATCCACTTATCAGTGACTACATACCCTGTGTGCCCTTTTGGGTCTGGGTTACCTTACTCAGGATGATATTTTCTAATCCATCCATTTGCAGTGCACACATATAATCCCAGCCCTTGAGAGAAATATAGGCAGGAGGATTAGGGGATAAGGTCCTATTCTGCTACATGAGAGCTCTTGGCAAAATCTCAGATATGAGAGACTCTGTTTCAAAGAAATAAACACAAGAGAGTAGTACTGGAGATAAAATGCAGACTATATAGTAAGAAACTCAGAATTACTTAAGTTCTACAAAAAAACTTGTGTCCAAAATAGTCCAAACATATCATCTCCCAATGCAGTTATACATAACCTTGAAATTTCATTGTCTGAGGTCTATAAACCAATTTAGGCAAAATTATTATTCATCTATTTCATGACAAAATAATCATATTACTAGTACATACATGAAAACACTAAAATTCAATATTTAAGGAAACACTAACCAAAAATCAGTGGCATGTTACATCAGTAAGTTGAGAAAATGATAACTATAATGCAAATATAAAACCTAACAATATAAAATCAAAAATTTCATATTCTGTGAGTTGGAGTATGTTTGAGGATATCCTCTTAGGAGAGCTGCTGAACAGTATCTTTGGGGTTAGCATATTGTCTGGTAGGGCAGTATCTGTATATTTTATTTTGAATCTGTACTAGGAACGCTTGGTGTTCTATCTATTTCCTTTAGGGAATGTCTAATCTCACATACTCTGACATGACAATTTCCTGCTTGAGACCACTGCTCATGTTTTATGCCAGATATTCCCTCTTTAAATCTGTTGTAGAATCTAAACTACTACTGGGTTGATCATGCTGGATTCTGAGATTCTCAGTAGTTACTGACAGGTGTGTGTAATTGATGCCATGTAGCCTTGGCCACGAATTAGGATGTCCAGAGCTGTCTTCTTACCTGTTTGCCAAAGTTCTATAGCAAGAATGATTAACAGTTACCCAAAGTGCTTAACGTTGTGCTCTGTATTAAATATCTTGTCTTTTTGGGGTTTTACTAGCCCTTTAATTCCCAGATAAGCATAAATATTTATATCAATATTCTCTTCCAAGATTTTTTGAGAGAACCCAAACTCAGATGATACTCATCACATACACAAGCACTATAATCATATAAATAAAATAGATTAAATACTTATTATGACTTTACTATTCATGAGAATCAAATTTGTAAATAATTCAAATGTTGATTATTATTAGAAGGAATAATACATTTCTTATGATAATACATTGTACTATGAAGCAATGGAAGATAATGAATCATTAGCAAAAAGAATGATACTAATACATGTGCACTTTACATGCATGCTTAGTTTAAAGTAAAACTGAAAGAAAATAGATGAAGAAAAAGCTTAAAACATCTTAACAGTCCAAAATGAGGCAATAAAAATCAGACTAACTATTAACTTCTATGAAATTTATTATTATTTGAAACAAATAATAGAAAGTTATGTGAGCTGGTGATATAACTACATTTCGTAATTAGCAAACTTTTATTTAATCAATAAACTATTCTTATATTATTCTTCCATGTAGGTTTTAATTTGATACATAATTTACTTAACCAAATACAAACACAAGCATCCTAATGGCAATTGAGTTTAGACTTCTACTCTAATACGGAAGTTTATAATTTCTTTCAGTTTTATTACTGTTGTTGTGATTAAAAAAATGCCTGCCAAAAATGTGGCTTAGGGAAGAAAGAGTTTATTTGGATTAGAATTCTAGATTTTTTCCATTATTGTAGAAAAGTCAAGGCAGAAAAAAAGAAAAAAGTAAAAGAACATTCCATCTATGTTTAAGAGCAGAGAGGAAAAAACACCTCTTTACTTGTTACTTGATTTAGGCTACCTTTCTAGTCTCTTACACTTTTCAGGACCCATGGGCTAGGGAATTCATTCATTCATTTCAGTATATTTCAGAAACAGTAATGAGCAATATATATTTTAATTAATTACAATTATTGTGTTCCAGACTACCAATAGAAGACCTTCTGCATGGAGTTCCATCACAAAGACATCTATGTGGTTGAATAAGAAGATAGTATGAAAAATTCTGATGAACCTACAGGACATATCTAATAAAACCAATTAAGACAGAGGATAGACACAAATAGTTAAATAGAAAGTCAATTAGTGGCTCTTATTTTCAAATCAATTAAAACTCCTATTTTGTGTTTTAGTGTTTGATAGCTAGCAAAAATAACACTGCTACATCTTTTCTATTCTTCCCCTAATTTTATTCCTTGCTAGAATTTGAGTGGTTATCAGCAAACCCAAAATTTTTTACTGGCTAAAAATTGACTATAATTCTGGCTCCAGGGAGACATAGTAACTCTAATCTTAGTAGTCACTGGGAAGGAGGAACCTGGGTAGAAGAGAGGAGATTAGAGGAGGAGAGAGGAGCCAGGATCAGGCCTGGAGGAGACAGGAAAGAAGTCCATAGGATCAGGAGAATGAATCAAAATAATCAGCAGTGGGGGTGGGGAACCTGGAAACCTCTAGAAATCCTCAGAGTCATGGGATGTGAGAGACTACCAATGAGGATGACATTAGAGGAAATGCCCAACAGCGGGGAGATCGAACCTGAGGAGACTACCTCCAGTAGCTAGACAGAGCCCCGAGCTGAGGCAAGGGACCATCCATCAAACTTAAAAAAATGATTAACCCAGAATTTTTTCCATTCTAAAGGAAACACAGGGACAAAAATCGGGCAGAGACTGAAAGAAAGGCCACCCAATGACCAGCCCAATTGAGGATCCATCCAATGTGCACACATCAAACCCTGGTACAATTACTGATGCAATATTGTACTTTCAGACAGGTGCCTGGCATGGCTGTCCTCTGAGAGGCTCTACCAGCACCTTACTGAGACAGATGCAGATACTTACAGCCAAGTATTGGACCGAGATCAGGGACCCATTTGGAACAGTTATGGAAAGGACTGAAGAATTTGAGGAGGATTACAACTCCATAGGAAGAACAAGAGTGTCAACTAACCCAGACCCCTCAGAGCTCCCAGAAACTTGGCCAAACCCAAGAAGCATATGTGGGTTGATCTGTGACCCTGGGCACATGTGTAACAGAGCATTGCCTTGTCTGGCCTCAGTGGGAGAGGATGCAATTCATTCTGTGGAAACTTGATGCCCCAGGGAACAGAGATGCTGGCAGGAGTGAGGTGGGGGTATGTCTCCCAGTGGAGAAACACCCTCTCAGAGGCAGGGGAATTGAAGATAGGGTGAAGAGCTCAGGGAGGGCGTACCGGGAAGTGGGACAACTTTTGGAATATAAATAAATAAAATAATTTAACACAAAACAATACTATAGTGAGTATTTAGAATGTCATGATAA
Source organism: Mus caroli (assembly GCF_978045245.1). NCBI lineage: Eukaryota > Metazoa > Chordata > Mammalia > Rodentia > Muridae > Mus > Mus caroli. Next base: position 80,207,260 of record NW_028227257.1, read on the forward strand.
TTGATATGAAATGTTTGAAGCTTTGGTATTTTAACTTTCATATGTAGTTATCAATATTATAAACTGATTTATCTGTGGTCTATTGTAAGGTAAATGTTTGTTTTTTTCCAAATCAATATCCAGTTGATTCAGCATCAACTGATGAAGCAACTATAATTTTTCTCATGAGCTGCAGAACTGTTGTTCACTGTAATAATTTGGCCATTGTATACATATGCATGCCTGACTTCACTATACATATGTGTATGCCCAGTTTCACTGTATACACATGTGTGCCTGATTTCAATGTATCTTCCTTACTAGTGTTCATAGAACTTTTGAAACATGTCATAACATCTTGTCTTTATTTTAGAAAATTTACACCAATTTTCCTTCAAATACAACTTCCCCCAAATTTTCTTTTCATCTAGAGAATATATATATATATATTTTTTCATCCTGTCAGAAGTTATTAGAAAGCCTTGTCAGAGGTTACTAGAAAGGAAATCAGAACTCAACTTAAACAACTGAACTGTTTGAGCAGAGACCTAGCTCTGCCTAGTAGCAGCTGATCTGTGGTAATCAACTTAGAGCACAAGGAAGAAGTGATGACAATTTTGTCTAGGGGGGAAGAAAATTTTATTTTATTCCCCTGTCCATACTTAAGATATTTAGTTATCCATCCATATTGCTTTAAGCACTAGAACTGGGAGTAAGTTGTTAAGTTACATGTATCCTGTTATCAGGACACTAATTCTTTCTCTTAAACACTGTGTATTTTCTATGCTATAATTTCATAGATGCAAGTTTTCATGGGAGATTAGAAAATTTGAGATTTATTTATGTGTGTAGAAGGAAAGACTGTATCTATTTTATAATGTAATCAAACCCTATGTATAACAATAATAATTATCCATTGCTGTATTGGCTTTATTCGCTATCCTCTATTAGAAGTGGCAAAAGGATTGCTTGGTGTCAGTGAATGCAAGGATAAGTAGCTCTAGTCCACAAATGATTCTTACATAAAGCTAAATTTGTATTTATTGTATCAAGAGGTTAGGTTTCTACCAGATTTGTAAGATACAATGTTATTATTTATATTCTATGTATACTATTTATATTAAATTAATATTATAGGACCCTGGGGTCATTTTACTAGAGAATTGCACATAGTTGTCTTGCAAATGCTTAGCTTGGTAGCCATATCAAGGAAACAGTATAATAATACTATGATAGCTAGGTCTCCAGAAAGTGTAGGACTATATACCAAATGGAGGAGGGAATATCACAGGTCTATCACATGTGATATCAGATTTTACTTGCTGTAACCTCAGTTTTAAGTGATCTTGAGAAATGCTTGGGTATTCAGGAAGTAGAGGGTTAAATGAAAGAACAATGCCAACACCAGCCAGAGGGTTTGGAGGACACCAAGGAATCAAAGCTTCTAGAAACTACAGGACCAGGGCACATATAAACTGTGGCATCATATAAACGTCCTGCATGAGTCTATAGCAGATGTGGTCCTAGAATTTAAAGAAATGGGTACATGTGTCCATTTCTAACTCAGAAGCTATCTCTAATTTATACCCACTTATAAATGAAAGATTGGTTTTCTTAAAGGGAGTCTCACTGGAGAAACAAATAAGTCTATCAGCATCACCACCACCAGCACCACCACCATCACCATTATCCTTTCATATATTGCATACTAATGACGATTTCCCTATTTACCCTCCCCCAGTCTCTCTTTCCCAGTTCTCATCTTCCCCAGATTCATCAACACCCAACATGCCTCCCCTCCTGATAAGAGGAGAAGGGTCCCAGAAGCACACAAAAATGTAAGAGATAGCCATGACTCCCATTGTTTGGTGTCCCACAAGAATACCAAGCTAACTCCTTCATGGGGCTTCCTGAGATCATAATGTTTGGCTGTGATACTCTACATCTGCTCTCATCAGTTGCTGGATGAAGTCTCCTGGTCTTTGATGATGATTATGCTAGGATACAGGCCCAGAACTCTCTACTGGCAAGACTAACTGTAGGTTTTGGGTCTGGGTTTGTGTTCTCTGCTTATTGCATTTTCTTGTTACAGAAGATGGCTGGTTCAGGCTCCAGGTCTCTCATTACTAGGATTCTTTGCTGTGGTTACTCTTTAGGAGTCCATGGATTTTTATTGCACTAGGTTTCTACCTTGCTTCCAAGATGTCCTCTGATTTGGATCTTTTTTGAGAACACAAGGATCTCCTTGGGAAAAAGAAATAGAATAGACTTTGCTGGTAGACTTGGGGCAGGTGGAAGTGGAGAACTGGAGGGATGCAGAGTGGGAGAAAGCTCTGTGAAAAACAAAGCACAATACACAAAGCAGTAGGTGGCTAACAGAAAACAAATTCAGTGTCAGAGCCAGGAACTGGAAACAACTTAATTGTCCTTGAAATGAAGAATGGATAAAGAAAATATGATACATTTATACAATAGAGTATTACTCAACTGTTTTAAATGTTGACATGAAATTTATAGGCAAAATAGGTAGAACTAAAAAATCATCCTAAATGAGATTACCATGACCCAGAATAATAAACATGGTATGTACGCACTTGTAAGTGGGCATTGGATACTAAGTACAGGACAGTTAGACAACCCATAAAACTAAGATAAACCCAGATAAAACTAAGTAACATGGAGGGCTCAAGTGATGCTTGGATATCTCTGTGAAGGGGAAATAGAATAGATTTTGCAGGTATGTGGGGGGACAGACAAGATGAGAATAGTTCTTTATCTCACAATGTTAACTCAGCACTTTAAAAGAAAAGCTTAGATTCCCTTTGCATATACATTATAATTTCCTGTTGGAAACTTGATGGGATTTCTGTGTGTAAAAACCTGTGTGATATTGTGTCAATATGCATTTCCTCTTCTTTGACTCTATTTCTTGTTTGGTTATTTTGTCCTAATGTGATTTTATGTGTCTGCTTTTTATCTTTTATTGTTATTCCTTGGATAATGGTTGATTTTTAATGAGATAAAGAAATATTGATGACCTGGGGTGGGGGCTCAGAAAAGTAAAAGAAGAGACACCTGATCTATAGTATAGTATATGAATATGACCTATGTACTCTTGTACACACTCACTCATATATTTTTTTAATTTTTGTATTAGGTATGTTCTTTATTTACATTTCAAATGTTATCCCCTTTCTCATTTTCCTCTCTGAAAATCTCTTATCCTCTCCCTGCTTTCCCTGCTCCCCAACGCACCCACTCCCACTTTCTGGCCCTGGCATTCCCCTATTCTGGGGCATAGAACCTTCACAAGACCAAGGGCCTCTCCTCCCACTGATGACTGACTAGGCCATCCTCTGCAACATATGCAGCTAGAGACATGAGTCCTACCATGTGTTTTCTTTGATTGGTGGTTTAGTCACAGGGAGCTCAAATAAACTCATCCCATACTTAAGCCCATGAAGGATGAAATTTTTATGTTGATCTCTAGTATGTGTCTCATCTGAGATTAGTAGACATTTGTTCTTATCTGTCTATGTCAATATAAACAGCAATATAAAAACAAATAAAATAACCATATGTGTACCCTATGGATATTGAACTATACTACATGGATAAATATTGTTTACTTATTTGTTTATCAAGTAGAAGCACTGTTAGAAGTTTACAAATACTATATCACTCACTCTTGAAATTTGGCTGTGATATCATTCCAAGTAAGTCTCAAGTGTTATAATATGTAAAACTATACATATTTTCTCTTTAACATTCCAACACATAAGTGAATCAGATTTGAAAATTTTTATTTACTATTGCTTCTCAGTCACTTCAGTTTCTCTAGTCTACATGTCATGATCCTCATTTTCAGAAAACAGTAAGTTCACAAAAATCTTGATTTATAACACATCATTTGTCAGTGCATATATGACCTTTGGTACATCATCAGCATTAATTTCTTCTTTCTTACTTTCCTTAACTCGGTTAGAGATCTCAAGTAGTATATAACAAGAGATATAATCTCAAGTAGTATATAACAAGAGATACAATCCTGATTCCTTGTCTGCTTCCCTAGTATTTGGTTGTTGTGAGAATATTTTTCTTTTTGAGTTTTAAACAGTGGTGTCTACAATATAATCCTAATTGACAGCATATTAATTAGTATATTATTTGTGTTATAGTTTTTTATTTATTAACAAGCTCATTTTCAGATAGTAAATCATCTCCATGTACAATATAAACCAAGATAATTGTGCTCTAAATCCAATCTTCCTACCACCCTTCATGAAGGCAGAAATAAAAACAAATCAGGCTCTTATGCCAGCAATGGAAAGATACACAGACTTCTTAAGGGTAAAACTTAATAAAGCTGTTTTCTAAACTGCTATGTGCTGAAACAATTTTTCATGTCACCTTTTTACCACACTGCCAGGTTTTCTGTCCTTTGTAAGGCTCATCCAAGTAGCTCTTTGCAGAACCCCAGAGTTCTCAGCTTCAAAGGAAGCGATAAAGTAAAAAGTAAGATTTGTTGAGCTAAATGAAATACGAGATAAAAGCAAACAGGAAAATGCCACCAGTCTAGAGAATAAACAGTATATTTATTCTTGTGTGTGCCTTGATGGCCTGAGAATGAAAGTTAACAAATTGAATCTCTTCTCCCTCAATTTTCTTTTGTTGACAACAGATGCTCTGAACATTAAATCAGTCAGAGTTCTGTGCCAAGATAGGTTAGCCGATCCTTCCCAGTGATTGACATCCCTGAGTTGCTGAGAATTGACTGGTGTAGAGATGATCTAGTCTTTTGACCTTCAGGCTGTCTTGGAGACACTCCTGGAACTTTCGCTGGTTGCAAATTGCTGACTGAGCCAGAGATTTGTCCCATTAGGAACCGAGATTATATTACAAAGGGGGCAAATGAAGATTTGAGCAGCAATTAAAAGCTTTCCTCCTAATAATGACATTAACATGCTTAATGCATCCTTAAATGCATGTTAAGCCTCTAGATACCAAGTAAATCATTGTGTTGTGTTAAAAATTCCTCTCTTATGAAATAAAAAGATAATGTGGAAGAGCCTCTCTTCAACAAAGAGGAAGGGGCAACATGGGATGAAGATAAGAGCTCTACACACAGTTATGCTAACAGCTGATCAGGTGAACCTGGGGAAGGGAAGCCCTTGTGCTTTCTGAGTCTCAGCTTCCACATCTATAAAACAGAGACTTTCAACTTACAAAATAAAAGAGAGGAATATGTGACTTCCTAATGTCTTGCTAAAATATATTCCTTGCTCAATATCTGTATGTGTAAGTAATTTCCCATAGGTCTGCTTTGCTCTGTATTTTAACATATGGGTAATTTTTGTTTGAAGCAGATATGCTTTAACACTGCTTTTTAAATATCTGCAATGTTAAACTATTAATAATGACTGGAATAGATCTCTATCATGATTTCTAATAGTTTTGTGTAGCTTTTGAGCAATTGGAGGTAACCATTTATTTGAATCATGATAATTACAATAATTTGACAACAGTCAATATCCGAAGGACAGAGTCATACATTTTATTAAAAATGTGTTGCTAATGATTGTTTTTACTTGAAGACTAATTCATGTTAATAAAGTTGATATGACCATATTTAGAACTTGCAACAGTTTTAGTAAGATGTTTGTTTCCTGATTGATCCTCTGTCCAAGCCAGTTAAAAAGATTTACATTTTACTCCTTTTAGTTATTTTTTTTTACTATCAATTATTTATGGATACAACTTAAGCTTCCCTTCCATCCTATTTGTCCCATTTTCTTCATTTCCCAACTAATAACCACCTTTTCTGAAAGTATTGTGAATTATATCAATAATTGTCCCCCACACACCAGTTTTTAATTTTTTTCCATAAAAATTACCTTTTGTGATATGTAGTTCTTTTTTATTATTCTTTTTTTAATTAGATATTTTCTTTCTTTACATTTCCAATGCTATCACAAAAGATCCCTATGCATTTCCCCCATCCTGCTCCCGTACCCACCCACTCCCACTTCTTGGCCCTGGAGTTCCCCTGTACTGGGGCATATAAAGTTTGCAATACCAAGGGGACCCTCTTCCCAATGATGGCCAACTAGGTCATCTTCTGCTACATATGCAGCTAGAGACACAAGCTCTTGGGGGTACTGGTTAGTTCATATTGTTCTCCCACCTATATGGTTGAAGGCCCCTTCAGCTCCTTGGGTGCTTTCTCTAGCTTCTCCATTGGGGGCCCTGTGTTCCATCCTATAGATGACTGGAGCATCCACTTCTGTATTTGCCAGGCACTGGCATACCATCACTTGAAAATGCTATACTAGTGTCCCTTCAGCAAAATCTTGCTGGCATATGCAATAGTGTCTGGGTTTGGTGGCTGATTATGGGATGGATCCCCCGGTGGGGTAGTCTATTATTGTACATTCTTTCATCTTAGCTCCAAACTTTGTCTCTGTAACTCCTTTCGTGGGTATTTTGTTCCCTATTCTAAGGAGGAATGAAGTATCCACACACTGGTCTTCCCTCTTCTTGATTTTCTTGTGTTTTGCAAATTGTATCTTGGGTATTCAAAGTTTCTGGGCTAATATCCAATTATCAGTGAGTGCATATCTAATGACTTCTTTTATGATTGGGTTACTTCACTAAGGATGATATCCTCCAGATACATCCATTTGCCGAAGAATTTCATAAATTCATTGTTTTTAATAGCTGAGTATCCGTCCATTGTGTAAATGTACCAAATTTTCTGTATCCATTCCTCTATTGAGAGACATTTGTGTTCTTTCCAGCTTCTGGCTATTATAAATAAGGATGCTATGAACAAAGGGGAGCATGTGTGCTTATTACCAGTTTGAACATATTCTGGATATATGCCCAAGAGAGGTATTGCTGGATCTTCCAGTAGTATTATGTCCAATTTTCTGAGGAACCACCAGACTGACTTCCAGAGTAGTTGTACAATCTTGCAATCCTAACAGCAATTTAGGAGTGTTCCTCTTTCTCCATATTCTTGCCAGCATCTGTTCTCATCTGAATTTTTTTTTATCTTAGCCATTCTGAGTGGTGTGAGGTGGAATCTCAGGGTTGTTTTGATTTGCATTTCCCTGATGATTAACGGTGTTGAACATTTTTTTTTCAGGTGTTTCTCTGCCATTTGGTATTCCTCAGTTGAGAATTCTTTGTTTAAGTCTGTACCCAATTTTTTAATGGGGTTATTTGAATTTCTGGAGTCCAGCTTCTTGAGCTCTTTGTATATATTGGATATTAGTCCCCTATCAGATTTAGGATTGGTAAAAATGCTCTCCTAGTCTGTTGGTGGCCCTTTTGTCTTATTGACAGTATCTTTTCCCTTACAGAAGCTTTGCAATTTTATGAGATGCCATTTGTCAATTCTTGATCTTACAGCACAAGTCATTGCTATTCTGTTTAGGAATTTTTCCCCTGTGCCCTTATCCTCGAGGTTTTTCCCCACTTTCTCTTCTATTAATTTAGTGTCTCTGGTTTTATGTGGAGGCCTTTGATACACTTAGATTTGAGCTTTTTACAAGGATATCAGAATGGATCAATTCTCAATAGTCTACATGATAACCACCAGCACCTTAGGTTGAAAATGCTGTCTTTTTCCCACTGTATGGTTTTAGCTCCCTTGTCAAAGATCAAGTGACCACAGGTGTGTGGATTCATTTCTGGGTCTTCACTTCTATTCCATTGATCTAACTTTCTGTCACTGTACCAGTACCATGCAGTTTTTAATCACAATTGCTCTGTAGTATAGCTTAACGTCAGGCATGATGATTCTCTACCAGAGTTTCTTTTATTGTTGAGAAAAGTTTTTGCTATCCTAGGTTTTTTATTTTTCCAGATGAATTTGAAAATTGCCCTTTCTACCTCAGTGAAGAATTGAGTTGGAATTTTGATGGGGATTGCACTGAATCTGTAGATTGCTTTCGGCAGGATAACCATTTTTACTATATTGATCCTGTTAATCCGTGATCATGGAGATCTTTCCAACTTCTCAGATCTTCTTCACTTTCTTTCTTCAGAGACTTGAATTTCTTATCATACAGATCTTTCACTTCCTTAGTTAGAGTCATGCCACGGTATTGTATATCCTTTGTGACTATTATGAAGGATATTCTTTCCCTAATTTCTTTCTCAGTCTGTTTGTCCTTTGTGTAGAGAAAATTGACTTGTTTGAGTTAATTTTATATCCAGCTACTTCATTGAAGCTGTTTATCAGGTTTAGGAGTACTCTGTTAGAATTTTTAGGGTCACTTATATATACACTATCATATCATCTGCAAAAAGTGATATTTTGACTTCTTCCTTTGAATTTGTATCCCCTTGATCTCCTTTTGTTGTCGAATTGCTCTGGCTAGGACTTCAAGTACAATGTTGAATAAGTAGGGAGAAAGTGGGCAGCCTTGTATAGTCCCTGATTTATTGGGATTGCTTCCAGCTTCTCTCCATTTAGTTTGATATTGTCTACTGGTTTGCTGTGTATTGCTTTTATTATATTTAGGTATGTGCCTTGAATTCCTGATCTTTCCAAGACTTTTATCATGAATGGGTGTTGGATGTTGTCAAATGCTTTCTCAGCCACTAACAAGATGATCATGTGTTTTTTGTATTTGAGTTTGTTTATATAGTGGAATACATTGATGGATTTCTGTATATTAAACCATCCCTGCATCTCTGGGCTGAAACCTACTTGGTCATTATGAATGATCGTTTTGATGTGTTCTTGGATTCAGTTTGTGAGGATTTAATTGAGTATTTTTGCATCAATGTTCATAAGGGAAATTGGTCTGAAATTCTCTTTCTTTGTTGGATCTCTCTGTGGTTTAGGTATCACAGTAATTGTGGCTTCATAGAATGAATTGGGTAGAGTACCTTCTGTTTCTATTTTGTGGACTAATTTGAGAAGAGATGGACTTAGGTCTTCTTTGAAGGTCTGATAGAACTCAGCACTAAACCCATCTGGTCCTGGGTTTTTTTTTTTTTTTTTTTTTTTTTTGGTTGGGAGACTATTGAGGACTGCTTCTATTTCTTTAGGTGAATTGGGACTGTTTGGATCATTAATCTGATCCTGATTTACCTTTGGTACCTGGTATCTATCTAGGAAGTTGTTCCTTTCCTTCCAGTTTTCTAGTTTTGTTGTAGTAGGATCTGATGATGTTTTGGATTTTGTCATGTTCTGTGTTGTCTCCTTTTTCAGTTTTGATTTTGTTATTTAGAATACTTTCCTTGTTCCCTCTAGTTAGTCTGGCTAAGTTTTCAGCTATCTTGTTGATTTTCTCAAAGAACCAGCTCCTGGTTTGGTTGATTCATTGAATATTTCTTTTGTTTCCACTTCATTGATTTCAGCCTTGAGTTTGATTATTTCCTGCCATCTACTCCTCTTGAGTGAGTTTGCTTCCTTTAGTTCTAGGGCTTCTAGGTGTGCTGTAAGGCTGCTAGTGTATATTATCTCTAGTTTCTTTTGGGAGGCACTCAGGGCTATGAGTTTTCCTCTTAGGACTGCCTTCATTGTGTCCCATAAGTTTGGGTATGTTGTGGCTTCCTTTGTGTTAAACTCTAAAAAGTCTTTAATTTCTTTCTTTATTACATCCTTGACCAAGGAATCATTGAGTAGAGTGTTGTTCAGTTTCCACATGAATATTGGCTTTCTATTATTTATGTTGTTATTGAAGATCAACATTATTCTGTGGTGATGAGGTAGGATGCATGGGATAATTTCAATATTTTTGTATCTGTTGAGGCCTGTTTTGTGACCAATTATATGATCAATTTTGGAGGATGTACCATGTGGCACTGAGAAGAAGATATATCCTTTTGTTTTAGGAGAAAATGTTCTGTAGATATCAATTAAATCCATTTGTTTCCTAACTTCTGTTAGTGTCCATGTGTTTCTATTTAGTTTCTGTTTCCAGGATCTGTCCATTGGTGAGAGTGAGGTGTTGAAGTCTAGCATTATTATTGTGTGAGGTGCAATGTGTGCTTTGAGCTTTACTAAAGGTTCTTTAATGAATGTGGCTGCCCTTGTATTTGGAGCATAGATATTCAGAATTGAGAATTCATCTTGGTAGATTTTACCTTTGATGAGTATGAAGTGCCCCTCCTTGACTTTTTTGATAACTTTGGGTTGGAAGTCAATTTTATTTAATACTAGAATGGTTACTCCAGCTTGTTTCTTTGGACCATTTGCTTGGAAAATTGTTTTCCAGCCTTTCACTCTGAGGTAGTGTCTGTCTTTTTCCCTGAGGTGGGTTTTCTGTAAGCAGCAAAATGTTGGGTCCTGTTTGTGTAGCCTATTAGTCTATGTCTTTTTATTGGGGAACTGAGTCCATTGATGTTAAGAGAAATTAAAGAAAAGTAATTGTTGTTTCCTTTTATTTTTGTTGTTAGAGTTGGCATTTGTTCTTGTGGCTGTCTTCTTTTAAATTTGTTGAAGGATTATTTTCTTGCTTTTTCTAGGGTGTAGTTTCCATCTTTGTGTTGGAGTTTTCCCTGTATTATCCTTTGAAGGGCTGGATTCATGGAAAGATATTGTGTGAATTTGGTTTTATTGTGGAATTCATTGGTTTCTCCATCTATGTTAATTGAGAGTTTTGCTAGGTATAGAAGGCTGGGCTGGCATTTGTGTTCTCTTAGGGTCTGCATAATATCTGTTCAGGATCTTCTGGCTTTCATAGTCTCTGGTGAAAATTCTGGTTAATTCTAATAGGCCTGCCTTTATAAGCTACTTGACATTTTTTCCTCACTGCTTTTAATACTGTATCTTTATTTAGTGCATTTGTTGTTCTGATTATGTGTCAGGAGGAATGTCTTTTCTGGTCCAGTCGATTTGGATTCTGTATGCTTCTTGTATGTTCATGGACATCTCTTTTTTTAGGTTTGAGAAGTTTTTTTCTATAATTTTGTTGAAGATATTTGCTGGCCCTTTAAGTTGAAAATCTCCATTCTCCTCTACACCTATTATCAGTAGGTTTGGTCTTCTCATTGTGTCCTAGATTTCCTGGATGCTTTGACTTAGGGTCTTTTTGCATTTTGTATTTTCTTTGATTGTTGTGCCTATGTTCTCTATGGAATATTCTGTACTTGAGATTCTCTCTTCCATCTCTAGTATTCTGTTGCTGATGCTCACATCTATGGTTCCTGATTTCTTTCGTAGGATATCTATCTCCACAGTTCTCTCCCTTTCGAATTTCTTTATTGTTTCTACTTCCCTTTTTAGGTTGGATGGTTTTGTTCAATTCAATCCCCTGTTTCTTTTTTTTTTTTCCTGTAGCTGTCTAGGGGATTTTCATATTTCCTCTTTAAGGGCTTCTACCTTTTTTACACTGTTCTCCTGCATTTCTTACTTTTTAAAAAAAATTAGGTATTTTCTTCATTTACATTTCAAATGCTATCCCAAAACTCCCCACCCCACTCCCCTACCCGCCCACTCCCAATTCTTGGCCCTGGAGTTCCCCTGTACTGAGGCATATAAAATTTGCAAGACCAAGGGGATTCTCTTCCCAATGATGGCCCACTAGGCCATCTTCTGATACATATGCAGCTAGAGACAGGAGCTCCGGGGGTACTAGTTACTTCATATTTTTATTCTACATATAGGGTTGCAGACTGCTTTAACTCCTTGGGTACTTTCTCTAGCTCCTCCATTGGGGGCCCTGTGTTCCAACCAAGAGCTGACTCTGAGAATCCACTTCTGTGTTTACCAGGCACCAGCATAAACTCACAAAAGACAGCTGTATCAGAGTCCTCTCAGTAAATCTTGCTGGTGTATGCAATGGTGTCACTGTTTGGAGGTTGATTATGGGATGGATCCCTGGGTATGGCAGTTTCTAGATGGTCCACCCTTTCATCTCAGCTCCAAACTTTGTCTCTGTAACTCCTTCCATGGGTATTTTGTTCCCAATTCTAAGAAGGGGCAAAGTGTCCCTTTGATTTTCTGGAGTCCACCTTCTTGAGTTCTTTATAGATATTAGATATTATCTAATATTATTGTTCTTCTTGAGTTTCATGTGTTTTGTAAATTGCAACTTGTATCTTGGATATTCTAAGTTTCTGGGCTAATAACCACTTATCAGTGAGTAACTATCATGTGAGTTCTTTTGTAATAGGGTTACCTCACTCAGGATGATACGCTCCAGGTTCATCCATTTGCCTACGAATTTCATAAAATCATTCTTTTTAATAGCTGGGTAGTACTCCATTGTGTAAATGTACCACATTTTCTCCTATCCATTCCTCTATTGAAAGGCTTCTGTATTCTTTCCAGCTCCTGGCTATTATACATAAGGCTGCTATGAACATAGTGGAGCATGTATCCTTCTTACCAGTTTGAACATCTTCTGTATATATGCCCAAGAGAGGTATTGCAGGATCCTCTGTTAGAACCATGTCCAATTTTCTGAGGAATCGCCAGACTGATTTCCAGAGTGGTTGTACAAGCTTGCAATCCCACTAACAATGGAGGAGTGCTCCTCTTTCTCCACATCCTCGCCAAAATCTGCTGTCACCTGAATTTTTGATCTTAGCCATTCTGACTGGTGTGAGGTGGAATGTCAGGATTGTTTGATTTGCATTTTCCTGATGATTAAGGATGCTGAACATTTTTTCATCTACTTCACAGCCATTTGCTATTCCTCAGGTGAGAATTCTTTGTTTAGCTCTGAGCCCTCTTTTTATAATGGGGTTATTTGATTTTCTGGAGTCCACCTTCTTGAGTTCTTTATAGATATTAGATATTATCCCCTATCTGATTTAGGATTGGTAAAGTTCCTTTTGCAATCAGTTGGTGGCCTTTTTGTCTTATTGACAGTGTCTTTTGCCCTGCAGAAACTTTGCAATTTTATGAGGTCCCATTTGTCAATTCTCAATCTTACAGCACAAGCCATTGCTGTTCTCTTCAGGAATTTTCCCCCTGTACCCATATCTTTGAGGCTTTTCCCTACATTCTCCTCTATAAGTTTCAGTGTCTCTGGTTTTATGTGGAGTTCCTTAATCCACTTAGAGTTGACCTTAGTACAATGAGATAGGAATGGATCAATTCACATTCTTCTACATGTTAACCACCAGTTGTGCCAGCACCATTTGTTGAAAATGCTGTCTTTTTTCCACTGCACAGTTTTTGCACCCTTGTCAAAGGTCAAGTGACCATAGGTGTGTGGGTTCATTTCTGGTTCTTCAATTCTATTCCATTGGTCAACTTGTCTGTTGCTATACCAGTACAATGCAGTTTTTATTACAATTGCTCTGTATTATAGCTTTAGGTCAGGTATGATGATTCCACCAGAGGTTTTTTTTTTTTTTTTTTTTTTTTTTCCCTTGAGCAGAGGTTTTGCTATCCTAGGTTTTTTTTTTTTTTTTTTTTTTTTTTTGTTATTCCAGATGAATTTGCAGATTGCCCTTTCTAATTCATTGAAGAACTGAGTTGGAATTTTGATGGGGTTTGCATTGAATCTGTAGATTGCTTTTGGCAAGATAGCCATTTTTACTATATTGATCCTGCCAATCCATGAGCTTGGAGATTGTTCCATCTTCTGAGATCTTCTTTGATTTTTCTCCAGAGACTTGAAATTCTTATCATAAAGATCTTTCACTTCCTTTGTTAGACACACACCAAGGTATTTTATATTATTTTTGTCAATTGTAAAGGATGTTGTTTCCCTAATTTCTTTCTTAGCCTGTTTATCCTTTGTGTAGAGAAAGGCCATTGACTTGTTTGAGTTAATTTTATATCCAGCTACTTCACTGAATTTCCTTATCAGGTTTAGGAGTTCTCTGGTGAAATTTTTAGGGGCACTTATATATACTATCATATCATCTACAAAAAGTGATATTTTGACTTCTTTCCAATTTGTATCCAATTTGATCTCCTTTTGTTGTCGAATTGCTCTGGCTAGGACTTCAAGTACTATGCTGAATAGGTAGGGATAAAGTTCACAGACTTGTCTAGTTCCTGATTTTAATGGCATTGCTTCCACTTTTCACCATTTACTTTGATGTTGGTTACTGGTTTGCTGTAGATTGCTTTTATCATGTTTAGGTATGGGCCTTGAATTCCTGATTTGTCCAAGTCTTTTATACATGAATGGGTGTTGGATTTTGTCAAATGCTTTATCAGCATCTAACTAGATGATCATGTGGTTTTTATCTTTGAGTTTGTTTATACAGTGGATAAGGTTGATGGATTTCTATATATTAAACCATCCCTGCATGCCTGGAATGAAACCTACTTGGACAGGATGGATGATTGTTTTGAAATGTTCTGGATTCAGTTAGCGAGGATTTTATTGAGTAATTTTACATCCATATTTATAAGGGAAATTCGTCTGAAGTTCTCTATCTTTGTTGGGTCATTCTGTGGTTTAGGTATCAGAGTAATTGTGGCTTCATAGAATGAATTGAGTAGAGTACGTTCTGTTTCTATTTTATGAAAAAGTTTGAGAAGAATGGAATTAGATCTTCTTTGAAGGTCTGATAGAACTCTCCACTAAACCCATCTGGTCCTGGGCTTGTTTTTTTAGTTGGGAGATTATTAATTACTGCTTCTATTTCTTTAGGGGATATAGGGCTGTTTAGGTCATTAATCTGATCCTGATTTAACTTTGGTGCCTGGTATCTGTCTAGAAATTTGTCCATTTCATCCAGGTTTTCCAGTTTTGTTGAGTATAGCCTTTTGTAGAAAGATCTGATGGTGTTTTGGATTTCTTCAGGATCTGTTGTTATGTCTTCCTTTTCATTTCGAGATTTTGATAATTAGGATGCTGTGCCTGTGCCCTCTAGTGAGTCTGTCTATGGGTTGATCTATCTTGTTGATTTTCTCAAAGAACCAGCTCCTCATTTGGTTGATTCTTTGAATAGTTTTTCCTATTTTCACTTGATTGATTTCACCCCTGAGTTTGATTATTTCCTGCTGTCTACTCCTCTTGCGTGAATTTGCTTCCTTTTGTTCTAGAGTTTTTAGGTGTGTTGTCAAGCTGCTAGTGTGTGCTCTCTCTAGTTTCTTTTGGGAGGCACTCAGTGCTATGAGTTGGCCTCATAGAGATGCTTTCATTGTGTCCCATAAGTTTGGGTATGTTGTTGCTTCATTTTCATTAAACTCTAAAAAGTCTTTAATTTCTTTCTTTATTCCTTCCTTGACCAAGCTATCATTGAGGAGAGTGTTGTTCAGTTTCCATGTGAATGTTGGCTTTCTATTATTTATCTTGTTATTGAAGATCAGCCTTAGTCTATGGTGATCTGATAGGATGCATGGGCCAATTTCAATATTTTTGTATCTGTTGAGGCCTGTTTTGTGACCAATTATATGGTCAATTTTGGAGAAAGTACCATGAGGTGTTGAAAAAGATATATCCTTTTGTTTTAGGATAAAATGTTATATAGATATCTGTTAAATCCATTTGTTTCATAACTTCCGTTAGTCACTGTGTCTCTATTTAGTTTCTGTTTCCACAATCTGTCCATTGATGAAAATGGGGCATTGAAGTCTCCCAATATTATTGTGTGAGGTGCCATGTGTGCTTTGAGCTTTACTAAAGTTTCTAATGAATGTGGCTGCACTTGCATTTGGAGCATAGATATTCAGAATTGAGAATTCATCTTGGAAGATTTTACCTTTGATGAGTATGAAGTGCCCTTCCTCTTCTTTTTTGATAACTTTGGGTTGGAAGTCAATTGTATTTGATATTAGAATGGCTACTCCAGCTTGTTTCTTCAGACCATTTGCTTGGAAATTTGTTTTCCAGCCTTTCACTCTGAGGTAGTGTCTGTCTTTTTTCCTGAGGTGGGTTTTGTGTAAGCAGCAAAATGTTGGGTCCTGTTTGTGTAGCCAGTTTGTTAGTCTATGTCTTTTTATTGGGGAATTGAGTCCATTGATATTAAGAGATATTAAGGAAAAGTAAGTGTTGCTTCCTATTATTTTTGTTGTTAGAGTTGGCATTCTGTTCTTGTGGCTGTCTTCTTTTAGGTTTGTTGAAGGATTACTTTCTTGCTTTTTCTAGGGTGTAGTTTCCATTTTTGTATTTTTTTTTTTTCTGTTATTATCCTTTGAAGGGCTGGATTCATGAAAAGTTATTGTGTGAATTTGGTTTTGTCATGTAATACTTTGGTTTTTCCATCTATGGTAATTGAAAATTTGGCTGGGTATAGTAGCCTGGGCTGGCATTTGTGTTCTCTTAGTGTCTGTATAACATCTGTCCAGAATCTTCTGGCTTTCATAGTCTCTGGTGAAAAGTCTGATGTAATTCTAATAGGCCTGCCTTTATATGCTACTTGACCTTTTTTTCCTTACTGCTTTTAATACTGTATCTTTATTTAGTGCATCTGTTGTTCTGATTATTATGTGTCAGGAGGAATTTCTTTTCTGGTCCAGTCTATTTGGAGTTCTGTAAGTTTCTTGTATGTTATATGGGCATCTCTTTCTTTATGTTTGGAAAGTTTTTTCTATAATTTTGTTGATATTTGCTGACCCTTTAAGTTGAAAATCTTCATTCTCATCTACTCCTATTATCCATAGGTTTGTTCTTCTCATTTTGTCCTGGATTTCCTGGATGTTTTGACTTAGGATCTTTTTGCATTTTGCATTTTCTTTGATTGTTGTGACTATGTTCTCTATGGAATTTTCTGTATCTGAAATTCTCTCTTCCATCTCTTGTATTTTGTTGCTGATATTCATATCCATGGTTCCAGATTTCTTTCCTAGGTTTTCTGTTTCCGGCGTTGCCTCACTTTGGGTTTTCTTTATTGTGTTTACTTCCCTTTTTAGGTCTTGTATGGTTTTGTTCAATTCCATCACATGTTTGGTTGTGTTGTCCTGTTTTTCTTTAAGAACTTCTAACTCTTTAGCAGTGTTCTCCTGTATTTCTTTAAGTGAGTTATTAAAGTCCTTCTTGATGTCCTCTACCATCATCATGAGATATGCTTTTAAATCAGAGTCTAGATTTTCAGGTGTGTTGGGATATCCAGGACTGGCTGAGGTGGGAGTGCTAGGTTCTGATAATGGTGAGTGGTCTTGGTTTCTGTTAGTAAGATTCTTATGTTTGCCTTTCACCATCTGGTAATCTCTGGAGTTAGTTGTTATAATTTTCTCTGGTTGGAGCTTTTTTCTTCTGTGATTCTCTTAGCCTTTGTCAGCATACCTGGGAGACTAGCTCTCTCCTGAGTTTCAGTGGTCAGAGTACTCTCTGCAGGTAAGCTCTCCTCTTGCAGGGAAGGTGCACAGATATCTGGCATTCGGACCTGCCTCCTGGCTGAAGATGAAGGCCAGAAACAGGGCCTGTCCCAGAAGCTGTGTAGCTTCTGTAGTCCACACTCTCACCTACATAGACTAGTCTCTGAGAGATCCTGGACCAGAGATGGCTCCCCTAGGTGCTCTGGCAATGCCCTCCTGGGCCGGGTGGACACATCTCCTCTGGCAGGGAAGTTGCACAGATGTTTGGAGCCCAAAAATGGGTCTGCTCCAGAAACTGTAGCTTCCACTTCTCCTGCATTTCTTTAAGTGAGTTATTAATGGGTTCTTGATGTCTTCTACCAGCATCATGAGATATGATTTTAAAACAGAATCTTGATTTTTCGGTGTGTTGTGGTATCCAGGACTGGCTGAGGTGGGAGTGCTTGGTTCTGATCATGATGAGTGGTCTTGGTTTCTGTTAGTAAGATTCTTATGTTTGCCTTTTACTATCTGGTAATCTCTGGAGTTAGTTGTTATAGTTGTCTCTGGTTGGAGCTTTTTCCTCCTATGATTCTTTTAGCCTCTGTCAACAGTCCTGGGGTCCAGCTCTCTCCCTGATTCTTAGTGGTCAGAATATTCTCTGCAGGCAAGCTCTTCTCTTGCAGGGAATGTGCACAGAGGTCTGGCGTTCAGACCTCCCTCCTGGCTGAAGGTGAAGGCCCGAAACAGGGCCTGTCCCAGAAGATGTGTTGCCTCTGCAGTCTGCATGCTCACCTGCACAAACTGGTCCATGTGGGATGCGGGACACAAGATGGCTTTCTTGTCTGCTCTGGTGGTCAGAGCCCTCCTGAGGGGACACCTCTCCTCTGGCGGAGGAAGGTGCCAGGATGTCCAGAGCCTGAAAAGGGGTCTGTCCCAGAATCTGTGTTACTTTTGCAGTCTGCTTGTTCACCCTTCACAGTCTGCGAGCTGACCTGTGCAGACTGGTTTCTGAGGGACCTGGGACCCAAAATGTGGTATGTAGTTCTGATTGTTGTCTATAGAGTAGAAGCTGGGATGCTGATAATTTTTTGCACTCTCCAGTAAAGTCTCAAAATAAAACCCATCAGAACTGAGGTTAAAACACATTTTACATATTATTGTGATTTCATGTAATTAAATTAGCAATTCTATGTCTATGTAGAAACAGCAAGCGCCTCACACTGTGTTGCTTGAATGAAGTTCCTTTAACTGATGAAAAATGACTGTGAAGAAATTTTTGAAATGCCCTGTATATGGGAATCATGGAGAACATTCTCATATTAAGCTTCCAGTACATGATGACTAATATTGATTGTCAAATTGACAAGACTTGGAATCACATCGGAGACAAATCTTTGCTTCTATCAGTGAGAAAGTTTTTATATTGAGCTTACCTGTGGATCAAAAATGTCCTTTTCACCTAATAAAATAGGAAGTGAGCTGAGAACCACCAATCACTGTTGTCTTCCTCTTCTCTATGGATAGCAAGTGACCAGTTGCCTCTTAGATCTGGTGCCATGCCTTGCCTATCATAATGGAATTGCTTGCTTAAATAATGAGTTAAATTAAACCTTTCCCTAAGTAAGTTGTTTTGACAGCTTTCATACTAATAAAAGTAATATATAATTTCTTAATTTTCACTGCCTTGCTTTATTTACTTATTAATGAAATCTCCCATGAACATGTAGCCAATTTATTTATTTGATTAATTATTTATTTAGTCACATGCACCCATGCTTCTGCATTGGTGTGAAGGTCTGAAACAAAGTTGCAGAGAATTGAGTCTTCCCTATAATGTGGCTTTTGGGGTGCTGAACTCAAATCATCAAGGTTGGTAGCAAGCTGTCACTTATTGAGACATCTTCTCAGCCCATCGACTCTCCCCATTTAGTAAGAAAATGTGGCATTTAATAGTTATCTTCTTACAGGTATTCATTTAAACATAACTTTTAAATAGTTCAATCATTGAACAACCATCTGTGTACATCTTTCCTTGTTAATTTTGTGTCAGCATATACATTTTAAGGAACTATATCTCATCAGAGAATGCCTCCTGGAATTTCTTCTGAAATCAACTTACTTTTCAAAATAAATGTATTGAGCTATAATTTACATTCTGTGTAATGTATCCACTTGATCAGTAAATTTTAGTAAATTTTCCGATTTTTCAAGGGAATAGATATTTTTATTTTTTAATATTGTTTGAGAAAGAACTAAGTGCACAGAAGAGTCATAAACCTGAATGCATTAGTTTTATGAGGAACTGTTACATTTTCACATATCTTCCTCATTCATCCTAGACAAGTGAAATCTCCATGGAGACTCAGACCAAAAATCAATGTTTAGAGACTCCTGCCTTAGATGCTGCCATTCAGGAGAATAAACCTTTTATTGCTTTGGATAATAACATCACAGCAGATGAGTTTATAAATCCAAAAAACACTCAAACATCATTAAAAAGTGACATTATTCGTGACATCTTAAATATCAAAAGCACCGGACTTTGAATGCAGTCTGACTGTGAAATTATCACTTTAAATCCTGCTTTGTTTAGTCAATTCAAGTGTGAAAATATTCAGAGTATTAAAGCACAGACTCTGCATCAGTTGTAAATAATGAAAAGCGAAAATCATCCTCAGTTCTATTTGAATTTATTTATATTTGACTCTGCCTCTCACCCAGTAAATTATCTGCATATGGAACAATGAAATAAACTCTATAGGTAACTCAGTAATTACATTTCACTCTCGTGTGTGTGTGTGTGTGTGTGTGTTTGTGTGTGTGTTTGTGTCTTTTTTGTTTGTTTATTTGTTTTTTTATTTTTACAATACTGTCCAGCACACCCTAACCCTACTAAAGCTGTACCTATTATATCAGATAGTAAAAAACACATTGCAGTTGTAATTAAAGCAGGTAAAATGAAGACTTTCCCTGATTGTGAAGTTGGCTTGCCATCATCACAATGATTCTAATAAAGTAATGCAGAAGTCAGAAAAAGGATATGATATAAAAGTATTGAACAGGGGGGAACAATTTAAAGACATGGGAAGGGGTCACAGACAGAGGATAGGTGGACCCTGGAAGCTGAAATAAGCAAGAAAACACAAAACACCTTCTATAGAAGGAACCAGCCCTGCCAATACCACCAAAGTATAGTGCAAATTATTGGAGAATTGTGACATTTAGAACCAATAGAATTTTTTCTTTAAAACTTAATTATTGTAGATTAGTAAACTAGTACATTGTCAGTATGCATACTTTTTCAAAATTGAAGTCCAGGTATGAGAGCTGATGATAGTTGAATCAGTTGCATAGTATTTTACATACCAAGCACCACAGAAGGATTAAAAGCAGCCTTTACAACTAGGTGACAGCTCAAAAATGAGCAAGAACTGTTTTGCTCACTATTTTTCAGTTTAATATATCTTTTAATGCCATGAGTGATAATGTATCCTATGGAATATATTTCTAAAATATATTTGAATACACTAAATATGTATTTTTCAAATGTTTGTATTCTAAATGTTATAGTAGATGAGGCATTAGTAGCTTCACCTTGTTGACAGGGCTCCTATGAATAGGATTGATATATTTTAAAATGGAGTAAGACATGAACCCTGTTCATTCTTCTTGAAGATCACAGTGAAAAGATGGCTATCTGTGATTAGGATGTGAAATCTTGCCAGAGTTGAAATTATTGATGCCTTAATCTTTTCTTATAATCTCCAAAACTACAAAATGAATGTCTGTGGTTTATAAGATCCAATATATGTTATTTAACCATGTTACCATGAAAGAACAAAATAAGTGTATACCCTGGATTTAAGAGTAAAAATGTTGAAGAAGGGCATTTTTTTTCTTATTCTTGGAACACTTGTCTTCTGACCTGTTTACTGTGGCTCATGTTTCAAGAAGCCTAGTGCCTAAACCATGTCTGTCTATATACAACTCTCACTCTGCTAGAGACATTGGACTCTGTGAACTGTCTCACTAGTGTTCCCAATTCTTCAGGCCGCAGATAGCAAATGAAGGGGCTGTGCAGACTTCAATAGCAAAACTACAGAATATAATAGCCACCATAGTGGGGTATGCAAGTGTTACCAGTTTCTGGCAACTATGAATAAAACTGCTATGAACATAGTTGAGCAAGTGTTCTTGTAGCATGGTGGAGCATCTTTTGGTTATATGCCCATGAGTGGTATAGCTGGGTGTTCAGGTAGAACTATTTCTAATTTTCTGAAAAATTGCCAAATTGTTTTCCAAAGAGGTTGTAAGAGTTTGCATTCTCATGAGCAATGGAAGAGTGTTTCCCTTGCTCCATGTTTTCTTCAGCATGTTCTGGCACATGAGTTTTTGGTCATAATCATTCTAATGGGTATAAGATGGAATCTGAGTTGTTTTGATTTGCATTTTCTCAATAACTAAGGACTTTGAAGATTTTTTTTACCCGCTGAACCCATTTTTGAATTGGATTTTCTGGTTGAAAAATGTTTAGCATCAAGTTGATTTCCAGAATGATTGTACCAACTTGCAATCCCACCAGCAATGGATGAGTGTTCCTATTTCTCCATAACCTTGCCAGCATATGCTGTCACCTGAGTATTTGATTTTAGCCATTCTGACTGGTTTGAAGTGGAATCTCAGGGTTGTTTTGATTTGCATTTTCCTGATGACTAAGGATGTTGAACACCTTTTTGGGTGCTTTTCAGCCATTCGGTATTCCTCAGTTGAAAATTCTTTGTTTAGCTCTGTATCCCATTTTTAATAGGGATATTTGGTTCTCTGAAGTCTAACTTCTTGAGTTCTTCATATTTATTGGATATTAGCTCTTTATCCAATGTAGGGTTAGGAAAGATCTTTTCCTAACCTGTTTGTTGCCTTTTTTTTCCTATTGACAATGTCCTTTTCTTTACAGAAGCTTTGCAATTTTATGAGGTATCATTTGTCAATTCTTGATCTTAGAATATAGGCTATTTGTATTCTGTGCCTCAGAAAAATTGGACATAGTACTACTGGAGGACCCACTAATAGCACTCTTAGACATATAACCAGAAAATTCTCCAACATGTAATAAGGACACATGGTCCACTATGTTTACTGCAGCCTTATTTATAATAGCCAGGAGCTGGAAAGAATACATATGTCCCTCAACAGAGGAATAGATACAGAAAATGTGGTATATTTACACGATGGAGTAGTATGCAGCTATTAATGGCTCAGTGGGTAAGAGCACCCGACTGCTCTTCCGAAGGTCCGGAGTTCAAATCGCAGCAACCACATGGTGGCTCACAACCACCAAGATCTGTAACAAGATCTGACACCCTCTCCTAGAGTGTCTGAAGACAGCTACAGTGTACTTACATATAATAAGTAAATAAAATCTTTAAAAAAAACAATGAATTTATGAAATTGTTTTTATGAATTGGAGCTAGAAAATATCATCCTGAGTGAGGAAATCCAATCACAAAAGAACCAACATGATAATATCACTGATAAGTGGATATTAGCCCAGAAGCTCAGAATACACAACATACAATTCATAAACCACATGAAACTCAAGAAGAAGGAAAACCAAAGTGTAGATACTTTGACCCTTCTTAGAAGGGGGAACAAAATACCTATGGAAGGAGTTACAAAGACAAAGTGTGGAGCAGAGACTGAAGGAATCCCATAGACTACCCCACCTGGGAATCCATCCCATAGACAACCACCAAACCCAGACACTTTTGTGGATGCCAACAACTGCATACTGACAGAAGCCCGTTATAGCTGTCTCCAGAGAGGTTCCACCAGTGCCTGACTGCTGAGGAATGGCCCAAGTCGGCCTCCCTCAATCCATGGAAGAAATAGGGGGTTCCAGACAGGGGGCAAGGAGTTGGCTACAAAAAGGGTGACAAACAGACACAAATAAAAGGGAGTGCTGTATCTGGATGTATTTTTGTCAAAGTGAGCATCAATCTTTATATTACAGGAAACAAAGAAATTAAGTGATACATTAAGGCGATTCAAGGTCCATTGAAGTTATCTGATACAAAATTACTTTTACAACAAAACGGAGGAATGGGTACGTAAAAAACGAACCGGAACCAACAGAGATAAAATCAATATTAACAATTGGGATCAAAAGCAGCCCCACCTAAGGTTAGCTTAATCTTTAAAGCCAAGGGACAGAGGCAGGCAGATTTCTGAGATTGAGGCCAGCCTGGTCTACAAAGTGAGCTCCAGGACAGTCAGGGCTATACAAAGGAAGCCTGTCTCAAAAAAACAAAACAAAACAAAACAAAACAAAACAAAACAAAACAAAACAAAACAAAACAAAACAAAACAAAACAAAACAAAACAAAATGCCAGGGGCAAGGACTTCATGCCCTTGTCATAGTTTTAATTCTAGTCTATTGTATAGTCCACCTTCTCCCAAGGCATTGTAAATTACTGTGTATGGGAGTGGCTCAGCTATCTATTGTTCTAAGTATTTACTCTAGTTCTTTCTTAGACCACAATCTTCCTTCTTGCTAGGCCATGGTAAATTCTTGCATGTGGGAGTAGCTTGCCTTGTGATTTCTAAGTCTACATAGTAGATAGTAAGGACTGATATCTTTTTTTAAATATTTTTTATTAGATATATCCTTATTTACAGTTCTAATGCTATCCCAAATATCCCCTATACTCTCCCCCACTCCCCTACCCACCCACTCCCACTTTTTGGCCCTGGTGTTCCCCTGTACTGGGGCATATAAAGTTTGCAAGTCCAATGGGCCTCTCTTTCAAGTGATGGCCAACTAGGCCATGTTTTGATACATATGCAGCTAGAGTCAAGAGCTCTGGGGTACTGGTTAGTTCATAATGTTTTTCCACATATAGGGTTGCAGATCTCTTGGGTACTTTCTCTAGCTCCTCCATTGGGGGCCCTGTGATCCAGCCAATAGCTGACTGTGAGCATCCACTTCTGTGTTTGCTAGGCCCCTGCATAGTCTCACAACAGACAGCTCTATCTGGGTCCTTTCAGCAAAATCTTGCTAGTATATGCAATGGTGTCAGCGTTTGGAAGCTGATTATGGGATGGATCCCTGGATATGGCATTCTCTAGATGGTCCATGCTTTCGTCACAGCTCCAAATTTTGTCTCTGTAACTCCTTCCATGGATGTTTTGTTCCCAATTCTAAGAAGGGGCAAAGTGTCCGCACATTGGTCTTTGTTCTTGAGTTTCATGCCTTTAGCAAATTGTATCTTATATCTTGGGTATCCTAAGTTTCTGGGCTAATATCCACTTATCAGGGAGTACATATTGTGTGAGTTCCTTTGTGATTGAGTTACCTCACTCAGGATGATGCCCTCCAGGTCCATCCATTTGCCTAGGAATTTCATAAATTCATTTTTTTTAATAGCTGAGTAGTATGCCATTGGGTAAATGTACCACATTTTCTGTATCCATTCCTCTGTTGAGGGGCATCTGGGTTCTTTCCAGCTTCTGGCTATTATAAATAAGGCTGCTATGAACACAGTGGAGCATGTGTCATTCTTACTGGTTGGGACATCTTCTGGATATATGCCCAGGAGAGGTATTGCGGGATCCTCTGATAGTATTTTGTCCAATTTTCTGAGGAACCACCAGACTGATTTCCAGAGTGGTTGTACAAGCTTGCAATCCCACCAACAATGGAGGAGTGTTCCTCTTTCTCCATATCCTTGCCAGCATCTGCTGTCACCTAAATTTTTGACATTAGCTATTATGACTGGTGTGAGGTGGAATCTCAGGGTTGTTTTGATTTGCATTTCCCTGATGATTAAGGATGCTGAACATTTCCTCAAGTGCTTCTCTGCGATTCTGCATTCATCAGGTGAGAATTGTCTTTTCAGCACTGAGCTCCATTTTTTAATGGGGTTATTTGATTTTCTGGAGTCCACCTTCTTGAGTTTTTTATATATATTGGATATTAGTCCCCTATCTGATTTGGGATAGGTAAAGATCCTTTCCCAATCTGTTGGTGGTCTTATTGTCTTATTGGCAGTGTCTTTTGCCCTGCAGAAACTTTGCAACTTTATGAGATTCCATTTATTGATTCTCGATCTTACAGCACAAGCCATTGCTGTTCTAATTAGGAATTGTTCCCCTGTACTCATATCTTCTAGGCTTTTCCCTACTTTCTCCTCTATAAGTTTCAGTGTCTCTGGTTTTATGTGGAGTTCCTTGATTCACGTAGATTTGACCTTAGTCCAAGGAGATAGGAATGGATCAATTAGCATTCTTCTACATGATAACTGCCAGGTGTGCCAGCACCATTTGTTGAAAATGCTGTCTTTTTTCCACTGGATGGTTTTGGCTCCCTTGTCAAAGATCAAGTGACCATAGGTGTGTGGGATCATCTCTGGGTCTTCAATTCTGTTCCATTGGTCTACCTGTCTGTCGTTATACCAGTACCATGCAGTTTTTATCACAATTGCTCTGTAGTACAGCTTTAGGTCAGGCATGGTGATTCCACCAGAGGTTCTCCTATCCTTGAGAAGAGTTTTTGCTATCCTAAATTTTTTGTTATTCCAGATGAATCTGCAGATTGCCCTTTCCAATTCATTAAAGAATTGAGTTGGAATTTTGATGGGGATTGCATTGAATCTGTAGATTGCTTTTGGCA
The DNA here is from genome assembly GCF_978045245.1 of Mus caroli. Lineage (NCBI taxonomy): Eukaryota > Metazoa > Chordata > Mammalia > Rodentia > Muridae > Mus > Mus caroli. Next base: position 80,233,078 of record NW_028227257.1, read on the forward strand.
AGATAGCCATTTTTACTATATTGATCCTGCCAATCCATGAGCATGGGAGATCTTTCCATCTTCTGAGATCTTCTATAATTTCTTTCTTCAGAGACTTGAAGTTCTTACCATATAGATCTTTCACTTCCTTAGTGAGAGTCACGCCAAGGTATTTTATATTATTTGTGACTATTGAGAAGGGTGTTGTTTCCCTAATTTCTTTCTCAGCCTGTTCATTCTTTGTGTAGAGAAAGAACATTGACTTGTTTGAGTTAATTTTATATCCCGCTACTTCGTTGAAGCTGTTTATCAGGTTTAGGAGTTCTCTGGTGGAATTTTTAGAGTCACTTATAGATCACTATTAGATCATCACTATTAGATCATCATTAGTCACTATTAGATCATCTGCAAAAAGTGATATTTTGATTTCCAATTTTATCCCCTTGATCTCCTTTTGTTGTCTAATTGCTCTGGCTAGGAATTCAAGTACAATGTTGAATAGGTAGGGAGAGAGTGGACAGCCTTGTCTATTCCTTGGTTTTAGTGGGATTGCTTCCAGCTTCTCACTATTTACTTTGATGTTGGCTACTGGTTCGCTGTAGACTGCTTTTATCATGGTTAGGTATGGGCCTTGAATTCCTGATCTTTCCAAGACTTTTATCATGAATGGGTGTTGGATTTTGTCAAATGTTTTTCCTCATCTAACCAGATGATTATGTGGTTTTTGTCTTTGAGTTTGTATATATACTGGATTACATTGATAAATTTCCATATATTGAACCATCCCTGCATCCCTGGGATGAAACTTACTTGGTCAGGATGGATGATTGTTTTGATGTGTTCTTGGATTCAGTTAGCGAGAACTTTATTGAGGATTTTTGCATAGATATTCATAAGAGAAATTGGTCTGAAGTCCTCTATCTTCGTTGTGTCTTTTTGTGGTTTAGGTATCAGAGTAATTGTGGCTTCATAGAATGAGTTAGGTAGAGTACCTTCTGTTTCTATTTTGTGGAATAGTTTGTGAAGAACTGGGATTAGATCTTCTTTGAATGTCCGATAGAACTCTGCACTAAACCCATCTGGCCCTGGGTTTTTGTTTTTTTGTTTTTTTGTTTTTTTTTGTTTTTTTTTGGTTGGGAGACTATCAATGACTGTTTCTATTTCTTTAGGGGATATAGGACAGTTTAGATCATTAACCTGATCTTGATTTAACTTTGGTACCTGGTATCTGTCTAGAAACTTATCTATTTCATCTAGTTTCTCCAGTTTTGTTGAGTAAAGCCTTTTGTAGAAGGATCTGATGGTGTTTTGGATTTCTTCAGGATCTGTTGTTATGTCTCCCTTTTCATTTATGATTTTGTTAATTAGGATGCTTTCTCTGTGCCCTCTAGTGAGTCTGGCTAAGGGTTTATCTATCTTGTTGATTTTCTCAAAGAACCAGCTCTTTGATTCGATGATTCTTTTAATAGTTCTTCTTGTTTCCACTTGGTTGATTTCTCGCCCCTGAGTTTGATTATTTCCTGCTGTCTACTCCTCTTGGGTGAATTTGCTTCCTTTTGTTCTAGAGCTTTTAGGTGTGTTGTCAAGCTGCTAATATGTGCTCTCTCTAGTTTCATTTTGGAGGCACTCAGAGCTATGAGTTTTCCTCTTAGAAATGCTTTCAGTGTGTCCCCTTAGATTGGGTATGTTGTGGCTTCATTTTCATTAAACTGTAAAAAGTCTTTAATTTCTTTCTTTATTCCTTCCTTGACCAATGTATCATTGAGAAGTGTGTTGTTCAGTTTCCAAGTGAATGTTAGATTCCTGCTATTTATTTTGTTATTGAAGATCAGCCTTAGTCCATGGTGATCTGATAAGATGAATGGGACAATTTCAATATTTTTGTATATGTTGAGGCTTGTTTTGTGACCAATTATGTTGTCAGTTTTGGAGAAGGTACCATGAGTTGCTGAGAAGAAGGTATATCCTTTTGTTTTAGGATAAAATGTTCTGTAGATATCTCTTAGATCCATTTGATTCATAACTTCTGTTAGTTTCACTGTGTCCCTGTTTAGTTTCTGTTTCCATGATCTGTCCATTGGTGAAAGTGGTCTGATGTAGTCTCCCACTATTATTGTGTGAGGTGTAATGTGTGCTTTGAGCTTTACTTAAGTTTCTTTAAATGAATGTGGCTGCCCTTGTATTTGGAGCATAGATATTCAGAATTGATAGTTCCTCTTGGAGGATTTTACCTTTGATGAGTATGAAGTGTCCCTCATTGTCTTTTTTGATGACTTTGGGTTGGAGGTCAATTGTATTTGATATTAGAATGGCTACTCCAGCTTGTTTCTTCAGACCATTTGCTTGGAATTTTTTTTCCAGCCTTTCACTCTGAGGTAGTGACTGTCTTTTTCCCTAACATGGTTTCATATAAGCAGCAAAATGTTGGGTCCTGTTTGTGTATCCAGTCTATTAGTCTATGTCTTTTTATTGGGGAATTGAGTCCATTGATATTAAGTGTTATTAAGGAAAAGTAATTGTTGCTTCTTATTATTTATGTTTTTAAAGTTGGCATTCTGTTCTTGTGGCTGTCTTCTTTTAGGTTTGTTGGGAGATTACCATTTTGCTTTTTCTAGGACGTGGTTTCTGTCCTTGTATTGTTTTTTTTTCTGTTATTATCCTTTCAAGGGCTGGATTCATGGAAGATAATGTGTGAATTTGGGCTTGTTGTGGAATACTTTGGTTTCTCCATCTATGGTAATTGAGAGTTTGGCTGGGTATAGTAGCCTGGGCTGGAATTTGTGTTCTCTTAGTTTCTGTATAACATCTGTCCAGGCCCTCTGGCTTTCATAGTCTCTGGTGAAAAATCTGGTGTAATTCTGATAGGCTTGCCTTTATATGTTACTTGACCTTTTTCCCTTACTGCTTTTAGTATTCTATCTTTATTTAGTGCATTTGTTGTTCTGATTATTATGTGTCGGGAGGAATTTCTTTTCTGGTCCAGTCTATTTGGAGTTCTGTAGGCTTCTTGTATGTTCATGGGCATCTCTTTCTTTAGGTTTGGGAAGTTTTCTTATATAATTTTGTTGAAGATATTTTCCAGTCCTTTGAGTTGGAAATCTTCATTCTCATCTACTCCTATTATCTGTAGGTTTGGTCTTCGCATTGTGTCCTGGATTTCCTGGATGTTTTGAGTTAGGATCTTTTTGTATTTTCCATTTTCTTTGATTGTTGTGCCGATGTTCTCTATGGAATCTTCTGCACCTGATATTCTCTCTTCCATCTCTTGTATTCTGTTGCTGATGCTCCATATATGGTTCCAGATTTCTTTCCTAGTGTTTCTATCTCCAGTGTTGCCTCACTTTGGGCTTTCTTTATTGTGTCTACTTCCCTTTTTAGGTCTTGGATGGTTTTATTCAATTCCATCACCTGTTTGGTTGTGTTTTCCTGCAATTCTTTAAGGGATTTTTGTGCTTCCTCTTTAATGTCTTCTACCTGTTTAGCAGTGTTCTCCTGTATTTCTTTAAGTGAGTTATTAAAGTCCTTCTTGATGTCCTCTACCATCATCATGAGATATGCTTTTATATCCAGGTCTAGCTTTTCGGGCGTGTTGGCGTGCCCTGGACTGGGCGTTGTGGGAGTGTTGGGTTCTGATGATGGTGAGTGGTCTTGATTTCTGTTAGTAAGATTCTTACATTTACCTTTTGCCATCTGGTAATCTCTGGGGTTAGGTGTTATAGTTGTCTCTGTTTAGAGATTGTTCCTCTGCTGATTCTGTTATCCTCTGTCAGCAGACCTGGGAGACTAGCTCTCTCCTCTGAGTTTCAGTGGTCAGAGCACTCTCTGCAAGCAAGCTCTCCTCTTACAGGGAAGGTGCACATATATCTGGCATTTGGACTTCCCTCCTGGCCGAAAATGAAGGTCCAAAACAGGACCTTTCCCAGAAGCCACGTTGCTTTGGCCTGTCCCAAAAGCTGTTAGCTTCTGTAGTGCACACTCTCACCTGTGCAGACTACTTTCGGTGGAGTCCCGGAACCAAGATGGCTTCTGCTATTCTGAGGCATAAGCCTCCCGGGCCAGGCAGGCACCTGTCCTCTGGCCGGGCAGGTGGCCAGATGTCTGGAGCCCGAAAAGGGCTCTGCCTCAGAAGCTCTGTGGCTCCTGCCTGTCCCAGACACTGTTAGCTTCTGTAGTGCACACTCTCACCTTTGCAGACTATTTTCGGTGGAGTCTGCCTGATTTCTTTCACTATCTCTTTTACAATATTAGATGCAGTTCTGAATGTCACTGAATAGACAACATTCTTACTGAATTCAAAGCCCATGGTTGGCTTAAGAACTACCTAGGGCATTGATGAAGGCCAGGAAGCAAAGTTCGATTTTGCTTAGGTATTTGGCAAGTCATTGCTTGGAGACTCCTATAATAAAATAATACTGTGGGAAAGCACACAGATCTGTTCAGTGACTAAAGCAAGTACATTGGAGCATTCGTTATACAGGATGCCACGGTTCGAGGAGAAAGAAACCAAGGACCTGAAGGGGTTCATAGCCCCATATGAGAAACCACAATATGAACTAACCAGTATCCCCAGAGCATGCAGGGACTAACTTACCAACCAAAGAGTACATGTGGTAGATTCATGGCTCCATCTGCAGCAGAGGATGGCCTAATCGGTAATCAATGGTAGGAGAGGCCCTTGGTCCTGTGAAGTCTCTGTGTCCCAGTGTAGGAGAATGCCAGGACCAGGAACCAGGAGTAGGTGGGTTGTTGATCAGCGGGAGAGAGGATGGGATAGAGAGGTTACAGGGGGGAAATCAGGAAAGGGTACAAAATTTGAAATGTATAGATAGTAAATATCTAATATAAAAAGATGTCTAACTTCTTGAGTTCTTTATAGATTTTAGATGTTAGTCCTCTTTTTGACTTTGGTTCATGAAAATCTTTTCTTATTCTGTAGGCTGTAATTTTCTTCTATTGATGGTGTCCTTAGGGTTGCAAAAGCTGTTCAGTTTCATGAGGTTCCATTTATTAGTTTATTGATTGATATTCTGTTTAAGAATTTGTTTCCTATGCCAAAAGGCAATCCTCAATTTTTCTTCTATTAGATTTAATATGTCTGTTTTTATATTGACATCTCTGATCCACTTATCTACTTGTATTGAGTTTTGTGCAGAGTGATAGACATGAAAGACCCACAATGTGAGGACTCCCCCACGTTCTGACTCAGGAGAGGCAACACCCCAAATCACTCAGGAGAAACGGTCTTGCTGCAAACTGCAAGAGGACTTTTATTTCAAGAGTGCTCTCAGGCCCACAGTCATACACCACACAGGGGTAGAGGACCATAGCTGGGTAAGGGGATATTTAAGAAAGAAATCACAACTCAAGGAAGTGGGGAGGGCATTGTTGGAAAATACCAAAAATACCAGTTAAGAGTCACAAGGAAGTAGAAAGTCAAAACAATTTTCTAGGAGCCTCTAACAATAGCACCTTTGCATAGCGGGTTCCAGCAGTGGTCAGGTTAGGTCAGGGTGACTTTCTTGGAATGAACACTCCCTGAACCCAGGAAGCAGGTGGGTGGAGGAATGTTGCTATCTGTTTTATGATTAGCATGCCTTGGAGCATTGAGTCACAAAGGTCACATTCTCAAGCCTGGGACTAAAGGCCTAGAATTTTGTTTTTACGTCATACTTTTTCAGATACTTTTCCAGTCTATTTACATTATTGTCCATGCAGACATCCAGGTAGACCAGCACCATTTTTGACAATGCTCTCATTTCTATGGTTTTGACTTCTTTGTCAAATAGCAAATGTTCATAGGTGTGTGGCTTATTTCTGGGCTATCAATTCTATTCCATTGATAAACTTGCCTAGTGAAAGACCCAGAAAGACAATCATGGTGTGTACTCACTTATAATTGGACATTAGCCATAAAGGGCAGGATAAACCATCTTACAATCTGCAGACCCAAAGAAACTGGGTAATAAGAGGGCCTGAGGGAGGTTGTGCAAATTTCACTCAGAAGAGCAACCAAATAGTCATCGGAGGAGGTTGAAGAAAGGGAGAATAGAGGTATATGGATGGTGATCAGGTGGTTGGAGGACAGGGTATGAGATTTCTACCAGAGGGGAATATAGGGTCAGAAATAAACCAGGTAGAACTTCCAGTATAAGAAGGAGGACATTTAACCCACCCACAAAACTTCTACCCAAATTTTGTCCTGCCTACATGGTATAATCCCTACATATACAGGGATAATGATGGAATAGAGACTAGGGGAATGGACAACTAATGACTGGCCAAATCTTGATGCTATTGATTCTCTGCTATGCTTGCAGACAGAAGTTTAGCATAATTGTCTCCTGAGAAACTTCATCCAGCAGCTGATGGAAATAGATGCAGAGGCCTATAACCAAACATTACACAAAGCTCAATGAACTGTATGAAAGAGTGGTGGATAGAATTGAGCAAGGCAGAAGCATCAAGAGCACAATAAGAAGAACTACAAAGTTCAACCAACCTGGGCCCATGGAGGCTCACAGAGACTGAACTTACCAAAGAACATGCAGGGGCTTGTCCTAGCACACTTTATGTTTATAGAAGATGTGCAGTCTTCATGTGGGTTCCATAACAATTGGAGCAGAGCCTGTCTCTGACATAGTTGCCTGCTATTGGATCTCTTTGGTCAACCTAGACTGCCTGGTTGGGCCTCAGTGAGGGAGGAAGTGCTTAGTTTTGTTGGGACTAGATGTCCCAGGGTGGGTGTTACTAAAAAAGAGCTTCCCTTTTCTCTGAGGAGAAGGGGATGGGGTAATAGGAGGAAGGATTTGTAAGGAAAGGAATAGGAAGGGGCTATGATGGGATGTAGTGATAGTAAAAATTAAATATCTGAAATAAATAAAATATCCACAGTAAATTATGATTGTGTTTACATGTGTAAGCATTGTATGCATGTGAGGTTAAAGCAGTGTAATGGAGACATATTGAAAGACAGAATAAGAGAGTGATCAAGCAAGCACAGTTCAAGGATGTACTGATAAAGGTTTAAATAAATTACTGTGAACTATAGTTATCCATTTTATGCAAAAGTTTCAGTATTTATAATTCTGTTTTCTAATTGTCTACTTTTATTGTTATCTGTGCTTTGAGCATCATATAGAAAGTCCATTGCCTATCCTAGTAATATGTTTTTTGCTTTCTTCCAGCACTTCCAGTTTCAGATTCTCCATCTAGGTCATTGATATATTTTGACTGTATGTATGGAGAGTAAGGATCAAACACAAAACATCTGCTTCTGAATAGTTCATATTCCCAGTATCATTTATTGAGAAGGCTGTTCTTTCTTCAAAGGTTATTCTCAAATCTGTCAAAATCACTTGCCTCTAAAGGCCCCCAAAAGTTCTAATATTCACACTACTTTAAGAACAACTGAGTTTAGTGCTTTGATTTTTTTTAATGGTAGAAAAAGAGTAAATTAGTCCACAAGACTAATAAAATCTTTTGGAAGAGCATCTGCACTTCACAGATTCAAGCAAACTTGAGAAGTAATGCATTTGGAAAGATGACATGCCTAAGGTGTAAGAGATCAAGAGCTACAGTTTCAAGTGATAATTGTTCCAGATAGATAAACAGAAAATATTATCTAGTGAACTTTAAGTTTTTTAGATTTAAAGAAATATACAGAGGAAAAATCAAACTGTTTATGATTTCCCTTTAGGTAGAAGAAAGTAGGATAGTTTGATATATGGATAAAAAGATGAACTAATGGAGAAGAAAAATTTCAAGCAGACTATATTATAGTAATATGACATAAAAATAGAAATTTAATAGCCAACAGAGGTAAGTGAGAAAGTGAGTTGTCACACATGTTCAGAGTACAACTACAGAAATAGCATAACCACAGTCATACTCAACAGTTTCCAGTTGTATGATATTTATCCTTATTTTATTGAAAATATACCACACCTCCTGGAAGTGGGCTAAACAACATCCAACATCATAAAATTACACTCTTTTATATCTGTAGGTTCTGCAAAGAGGGTATGTTTCTTTTTGTTTGGATGTAATGTTCTATAGATATCTGTTAGATCCATTTGAATCATAAACTCTGTTAGTTTCATTATTTTTCTCTTCAGTTTCTGTCTCTATGAACTGTCCTTTGATGAAAGAGTAGGGCTGTAACCATCTCCTACTCTTTAGATGTGGGATTTAAAGTGTAATCTAAGTTTCTGAAATGTTTCTTTTATGAATGTGGGTTCCCTTGTCCTTGGGGCATAGATGTTCAGAATAGAGAAGTTCTCTTGGTTGATTTTTTTCCTATAATGAGTATGATTTTTAATTAAATTTTGGTGATGGTGGTAGTGGTGGTGGTGGTAGTGGTGGTGGTATGTTTGCCTGTATTTCTCTTTTTTTTGTTTTAATGGCATGATATTATTTTTGACTGTTTTCTTGAATGCAGTTAACCTCATTGTTTTGAGTTTTTCTTCTAGTATCCTCCATAGAGATGGTTTAGTGGAAAGATATTTAAATTTGGATTTGTCATGGAATATTTTGCTTTTTTCATCTGTGGTAATTTAAAGTTTTGTTGGGTATAGTAGACTGGGTTGACATCTGTTGTTTCCTATGGTCTATAAGACATCTGTCAAGACCCTTCTCGCTTTTAGTCTTTTTTGAGAAGTTGAGTATAATTCTTATAGGTCTGCCTTTATAAGGCACATGTCATTTCCCCCATTATAGTGTTTAAAATTGTGGAGGTAGATATAAACAGGAAATTCTCAACAGAGGGATTAGATGGCTGAGAAGTACTTAAAAATGTTCAGTGTCATTGTTCATTATGGAAATGCAAATAAAAGTGACTCTGAGATTCCATCTTATACCAGTCAGATTGGGTAAGATCAAAATCTCAAGGAATAGCACATGCTGGCAAGGCACACGCCTCAGATGCTGGTGGAAGTGCAAACTTGCACAACCTCTTTTTAACATTCTTTCTTTATTCTGTACTTTTAATATTTGATTACTATGTGATAGGAGGATTTTCCTGTTGGTTCTTATGTATTTGATGTTCTGTAATCGTGTATGTTCATAGGCATCTCTTTCTTTATTTAGGGAAATTTTGTTCTATGACTGTTGAAGATGTTTTCTGTGCCTTTGAGCTTGGAATCTTCACCTTCTTCTCTTCCTATTTTTTAAAGTTTTGTCTTTCACATTGTCCCACTTTTCCTTGATGTTTTGTATTCTGAGCTTTTTAGATTTTTGCATTTCCTTTGACCCATATATCAGTTTCTTCTATTGTGTCTTTTATGCTTAACATTCTCTCTTCCATCTCCTGGATTCTGGTGGTGATGCTTATGACAGTAGTTCCTGTTCTTTTTCATATGTCTTCTATCTCCAGGACTGCCTCACGTGTTTTGCTTACTGCTTCTATTTAGATTTTTCAGTCTTGAAGAGACTGTAAAGGGATTGAACACATTTTCTTAAAATTATTAAAAAATATTTGTATTCTAGCCAGAGTGATTTCTAATCTGTATATTAATTTTAACACATTTTATTAAATAGCATTTTTGAAGATCCAGACAAAAGTTTTGAATATCAGCTTTACGATAATCGAAGGGAATATAAAAAAACTGAATTGCTACTTCCAGCTGAATTGCTACCACACAGCTCATACAAGAAAAATTATTCAACAAAACTTTATTGGTTCTAGCAGAATAATGAAGATGTGGTATTATCAGGGAAGAGGGTTACTAAGGTTTCATAAAAATTCTGATGCTAACATCATAGTAAGATCAAACAGTTCTGAGCAGTACAAAAAGTGGATGTGGAATATGGTTTATTTAAAAACAGCTTTATTTTTAAAAACCTTGAATTGTGTAGATAGTAGAGTTAATCTATTGGGCATTTTCTTTACTGACCCTTGATATAAATCTTAAAGGGCAAAGCAGAATTAAACAACTAGAGAGAAAAAAAATGCAGGCTGCAAAAGTGACAGCAAAGCCAAAACAGAAGAAGTATGGTGTGTGAGGGAAAGAGAAAAGTACTTTTGAGAGCTTAGTCCCATATTAGATGGCTGAATGTTCAGTTAATATATTACTCTGTTCAATCAAAACAGAAATTTTATTTTGAATAATCAACGAAATTCCATAATAATGATGTAAAACAGGGTTCAGTGACTCAAGTAGAAGTTCATTTTAATCCTGTCACTTGCACTGTGCCCTGCTCATTCATTCCCAGAAAATGCACTTGTTAAATACTATGCACTTGATAATTACAGGTTGCACTCTTCGTGTGGGAATTACAATCACTGGATCCAGATGTTTGTTAGCCTGTATGTTAAGCTCCACTTGCATAGGATACTGAAGAATAATACTCACAGAGAAACCTATAATTGCATGATTGGTACAGGTAAATTAATCTTCCTTAAAATGAAAGTTAATTATGAATTAAAGGTTGCCAAACATTTTATTTGAAGTAGATTCACTTTTTAATTTTATCATCCTTAATATTGTAGGGCAGATTCTGCCCTAATTTACTTAATATTGGCTACAAGTAGAAGTAACTCCATTTTCGTTAACACTTTCCAATTCTGAGCAACACATAAGCATATGTTCCTCTTAGAATACATTAATTATGAAAAAATGTGAAGCACCTTATGTGTACTTCTAGAATCACATGATGCTATCAAATTTTGCCCATTGCCTTGGGAATCTACAAAAAGGTATTTTGTAGGCAAAGAGATTGTAGAAGTTTAGGAATTTGGGTGTTGAAAATCACCATGAAGGCTTTCTAAAATGTGAACGTTGCAAATATGAAAAAATCTGATGAAGAAATGATTTTTAAACATTTGTCATTCATATGCTTAAACATTTCATGAAATCAATTATCCACATGAGAAGGAAATCTGGAGTCTGGTTATACTTCATTAGGCCAATTAAGTGTGACACCAGCATTTCAGTATAAATCATCTTCATATAAGTACCCAAGAAGATAATTAAACACTTTTCACAAAGATGAAAAAGAAAATAGATAATAGACAGCATGGTTTCCAGTCTTGGGTTCATTAATGAGCTACATATCTTTTGTACTATTGAATCACCTCTAATTAGTCTTGATTTTACAAGGAATATGCTCCTTTCCATTGATCTTTCCATCATGTAAAAAGCCTTTTCTCCACACAGATTGACAGAGCTAAAAACAACCTACAAAGTTAGCTGAATCCACTCCCTCATTTTGCACAGCAGGAAATTGAAGGCTCTGAAGATGATATACACACCCCAGATTACTGAAAACTGGTCTTCTGCCTTCCACTTTAACTGCTTCTTTGCTCATGTTCTTTAACAGGCACTTGAAACGTGGATTTCTACCACATAGAAATTTGATATTATTTATCAGTATATTTCTTATTTGTTTATTTTAAAGAAATTAGCTTAATTTGGCTTTATAAATCAGTTTACTAGGTAACAAATCCAGGGCTTGGGCACAGTAGTCCAGAACTTTGACTCTGAGCTACATACACAGGACCATTAATTTCTTCTTCTTTTCTTCTTTTTTTCTTTTTAGCTTTTCCTTTTCTTTATTTTTTAAATTAATTTATTTTTTATGCTCCATATTCTATTACCTGCTTCCCCATCCATCCTCCAAATGCTCCACATCCCACACCTCCTCCCAACCCTCACCCCAGTCACCACATGGATGCCCCAACCCCCCACCCCACCTGACCTCTAAACTCCCAGGAGCCTCCAGTCTCTTGAGGATTAGTTGCATCATCTCTGAATGATCACAGACCAGGAAGTTCTCTACTGTATGTGAATTGGGGGCATCATAACAGCTGGTATAGTCTTCTGTTTGGTGGTCCAGTTTTGGAGAGATTTTGGGGGTCCACATTAATTGAGACTGCTGCTCCTCCCACAGGATCACCCTTCTCCTCAGCTTCTTTCTCCCTTCCTTAATTCAACAGCAGGGATCAGCTGCTACTGTCTATTGGTTGGGTGCAAATATCTGCAACTGACTTTTTCAACTGCTTGTTCAGTCTTTCGGGTCGCAGTCATGATAGGTTTCTTTCTGTGAGCATGCTATAGTCTCAGTAACAGTGTGAGGCCTTGGGACCTCCCCTTGAGCTGGATCTCACTTTAGGCCTGTTGCTAGATCTCCTTTTCCTCAGGCTTCTCTCCATTTCCACCTCTGTAATTCTTTCATACAGGAACAATTATGGGTCAGAGATGTGACTGTGGGATGGCAACCCCATCCCTCATTTGATGTCCTGTCTTCCTTCTGGAGGTAGGCTTTATAAGTTTCTTCTCCCTACACTTGGGCATTTCATCTAAGGTCCCTCTCGTTGATTTCTAAGAGTCCTTTACCTCTCAGGTATCTGGTGCATTCTGGAGGGTTCCCCCAACCTCCTATTTCCTGAGGTTGCCTGTTTCCATTCTTTCTGCTGGCCCTCAGGAAGTTCAGTCTTTTTCCCTCACCCAATACCAGAACAGCTTCCCCTCTCCCCCCGCCCCACTCCTCCACCAAGTCCACTTTCCCTCCCATATCTCTCCCTCCCAACTTGCGATTTCTTTCTTCTCTCTCACAAATGGGACTGAGGCATCCTCACTTGGGCACTTTAGGTTGATGAGGTTGTTGACCTTTTTGAGTTCTGTGGACTGTATCTTGGATATTCTGTATTTTATTTTATTTTTTGGCGAACATCTGCTTATTAGTGAATACATACCATGGATATCCTTTTGAGTCTGAGTTACCTCACTCAGGATTATATTTTTCAGTTCCATCCATTTGCCTGCAAAACTCAAGATGTTCTTAATAGCTGATTAGTATTCCATTGTGTAAATGAACCACAATTTCTGTCCATTCTATTGTGGAACATCTAGGTTGTTTTCAGCTTCTGGTTATCACAAATAAGGCTGCTATGAACATAGTGGAATACATGTTCTTTTTGTTGTTGTTGTTGTTGTTTTTCGAGACAGGGTTTCTCTGTATAGCCCTGGCTGTCCTGGAGCTCACTTTGAAGACCAGCCTGGTCTCAAACTCAGAAATCTGCCTGCCTCTGCCTCCCAAGTGCTGGGATTAAAGGAACACATGTTCTTAAGAAACAAAATTTTCCTTTTTGTTCCTAGACATTGTCCCTTCCATATAGTGCATCTTGGATTGCTAAGTCATTACTTATATAACCCTACTTACTGTACATGAAATGGATATTACTTAATCAGCATTCTGGTTACAATGTCAAAATACTTGATTGAAAATTGAGCTAATTGCCTTAATTGATTATATACAATGATGATATTGCCTGGCAGGCTATTAATACCAGCTGTATATGATTATGCTTTGAATTATGTAGATATAGGTGCCAGATACACAGGGACATTATGAACATGCCTGTTCCTTTATTATGGAGAGTAAACAATTGTTAGTGCTTGACCATAAGTTGCAAGGAAATGTTTTATGAAGTGTTCAAATTTTCCACTTATTACAATATAATATCTACATTTTTTGTCTGTTATTATAACATTTTATCTAATCTATTTTGTGTTTTATTCCTCTCTATTTCTGAAATATTTAAGTATAACAGATACAGGGATTACCTAATACTTTTCTGTCAGGATTATATACTATAGTAAAGTTTAACATGATTAGGAACAATGTGCTAGTTAGTACATGACTGTGATATAGAAAGTGGGAGTAGAGGAGGCTCTACTGACTCTTTTGATTGAAGATAGTAAGCAGAAGATAACAAATGACTAAGCATCCCTTGTACTGATTGTCAGAAACAGGGTGCATGATTTGTATAAACAATATGGCCATCTGGCAAAGGTATACTTATGATGACCTATGACCATATTTGTAATAGGTTATAACAAGGAGACAGTAGCTAAAGAAAAATCCAGAAATTATATGAAATTTATATTGCCTGTACCAAGAATTGGTGCCAAGAGGGTATCCCAGAGGAAGACTTTTCTAGAGGACTTCTTCCAAGTTACTCATTTGGTATGAAAGAGATTATTCAACAGCAGAAGAAGGCCTGTAATTAGCATTGGCAAATTAAGACAATTTTACTCATTAAATAACAGTAACTTTTATCCACCTTTTTTTCTGGCTTGCAAAATAGAACATATAGTAGGGCAAATTGAACTTGGATCAAGAATAATCTACATATGTTCTCACAGACTAAGTAAGAAAGTTCTCACATTGAGATGTACAGAGAAAGAGCACTGATAGTTCACAGTGGCTTACAACTGATGCTGTTTTTGCAACAGTGATTGGCTACTAATGTATTGGATCTGTCAGAAATAACTACAGTGAGCATATGATAATAATCACTAAAGCTGTTTTAAATATGCAACTCTAAACTGAAAATAATAATAACAACACACCTATTTTGGATCAGGCAAAATAAAGATGCATTATTGAGATATATGGCACCTTGCTTACAGTACATTACTTACATATTTACTTTTGTGAATAGATACTTGTATATATCATATATCATTCACATATCATATATCGCATATCATACATCACACATCAATTATCATATATCATATATCACATATTACATATTACATATTATATATTTGTGTATGCATGCTCTCATATGTATTTGTGAGCATGTGGAGACTGAAGAACACCCTTGAGAGTAAATTTTCTCCTTCTATCAAGTTGTACCATTAATATAAGTAAATTAATTGAAAACTATTGGCACTCAATAAATGTGTTAGAATTTATGCATGAATGACAATTTTTAAAGAATTATTATTCATTCAAGTATGTATTTTCTTAAAATATGTAATATTCTACTCAGTACCTCTATTGCATCTTCTTTTTCCATTCTTTTATTGATCAACATCTAAGTTCCATTCATGATCCTTAGGAACACAGACCTGAAAATGTCTCCTGGAGGTTCTGAGTTCAAACAGCAGGTAATTCAGCCAATGCCTTGAAGTGAATTAACCTGGACAACATTTAGCTAAGTGAAATGAGCCAGGCATAAGAAGACTAGTTCTGAAACCTGCCACTAATATGATGGATCTTAAGTACTCATACCTATAGAGGCAGAAAGTGGAATAGAAGCTTCAACAATGGAGGAATGGTGATATTAATAATAATAAAAAGAGACAATGCTTCAGTTGTACAGTATGTGAGTCCCAAAGGCATCTACAGCACAATCCATTAATTCTCACTATTGCATTTTATAGTTAGCATACTCTATGACAGAAAGTTTCACATCAACTGGTTTTATAAGGAAGTAGAAAAAAAAAACTTATTCAGAAAGATGGGAGTAAGCTTTGGAGTTGATGAATGCCCGTTATTTCTTCCTGATCTTCCTGTTTACAAAGAACAGTAAAATGTATGAACTCATTTGCCTTAATATTTTAACATTTGAGGCAGACATTTTACTCTTACTTATAGAAAAGGACTTTTAGTTGCAGCCATTACTATTTGCAGGGTTGATGTGTCTCACAGCACAGCTAATGCTTTTCGTGTGTTTCTTTTATCACCTCCTTTGCAGAAATGTACATTAAGCAAGAATTCAGCTTGTAATGTAGGATGCTAGATGTGTATGCTTTTAAAACTTCATTTCCCATGACATGTAAACTGATGACTGATGTTTTTATTGCTTTTAAAAGATATTATTATAACTCATGCTACATTTATTTTAATATTCAGGGTTTTCAATGAAGGAAGAATTATAAAGTCACAAATTTTCACAGCCTTGAAATTATTTTTGTTAGTTATCAATCAATCATTGTAAAACATTACTTGATCTTTTGGGATATAATTCTACTCTGAATTATAAGGTTTTAAGAATAGGTTATATAGCTTGAGGAAAAGGAGGGGTAATTTATAACTCAAATGTCAAGTAGACATTTTAACCTTCCCCTGCAAAATGAACTTATGTCTTCTTATATTTATTAGTGACAGCCATACTTTACTGTGGAATTGAGTCACATAATAGACATCAATCATTTCTATTCTACTGATGTAAAAAGTGCCTTTTGTAAGCTGTACAGCCAAATTCTTTGCATAACATTTTACAAGAGGTAATAAAAGTAGTGATTGCCCTGTTCTAATAGATAAATATTAAGTTTTCTGTGACCTTTGATCTCAGATTAGGCCTTTCTACTCCTAAAGCATAAATAAAATTCTCATATTTGTAAAGAATATGTATGCATTAAGGCTGTGGCCTAAAATCTAAATTGATAAGACAATCTTTGATAGACTTAGGTCCCCAACTAGACGATAGAAGTATCGGGTGTGATTTGCAAGACCAAAGTGAGAAACCACCATTTTTGAGCTATCACATTTAGATAGCTCTAGGTAATAGAATAAATGTCTTATTTCTACTGATATAAAATGTCTACTGATATAGTCCTCCCAAAAGGTATATTGACTGCCAGGCAGAATTTCTCTCTCTCTCTCTCTCTCTCTCTCTCTCTCTCTCTCTCTCTCTCTCTCTCTCTCTCTCTCTCTCTCTCTCCCTCTCTCCCTCGTGTGTTTGTGTGTGTGTGTGTGTGTGTGTTTGTGTGTGTGTGTGTGTGTGTGTGTGTGTGTGTGTGTGTGTGTGTGTGGTGGGGCATTGTTTGTGGATTCATATGTGGATTGAGTTGGATACAGAGGCCAAAAGAGGATTTTGGACTCTCTGTAGCTGGAGTTGCAGGAGTTTGTATGTTGCCCAACATGGATGGGTGTTGGGAGTGGATTTAGGATCTGTGTAAAACTTTCAAGAATATTTAAAAGTTGAGCTTTCTGTCAATATCTCAAACTTAGCATTTTAACATACAAAGGAAAATTGGCTACATCCTACAGAAAAATGGATGACAATATTTGAAAGAGAAATAAAGAAATGAAGAAAGGATGAAGCCAGACCATGTGAAAAGTTGCACTTGCTTTCTTAAAAGACACTGAAAGACTTCTTTATGTTGTACACTTGAAGTACAGTGATGCCATGTCAAACAAACAAGACCCAACTTCTACGTTCATTAGAATATCATAGGTTCAAGTGGTTGCTTCTTAATGATGATTTCTCTAAAGGGAAACACAGTGAGAGTATTTGCTTCCTCTAATTTTGGGGCCAATATAAAGTAATTTACCTGAAACTTTGCAAATATTTGAAACAGTGTACATTTTCATATAAATTTTTAGTTTTACAATAGAGGAAGGATGTCAAAATGTTTGTAGAAGCATTTGGTAACCTATGTATTTTCGGATATTTATTTAATTTTACTTTAAAAGAAGATTTAGTCTTGTTTAATGTGAATGGGTTCATGCATGTGAGAGGTACCTAGGGAGGGAATAAGAAGACATCAAATTCCCTGAAACTGGAGTAGTAGGTCGTTGTGAGATCCCTACATGGGTGCTCAATACTGAATTTTGGTCCCCTGAAGGAAGAATGAGTGCTGTGTACCACTGAGCCATCTGTCTAGGTCAAAATTTTTTCTAGTGAATATTTTCAGGATATAATGTTTTTAAGCACATAGGGTTTGTGGGTTTTTAACATTTGTTCCTAAATATAAAATAGTTTCATTCAAGCCAAACATATGAGACTTCTGAATGGTATTAATCATAAAATTCTTTGTCATAGTAAATGTCAAAAATAACACCAAATATCTATCAATATGGGCCTTAAAAACAAAGTAGATTTCTCATATGAGATAACAAAAGTTGCTCATCAACATAATGAAGAGTCATATGGCCCTGAAAGACCAAAAGAGGATCTCCTTAACCAAGAGTAAAATCATTTGGGATTTGTCCTGGTTGTATGCTGAGAACTGAACTCAGGTAATCTGAAAATATAGCAAGCAGTTTTAATCACCAAGCTATTTACCTACCCCTAATCTTTATTCTTTGATGTATGGTCTCTCATTGAAACTGGGAGTTATCTATTCAGTAAAGTCTGACTGATCTATAAGCTCCAGGAATCCATCTACTTCCATCTTCTCTAAGATTAGAGGCACATGCTGCCATGCAGTGCTTTTTACAAAGATGCTATGAACATAGTGGATCATGTGTCCTTATTACATGTGGGAGCATCTTCTGGGTATATTCCCAGGAGCAGTACTGATGCTCCAACATGTAATAAGGACACATACTCCACTATGTTTAGAGCAGCCTTATTTATAATAATCAGAAGCTGGGAAGAACACAGATGTCCCTCAACAGAGGAATGGATGCAGAAATTGTGGTACATTTACACAATGGAGTACTGCACAGCTATTAAAAGCAACAAATTTATGAAATTTTTAGGCAAATAGATGTATCTGGAGTATATAATCCTAAGTGAGGCAATCCAATTACAAAAGAATGCATATGGTATACACTCACTGATAAGTGGATATTAGCCCAGAAGCTCAAAATACCCAAGATACAATTCACAAAACACATGAAACTCAAGAAGAAGGAAGACTAAAAACAAACAGATAAGGTTCTTTGAACCCTTTTCTTGCTTTTGTCCTAGGAAGTCAGGAACACAAACGTTGCCAAATACTTTCACTAAAATTAATATTAATTTTGTGAGGTCACATGAAAGCTACCATTATAAACCTTTTGGTTATATTGCTTGTTAGCATCTGCAGCACAAATAACAGCAGCAGATGTCATGGGGATATTTTGACAACTGACATCTTCATTTATCTGTTAAGCTAATTGGTAAATACTTGGAGAATTTCCCTTTGTGCTTGATAGTGATAAAAATACAACCAGGATTTTCCTTACCTCCATGGTAGATCCAACGCTATAAACAGTGTTTTGAAGTTACTATTAGCAGATGAACAATCGACCCACTACTTATATTCTGGCAGCTAGGCTTAAGAACATGACCATCTATGTTAGATAATTATTGCAGAGACTGAGAATGAAATTAAGTAATGGCACACAGATGCCTCTCTCCTTGCCCTCAGAGCTGAAAGCATTCAGATTAAATTGCTGAACAGCACCATGCTTTCATTACGATGACCACTACTCTTGCCAAAAGGGAATTTTCCTTAATGAGTGAGAAAGTACTCTCTTCAAGTGCTACACAATGAGGTCATTGCAATGCAACTTTCCCAGGTAGAACAGTTCAGCCCTGGAACACTGAACTCTGTGTCTGGGGAAGAGAAGTAATTCAGTATAACTGTTAGGATAATAGAATTTGGAGTCAGGAAAATAAATTATTATAACATCCTGGTTCTCAGCTATTTTTTCAACAGCCTTGAGCCTGTTACTGTACTTTCTTGTTAAGGATTCCTCCCTTGCAAAAGAAATCTGTGTTAAACTCAAATATCATGAAATGATTGTAAAGATTATATATGGTGAAGACAGTAAAGGCATTGACTCCATACTATCATATAGTGAGAACTTAACCAATAACTGCTATCTTACTCTGACATTTTCAAATTTAGTCAATTTTGACTTGTTAGTGAAAATATTGACATTCTTATGAGACACTCATTTTTCAAGAATAAAACAGAAAAATATCTTTCATTGCACACAATACTTTAATGGAAACACTTTCTTCTTGTTCAGACCTTTACACTGTAGTTTCCCATATGAATGGACTAAATGTAAAATTCACTTATTATGTTTTCCTTTCTCATGGAACACAGTGCAAGGAACCTAAAGTGATACCTACACTCCTTAAAACTAAATACAGTAACTGATAATGACATCTTTCAAGGTAGATTAAAAATAGATTCTGAGAAAATAAATGCTACCCTCTTAATCATTAATCAAGGAAAATAATTTCCCTCCATATTAAAACAGAAGCAACATAAACTGAAAATTTGCTTATATTAGTTTATCTCTTGGAAAATCTGAATGTTAACAGTATTAAATAATGAATTCTTAATTTTGGGAAAATATTTGGAATTATTTGTGTGAATTGTATGAACTCGGGTTGTGATTATCACACTGAAAAACATAAAAAGCAACAACAAAAAAATCAGCTATGAGAATAGCTTACCAGTTTTTTATTGGTGTAATGCCCAGTCCATAAGATGAAACCTGTACATGTCACTGCTGAAATGTCCAAGAATTGAGCCTGGACAGTTCCTTGCTCTAGAGGGAAACTACTCTGTTCTGCTAGAGGAATATAGCAGCTCCATGGCTCTAAAAGATGTGTTGCTATACCAATGATCAAGGCCTTATTCAGCTCTTCCCAAGAAGTCTTTCTTGCAGTAGATGGAATTAGCACACGGGCTCACAAGTGGATAATATTCAGATGATGAGTCTTTGGTTTATTTAGTCCTGTGCAGGGTGTCTTTATCAAACCCATCCTCTCTAGATTCAGAAAATATGAAGATGAAAAGAGGGCAAGAGTGTAAGAGCCAGAAGTGATGGAAGACTCCAGGGGAACAGTGTCTTCCAGACCCAACAGGATGGATGTACATGTGAACTCACAGAGATTGTGAGAGCACACTGAGCCCCTTACAAGTTCAAGTAAGGTGAGATCACAGCACTGAAATAAAGGTGATGGGAATAGATAGAGGCTCCTACCTTTAACCAAGAAACTATTTTCAATTGATTTGCCTCTCTGCAGAAGCAATAGTCAGTTTTCTCTAGTGGAATGTTAGTGGGCTTGTCAAGCACACTCCAGGTCAGGTTTCATGGCCAGGAGCAATTGGCTTAAAAATAATTCCATAGTTTTGTTTGTTTTGTTTTGTTGGTGGGCTTTTTGCTTTGTTTTTGTTGAGGCGTTTTTGGCTTTTAGGTTTTGCTTATGTATTTTGTTATTTTTTTCCTCACTAGAAAATTCTATTTTTAATGTATTTTAAATTATAGGTTTTAATAATCATAGGATATGCTGAAGCTTATCTATTATATTTACATTCCATTACTTGTGACATTGTGACATTATACCTATTTCCTCTGAAGCTTTGACTTGAGAAATACTTAACCATTTTATTCCATTATGTGTTGACTCATAAGACACACCAAATCTTAAAGAAAATTCTCTGAAGTGATTAACAGTTATCTGCTTCCAGTGTGTCAAGGAGTATGGTTGTTTGTAATAGTTGCCAAGAAATACTTACTTATCTTTAAATGCAATGAAGGATAAGCCATTCTTAAATTTTAAATATATTTTATTCCCCCTTCTGAGTAAGATTCAAGTTTCTACTGTTGGATCTTCCTTCTAATTTAGTTTCTTTGTGTCTGTGGAATATCGCATGGCTATCTTCTATTTTATGGCTAATGTTCACTTATAAGTGAGTACATACCAAGCATGCTCTTTGGGTCTGGGTATTGAACTCTGGATGATAGTCTCACGTTCCATCCATTTGCCTGCAAAATTTATGATGTTTATATTTTTAATAGCTGGATAGTATTCCATTATGTACATGTACCACATTTCTTAATCCATTCTTCAGTTGTGGGACATCTAGGTTGTTTCCAGTTTCTGGCTATTATAAATAAAGCTTCTATGTATATAGTGGAACCAGCGTCTCTATGGTATAGTGGGGAATCTCTTGGGTACATGCCCAGGAATGTTATGGCTGGGTCTTGAGGTACAATTCCTAGTTTTCTTGAAAATTGTCAAATTGATTTCCAAAGTGGTTGTAAAAGTTTGCACTTCCATCAGCAACTGAGGAGTGTTCTTGCCAGTATGTGTTTTCACTTGAGATTTTGATTTTAGCCATTCTGACTGGTGTAAGATACAATCTCAAAGTCATTTTGATTTGCAATCCCTGATGACTAATGACTTTGAATATTTCTTTAAGTACTTCTCATCCATTTAAGCTTCCTCTTTTGAGAATTCTCTGTTTAGATCTGTACTCCATTTGGGCTACTGGGGTTATTTGCATTGCTGGTGTTTAACTTCTTGAGTTCTTTATAAGTTTTGAATATTAGCCTCTGTCAGATGTAAGGTTGTTGAAGATACTTTACCAATCTTTTGTTTGTGGTTTTATCCTTGGACTTACAGAAGCTTTTCAGTTTCATGAGGTTCCATTTTTCAATTGCTGATCTTAGAACCTTTGCCATAGGTATTATATTCATAAAGTTGTCTCCTGTACTGAGTGCAAGGCTATTCCCCACTTTGTGTTCTATCAAATTTAGTGTCAGATTTTACTTTGAGGTTTTTGATCCACTTGGACTTCAATATTTTGAAGTGTGATAGATAAGGATCTATTTACATTCTTGTATATGAAGACATCCAGTTAGATAGCCACCATTTGTTGAAGATGCTTTCTGTTCTTCCATTGTATGGTTGTAGGTTTAGATTTTTCAAAATCTATTTTAATTATGGGTTGTTAACACTTCAACTTTCTTTCTAACCCACCATGCACCAGAGGTAGGGGATAATAAATTGTAATAGGAAACAGGGGTTGTAGACCTGTTTAGAAATAGTTCTTTGAGATGATTCCAGTCATTGTAGTCAGTAGTCCAGTTCACTAGCCAAACACCAAACAGGAATCAGTGCCAATTCAGTTCATGCGGCAAACACCAAAAATGACTCAGTAGCAGTGGCTTTGTCCAGAAGAAACCATGAGGCTCCCCTGGGAAAATGAACATAAAGTTGTGTGGGGAAGTATCTGTGAGAAGTTATGGAAGGGAATGTACATGATCAAAACACATTAATGAAAAACAATTAACAAATAATAAAATAGAAATAATAAAATGAATAAATAAAATAAAAATAATGTAAAAGTAAATGAAGAAAATGTCAAAAGACAACAACTTTTTACTAGATTCTGCATCATTTTAAGATTAATTCTGCTTGGAAGGATTTGCAAAGTTGTAAAAGGTTTTTATGTATGACTGTAATATTGTTTTTTTCTTTGATCATCAGAAAAAGTTTCATTAGGAACTACACATAGATAATAATTAGAACTAATCCAAAACTTACTTATTTTTCTTAGCAAAGGCCAAACTGATTTTAAAGAAAGCTCAATTCTACATTTAAAGGGGAATTAGTATTTGTACTCTTTAGGGTGTATAAATGATCTGCATTCTTATTCTTAAGAAGTTTCTTGTTTCTCTGATATGTGCAACTTGGAAACCAGAAAAACATAAGAGAGGTATGTGAAAGCTTTCCTTACAGCAATAGTACATATTTGCATGGAAAAATTTCAAACATGAATTCTCTTTTTAAATAATTCCTAAGCTATCACTTTACTGTTACAATTTCTCATTTGCCTTCACTCTTTCTCAAGTGTATTCCCTCCTCTATAATTGTTATTCTCTCTCTCTCTCTCTCTCTCTCTCTCTCTCTCTTTCACACACACACACACACACACACACACACACAAACACACAGAGCTTTCTGGGAACAGAAGAAGGGACAGAACCATCAGAACGTCAAGTGTACTTTCAGAAAATTATAGTGCATTTTAATTAAAGAATGTGTACTTTTGTGAGAGAGATTTGACTATAAAGACTTTTTAAAATTTTTTTCGGGCATAAAAAATATATAGGTGGTAGAGTTACTTAGACTCTTGCTACTGATAATCAAGCTTGACAAAAATAATAATCTCATTATTAAGAAAAATTATTTAAAGTCTGCTGGAAAGTTATAACAAAAATGTCTATAACAAAATGATGCAGTGGAGACCGGTTCATAGTAGATGTCCTTGAAGAGCAACCTGACCCTTGGTTCTGAATCCCTTGAGTGGAGACAGCAGAGTGACATATAGCTCATGACTTTATTGGCTGTATCTCCAGGAAACACAGAATTAAAGAAGGGATATGAGCCATGACATGGCAATAAGTCACAACAGCCTGAGGCTGAGGCTTCAGTATGTAAATCTGTAAACTCTTTAATATGTTCAGATAATAAAACTGGGATTATATATACAAAGAAATCATTTGGTGTGGCTATTTCAAGACAGGTGAAGGACACTAAAGTTTATTTGGATTTGAAGCATATGCTTCTTGCTCTTTGATTTATTGGATTCACTGTGAAATAGTTTTTACAAATTTCCTTGAAGATTTCAATCACTGAAGATTTTTCTATATAGCGTATCAACTTTTAAAATTATAACATGAAAATAGAAAAGGACTGGCTTAATCCAGCAATCCTTACCAAAAATCAGAGCTGAAGGAACTAAGGAGAATTGTCAATTTTCAAAAGGACAAGTGACAATTGCCTGTAATGCCGTTTTCAAGATTCTAATCTACATACATTTCCTTCTTAATTGGAAAACTGTGACAAAACCAACATGTTTCAAAGTTAAAGAAACCACTGACCAGTCCTTTAATCTATATGATTACAAGTTACATAAGGGATTAACTATATACTTTTGGATGCATTCTACTTCAGATTAGAATCTGATACTTATATATACAAGTGTGTATACATAGATAAACAAATTTGATTTGAAACAAATTCTTTTTTTCCTATTTAATTAAAGTTAAAATTTTGTTTTTTTCTGGTATTTCTCTGTCTGTCTGTCTTTCATC